>NC_054886.1:2122176-2447176 GCF_018320785.1 Cheilinus undulatus | reverse complement strand
AAAGGGAAAAGTGTGGATAAAATGTTGCAATACCACTGCCAGCCATGAGGGGGCAGTGTAGAGGAATGTGGTCTTAAGTTCAGTCAGAGGAGCAAAACAAAAACAAAAAACATTGAAGATCTTTTACCTTTACTAAACAGACGCATGTAAGCATGAGGACAGTGACACTGGTAACATGTAAAACTCACATCAATTTGCATACATGTAGAGCAAAACACCATATTTCCACTTTTACATGTGACAGGTGTCTGCATGACAACACAAGAAGCTTGAGTTTGGAGTGATGAGGACAAACAGGACTGAAACTGCATGTCAGGAAATGAGTGAAGAAGTGGGCTCACTTGGAATGTATATATTTTGAGAAGTATTTTTTTTTTCAAACAAACAACAGAATGGGCTAAGCTAACTCATTTAGACATTCAGATGCTTATTTGGATGTTAACCAGTTTTCAAGAATATAACTTTTCACTTAAAGATATATAAATAAAGTTCAAACTTGCAAGTAGGGGTGTGACGAAACTCTTATCTCACAAGACACAAGACGAGATTTTTACCCTTTTTTTTAGGGTGAATAATATGTCCTTTATACAGCTATAAGTTCTAACTGCAAAGCATTCAGGCCTATAAATGTTTAAACTAACTCCTCTTGTATTGAATAGGCTATCAATGCTTACACACAGTTTATCTTGTCTAACTCTGACTCAAACTGGACATTTTAATGCTCTTCAAATTAAACCTTTCATTTTAGTAGTCTACCACATCTTTATTTTACTACACTATACACTCATTTCCACAATTACAATAATAATAATAATAATAATAAAAGCATTTAGATTATTTTGATAGTACTTTAAACACTGTTTACAACAGACTGAAAGAGCTCCATCAGTAAAATTAACAGCTGCATTTACAGTGTGCAGGATGGAGCAGGACCGCCGAACTGCTCAGTCCACGACACTGAAGAGTGCACATGTTAATTCCAGAATCACTCCCAGCCATGCAGGAATATACTACCAAAATGCTATAAAAATCATAAACACACACCAAGCTATCGTCCTACACTGCAGGAGTTGGAGAAAGGTGGACTAGCTTAGATTTGTCTCTTTCTTGTCCTTTCATTTGGATTTTTGTGCTTCTACCATGATTAAGCAACCTATCTATAAATAAATGCAATTACTCAATTTACTATAATTTGTTCGAGAAGTAAAATTCAGATCAAATTGAACTGTTCTCCTTGTCCCCTGACCTGTTGACCCCAGGCTCAGCCACGCCCCGTTATGGCGTTTTGTGGATATAGAAAAGTGAAAAACAATCAGGCATTTGTCTGGCGTGAAAACAACAAATATTTAATTCTGAAATTGAACCCCATATTTGAATTAAGTTTCAGCTAAACATCTGGCTCTGCTTGATCTTCTCCATGCTAATTTGATGAGCAGTGGTCCAGCATCCTAACCTGGCACGCCAGATGGATGTGTTTCACACATCCATCTGGAAAACCACTAATACACAGCGTTTGGGAAAGGGTAGAGCCTTTGAAAATAAAACTAGGAGGTTGATTGGATGAACGTTCTGTCACATCTTTACAGGCCAGTCAGAGCAACAAAACACGTGACGAAGCCACTAACAAGGAGTAGACATGTCAGTACATGACTTCTGTTGTCTTTGAAAAGAAAACAATGCACTGCGGTTCTTTGTTCTGCTTTTAACGAAAAAATGTCATCAAGTTCTGATAAAACTGGTGCTTTAGCAGCATCAACGCTAATCTATTCCGCCAGAATTGCACCGGTCTCTTGCTGCTGCTTGTTTACATCACGACTCCACCGCGCCTGAAACTACTTCCCCTCGTTGCTGATTGGTCCTGTCACTTTCTAACCGGGTCCAAACGGTCCAGACGGGAACTTTGCAAGATGGAGTCACTAGTGAGGAACAAGGAAACGGGCAAATCCATCTGCTTTGCAAGGTCACAAGCATCCAGCAAAAACAGAATTCCTGTGTCTCTGCTGCAGAGGCCTCGGGGTTGCTGGAGCTATACTGGAGCAGAGACGCAGCAGAGCCACAGGAAACACACCCATGACTGAAATGAAACGTGACGAGGCAGAGACAGACCAAACATGCAACTCGTGGGATTTAAGAGTAACGCTGTTCCATGCACCTAAAGAACTTTAAGAATAGCTTGGGTTGCAAAGTTGGAAGCCACTTCCACTCATAAAACAGTTTTCTTCCCCCAGTGCCCATGCAATGACACCAGTGGTTTCCTAATTACTACATAAACACTTTTATCAGTGCAGTTTTTACTGAAAATAATCCTCAAACTCCCTCAGTAGGGCTGTACTGTTATGCATGATCCTGTCATGCATAACAGTATCGTCCACTACAGTAGACCCATGAAAAACTCAAGCACAGAGGTAAGATTCTCTGGGGAGGGGGATATTGGCCGTATAGAAGGGAGAGAACAGTAGCTATCTCTCTGTCACGCTCTCAAAGAAGAGGGGAATAAAGTGATGCAGCACTGGCCCTCTCCCCCCTGCTTGGCGTGCCTGGAAACCATGGCAGCAGTGTCTCACTACTGCAGCCGTCGCCATGCCAACAGTGGCGGCAGCTTTCTGCGGGGATCAGACTGGCTGGGTGACACCTGACGAATGCAGACGCACACGCAAGAAGCCCCTAAAGGAAAGGGAACAAAGAAAAGCATGCAGGTAAGTTTTACACAGGTGGTTAAAAATACATCCTGAGTTAGAGGTAGGAGAGAGCGCGCTCAGACACATGCATGTGAACAGAGTAATGCTTTCAGCAGGTCTATAGAAGGTAACCTTTCTTTTATCCCTCTCTCCCCTCTTTTGAGCCTTCGCTGCTCCACTCTGTCTATCTAATTAGAGAGCCTGCCTCAGTATGGCAGTCTGCACGAGGGCACGCACACACATTCATAAACACATCTTCATCTCTCTCTCTGCACCAATCACACAATATCTACTGCACAGAATGACAAGAGCACTCTATCACTCTCTATCACGGTTGTATCTGCATGCACAAAAACACACTTACATCCACTAGCCACATATTAATAACCAGGTCTCCAATGTCAATTTGAGCTCTCAAGGACTGTGGGTGCTGAGCGAGGGAGAGGCCACACAGAGAGACAGAGAGAGAGATAGAAAGAGGTAGCGAGGGAAGAGTAATGGGGTAATGCATTCAGGTTCTTATTCATGCTGATTCCCCCGCTGGGTGCACAGACTCATTTACCTAAACAATACATTTCAGACAGGGCAAAGAGGACACCGGCGTAGGTTTGGGCGCTTTCATGTGTGTTCAAGGCTGAATGATAGCCTGCTTTTGCCCTTCGTGTGCTCTTAAATGGATTTTAGAAATAAAACCTCTGTGTGCATGTGAAGGAAAAAAATCTCAGGCAGTGAGTCAGGCCAGTGGACTTAGCCAGGCTTCGCCATGGCATTGGGTATCTGCCGTCTGCATCTCATAGAGAAGAAAAAGGGCATAAAAAGACAGCTGAGGAAAGGCAGGAAAGAAAGCGAGCAGGAAAGAAAAAAGGGAGGCCCTTGAGTGAGATTGAGGTAGAAAAATGTGGTACTTGACCTCCAGTGTGTGCTTAGCATGAGGGGAGGCTGAAATCTCCTTTTCTGATCTTTCTCTACCTTCCTGAAGGCTGCCTGTATAGATTTAAACAAGCAAACCTGGGCAAAGGCAAACATTCTCACTGCACATGCTCACTGATAGTAAAGATACACAGCTGTGCAAAAATATTACACACCACACCGTCTGAATGGAATAGTTTTTGGTCCAACACATCAGAAAATACTGAAGGTCAGCTACCTGAGTACTAGCATCCCTGACCTTTACAGAAAGGTTTAATTCATCAGAAAAGAGCTTCAAAACAGGACAGATTATCTGAAAGAGAGGCATAGTGCAAAATAATGCTTTAGCAGAAATGGGTTGAAATTAGTCACTACATTTTTGATTGAATGACCAGTTTTCTTACATAGTAGTGCCACTTTCCCACATTTGTCACCAGCAGATTATAGAAGCTGTTGACATACTGATGGGTTTTAACCTTGCAGAACAGATGGATTTGCCCATTTCCGTGTTTCTCACTAGTGAATCCATCTTGCAAAGCTCCCGTCTAAACCGTTTGGGGCTGTTAGAAAGTGAAAGGACCAATCAGTGATGAGGGCCAATACTTTTGGGCGCGGCGGAGTCGTGATGTAAGCAAGCAGCAACAAGAGACCCCGGCAATTATGGCAGAAGAGATTAGCGTGGATGCTGCTAAAGCGCCAGTTTTATCAGAACTTGATGACATTTCTTCGTTAAAAGAAGAACAAAGAACAGCAGTGAGTTGTTTTCTTTTCAAAAACCACAAAAGTCGTGTACTGACATGTCTACAGTCACCATGGTTTGCGTTATGCAGATCTCTGGAGTTTATTTGTCGGTTGCTTCAGATCTCGGTTTGGGGTTACAACATCACGTGTTTTGTTGCTCTGATTGGCCCGTAAAGATGTGACAGACAGAAGGCTCATTCAATCACCCAGTCATAAAATTTAGAAACGATGACTCCTCCGTTGTACTTTGAAGTAAAAGGAAAAGCTGATCTTTTTCAAGACCTACTCTGAGGCCCTGTTTTCACATGCTTTATTTTTATTCATTTTTTAAGATTTATTTTTGAGCTTTTCGTGCCTTTATCACATAGTGGAGGACAGTGGGCAGAGTCGGAAACGGTAAAGAGAGTGGGGAGAGACATGCGTCAATGGGCCACAGGCTGGACCCGAACCCAGGCCGCCCGTGCACGTGGATAGTGCCGTAGGCCATCTGTGCGGCCGTGCTTTTATTTTGAAGTTGTTTCCAGGACAGTTATTTAGTGAAGTAAGTCACTTCCAAGTTGCTTCACTCTTTCTTGTCGTCTCTGCCAAACTTTCATAGAGTTTAATCAATAATAATTCTAACAGTCATAATAACTTTAAATATCAAGTTATGTTAAGCTTTTTCATCTGAGATCCCTCTTTCACTCCTTGGATCCTGTCAGTCTCTTTTCTGCATTATTACCTGTAAGCACATGTTCTTAATATTAATAGTTATAATATTAATAATTATTAATAATATTAATTTGATGTTTTCTCCCGTTGTTGGAACGAGTCGGGTACCATTTCTGCAATGTGGTATTTAATTGTGTTAAGCCCAAAATAATGAACAGTGATCTAAAAGTGTTCTTTTTTTTTTTTTTTTCAAATTTCAAATTTACCTCCCTTGTGGTTTTAAATAATGTCACAGATAAGCAGGACAAAAGTGTCAAAAAAGCAGCAAACACTGGGAGAAAAGTGGTTAAAAGTGGCAGAAATGGGTGAGAAGTGGCAAAAAAATGAGTTACAGGTGGCAAAAATGGTCAAAGAGTAGCAAAGACAGACAAAAAATGAGTGAAAAGTGTCTAAAATGGGCAAAAATGTGAAAAAAGGTGGTAATTGGGCGTAAAGCATCAAAAAGTGGCAAAATGGGAAAAGTGGTGATAAGTGACAATAAGTTAAAGGTGGCAAAATGGTCAAAAACGGCAAACACTGGGAGAAAAAGTGGCGAAAAAGGACCAAAAGTGGCCAAGAAAATCAGCTACAGGTGGCAATAATGGTCAAAAAAATGAGTATAAAGTGAATAAATGTGGAAAAATCCAAATAATAGGTGGGAAAAAAAATGGCAAAAGATTGCAAAAAGCAGGATAAAAGTGTGGAAAAATGGGTGAAAAGTAACCTGCATGTGATGTTAAACTCGTACTTTCATGGCTCCAGTCGATCTGGATGCTTGGTCACAGCAGGCCAGGGTTCAATGAGGGGAGACTTCCAGCTCCATGGTTGTATTTAACCCAAAGGCAAAAGCAATTGGTACATGTAGATTAGCCTTGTGAGCACATCCACACAAATAGAAGCCCAATGAGTCATTACTGCCATGCTGATTAGCCTGCTGCGTGTGCATTTTCATCACAAAGAAGGCTTGAAGTGTTCCATATGCACTGTGGCGTTTGCTGATTAATGTTTACTGTTGGTGATTTTGCATGCTTCCAATAAGTGGAGGAATTCATTTATAAGGCTGTTAGCATCTTCTACATATTTGGGATTTAAGCCTGAATGTTGCTGTGCAAAATGTTGGCAATCATGCAGTTATTTAGAAGTTTATCAAAGATTTCAGTCTTGTTTTGATGCTTTGTTATTTTGGGTCTCCTTTAGATTTTTAAATAGGGATGGTTTTTGGTTCCCTGCCTAATGTGTGTTTGTTAGTTTGGAACTTTCTCTGTGTGTGTGAGAGGTGTGTGTGGCACCTGCCCGAGGGCATGTTTGCACAGCACGGTGTGCTGATCCACTGCAGGGTGTATGTGGTTTGAGGAACAGGTAAGAGGGTTGACATGATGCACCCCCTGCACATCTACAGAATAACACCCTAATACACAGCACTGCATGAGAGGGAAAAGAGCTAAAACATGCACTCTTCCACATGTTTTCTGCTTGGTATGAGGGGGAAAAATAGCCGCTTTGTAGAAGTTTTGCTGAAGTAAAATACACAATCATGCAATTGTTTAAAAGTCTGTTTTCCAAAGATGCCAGTCTGGCCTAAGTTAAAAATCAGAGAAGTATGCAGCAGATAATTGAGAACATATCCACACAGCCCACTGTTTATAAGAGCCAGTGTTTAGTGCATTATGTCTCTGAGAGCTCTGAGTAGATTTGACAGCATAAGAGGAGGTATGTTCAGTTGGACGCATGCACCAGCCACCAACACAACATGCCTGTGTGGATTTATGTACGCTCTGGAGATTACACAGATTACAGGTAGTTCTGCACCCAACTTTGTGTGTAAATCTGTACGTTAGGGTAAAAAAGCATCTGTTACCACCAGCTGAGTGTGTGTGCTCTTAGAATATTGTACAACCTCAGGCATGTTTTCACCCAGACCAGGAGATTATTCACACAAAGTCACTCTCTTTCTCTCCCACCCCCTACTATCGGACATGTTATGCATGCACACAGCTCTTTCTCTAGTCATTCTGATTCATAGGTAGGATACCCTTGCTATTTTTTACTTTTCAAAATAAGGTCAAACAAGGAAAAACAGCAGGGATACATTCTGGAGCCTGAAATATTCTGTTTCTGAACAATAGCTGGCCTGTGAGTTATATTCTGACGTGTCCTAACTTTAAACCTACTTCAGATGCTTCATCTGCTCATCAAAGAGGGGGAAGAAGCTGCACCACTCAGGCTTTGTTTAGCATCATGACAGGTTTGTTTCCATCTGCCTTAGTCCAAATATTTTGAAGGCTAACAAGATGCTTATCTGGAGGGACCTTCCCCCCTTGATTCAATCAGCTTTGCCTACTTCCTCTTGTGGATTTGGCATCACTCTTGTTTGAGGAGGTTTTCTGTTTCTGCTTTCTCCACAGCTGTGGTTGCTGGATCTGTTTGTAAAGCCAAGGACGGTCTACTCATGACCCTTTAAAATACAGGACTTCATTCTAATATGATGGCAAAGTTAGGCTGGTATATTTCTAATAAAACATGACCCAAAGGCATGACCTTGACTATTTCCACCAGACTTTTAGTTTTATTTTAATTCCACATCTATGCATTTCCAACCAGCTGATTTCTAACAGTAATATGGGGCACGTGTGGCTCAGTCCCAGAGTTGGTTGTCTCTCATGTATTCCCACAGTTAGATTTTGGGTTGTCGTAGCTGTAACGTACTGTATGTTATGGCAGATTACATCTGACTGAATGCTGCTCACCAGTTAGCATGGGCTTCTGTTGGACCATGATGGTGCAGCCTGCAGCTACTTGGACACACATGGCAGCTGTCAGAGTAGACCAGGGGTGTCCAAACTCTGGCCTTAGAGCCAAACGTGGCCCGTGGTCCAATTTTGATCGGCCAAATTCCATTAACAAACGTCTCAACAAAAGGAATTTATTGATGTGTTTTTTTAGCCGAATTTAAGCTAAAGTGGGACAAGGCCCCCTGAAATCTAATTGGCATCCCCAAAAACCTGACACTGATTGTCCGTTTTCCCTGATCAGCTGATCTAATGTAAGCCCTCATCAGCTGACGGCCAGCTGATTTGCTCTGTAACTCTCTCTGCATGCTGCTCTTGCAACCTTCCTCCACCCCAGCTCCTCCTTTATTCTGCTTCTGACTTAAAGAATGTCAAACACCCAGCCTCGTGGATACTGAAGTGGACCCAGCATCCTTCTGTATTTCTGTATGTGGAACAAAGTTAGGACACCCCTGGAGTAGACTAATGAAAAAAAGACTGCAGAGGATTTGATGAAGAACAAATGTGATGAAGTGTTTACTGTCTGTGGTCATTTGGAAACACACAGTCAGTCGGTGACTCTCTCTGGCACATGAGCACACAATCAGCTGTTATTATTTATTTCATATTAAGCACACTCATGTCATGGTTACAACCTGTTAAGTAACCCTAAGAGCTCACATGGCACGGATCCATGCTGCAGGCACATCCCTTTATAGATCACTTGGTAACGTTTGAACCGTAGGTCGTAGACACTTCATCATTTTTGTTATCTGAAAGCTCTCCGTTGCACCTTTCTGATTATGTCCTCCATGCATTCGTAGCTCTTACAGAACATTTTTTAGTGAGCCCTGAACTTGGCTGACTTTCTGAGGTCTCTGAGGATGGTGTTGTCATTAAAAACAAGAAGTAACAAGTTTGTAAATAAAGTTGATAACTTTTGAACCATAAGTCATAGACTGTACTCATAGATAGACTGATGGATACTCCCATTTTCCTCTGAAACCTTCTTGTGGTTTGTTTGCTACATTAGATGTCTCCGTGGCCCTAAAGGACGCCGTTCTAGTGAGCCCAGAAATTCGGTGACTCTTCAGGGTCTTTACAGATTGAATCCACAACTTTAGACAATAAGTGACTTTTTATCCATTTTTATTCCATTTTTGATCATTTACTTCAGCTTTTTGCCCAGGGCATCGCCATATTGTTTACCGCAATGCATTATGGGAGTTGTAGTCAACGATTTGCTTCTCTTCTGCTTTGAGAAAAGGCACAAATTAATCGAACTGCAAAAAAAAGTGAATGGACTTTTTCTGTGTATGTATGTAGATTTTTTGAACCTTTAGTCACAGAATGTTTATTTTTTCACCGTTGTGTCCCCAAGAGATGGAGAACAAGTCTGTGCGAAGAAAAGGCTTAGTCTCTAATGCTTTCTGTGTGTTATAGTACGAATCACTGAGTTTCAAATTACAATGTGTTTTTATCTTTTGTCTTAGAGTCCTATAACTTTTCAAAAATTCAAGTGACATGATTGTAGTATATATATTCTTAAAGCCCAGGTTGTCCTGAAAAAAAAGGACGTATAGAGCTTGACTGTGCATTACAGGGTTGATGTTTTATAAGCTTTTTAAGACAAAAAGTCCAGATGAGACATGAAGGTGAAAAAAATATTGAGCTCTAAGGGTTAAAATCCTTCAACATGTCACATGTTATAGGATAAAACATATTTGATAAAAACAGATAAGCAGTGACTGAGAAAGAACGAGTTCACACTTCTTACATTTACAATCTGTTCTCCAGATCCGTCGATAACGTTGGCAATGTCTTACTTTTTAGTGGATTAACTCATGAAAAAACAATTTGGATAATTCACATTCCTCAGGTCAGAGCATCTTTCATGGTCATCATAGCACAGTGTGAATGATGCCACCTCATTTCTAGATAGTAATATTTGCACCGATGCACTAAAATCTGATATTACTTTCCACTGAGAGCCACAGGCAGATATATAAAATCATGTTGGGGCCACTCTAACATCCACAAGGCGAGGTGTATGACATGAATTAGGTCAGAAGCAGAAAAGAGGAGGAGCTGGGGTGGAGGAGGGTTGCAACAGCAGCTTGCAGAAAGAGTTAACAGACTGTTTAACACAGTCCTTGATCAGTGCTTTTTATGAAGGCACTTTAAGGACAGCCTGTTGGCTGTTTAAGGTATGTAGAGACACACAGCTGTTCTAGTGTTCAATGACAGCATGAATCAGCTGGCCTTCAGCTGATGAAGGCTTGCATTAGATCAGCTGATCAGGGAAAACCTTAACTCCATGGCCTGCCTAAACTAACGCTAAACACTTGGTTTAAAGGCTGACAAGGAAAACAGACAATCAGTTTCAGGTTTTTGGGGATGCCGATCAGATTTCAGGCGGCCCTGTTTGGCCCTAGCTACCACTGACTCCGCCCCTGGAATATTAAGGCCCGGACATACTCCAGCGTACTGTGAGCAGAGCGGACCCTGCAAGGAATGTCCGCAGTCATCAGAGCTTCCATAGTCAAGCACACTGCCGCGTAGTAGTTTCCTGTGAAATCTCTGTGAAATCCTACATTTCCCACAATCCTTGCACGTTGTTTACATTTTTCTGTCATGGCGTCCTACACTGACGATGAGGAAGAGGAGCTGCCCTGCCTGCTGGCTTTGCAAAGCAATAAAACTAAGAGACGGTGGTATGTGCGGCCATTAAATGCAGTAAATTAAATGTAGTTAATTTACATTAAAAGTAGTCCTTGTACTCTCTGTGACGTGTCATACAGGTGTCGGTACTTTCGTACCTTGTCTGCCTGTCTCTCTTCAAAGCTCGTCTCCATGTCTCCGGCTCTAGTCCACCACGTGATGGTGGCAAGTGCGAAATGCTGGTCGATGTGAAAAATACATGCCGAGCAGTGTTTTGTGTCACAGCAGTACGCGAATCCGTTTCACGTCTGTTCTGCCCGAGTATGTTTGGGCCTTTACTGGAGCTGCTATTTGCTGCTGAAACTCACCAAAGAGGAAGAAAATAAGATTTTATTTTGATTGCCATTGTGTTTAACCATGCACAGAGATGCCCCAGTTTAGTTGCAAAAACTGCTTTAATAAATTTGTCTTGTTGAGAAGGTTTTAAAATTTGCTACGGACCAGGGTTGCAGGTGGAAGATGTACTTTTGTCAATAAATGAGTTATTCCTAATGGACAGTAGGCCAGTTAAAATTCCTAATTAGCTTTATTTGTGTGTGTTTCAGCCTTGTTATACTGATAGTATCCTCCTCCATCAGTGTGAATGTGTGCATCAATAGATAAATGTGATGTGCAGAGTTAAAGTACATTGATCATTTCATATTTTTTCTGCTGGTTTCCTTCCTCTCTCACTTCTTTCTGTGGGCCAGTGGCTAACTTTAGCCTTCCCCCCTCTGCCCAATCAGCAGCATTGGCTTAGGCTGCTAATTGAATCGGGCTGGAGGTCTAATTCTAATGTGCAGCAGATGGCTGGGGCATTCCTGCATACGACCAGCCGCGGGCCACCACTCTGCTCCATGCTGCTGTGCCCAGGGTAATGTAAACCACCATAAAGGAAGGAGAAGGAGAGACAGACAGAGTTAGGCTGCACTGACGCAGTCACCTTGAGGTTGCAAACAAATGCACAAGGTCCATTAGGTTATACATTTGTTTGTCTCAGTTCATCTTTTATCTGCATCTCCTGCTTTCACATTTACTAACCAAACTCAGTCCCAGCAGGTTCTGCTCAAGGTCTCCACCCATTAGAAGGAAGTTTTCCTTTGCTAAATCATTCATCCCTTTGTTTAGGTTTTCTGCTTTTATACAAATCCTCCTGTCATGCATCACTCCCCATGTATGTTGCATTATAAACAAGCATACAAAGAACATGAGCTTGACTGTGTGCTGAGCATCAGTGGAGTAAAGCACCACTGGATGGCAGTGTTGAGCCACACTGAGCTCGAGAACGTGGGGATCCTGGTGAACAAGGTTCCACTGAAAACATAATAAAGACACAAATCAATGGTCATAATTTGGAGAGATACTCAGGCTGGGTTAGAGTTATAATTTCCCTGGTTTGTGAAGCTGCATAGATGAATAAACAGCGTAAGAACTAAAGCATACCTGACAGAGGAGGAACAGGAGGAGGCTGACGGGCTGAGGAAGAAATGAAGAGATATACAGCAAAGAGAAGGATAAAATCTGAGCTGCTAATGTAATAACAGCACAACGCTGAGACGGGGAACATTGCTTCTCACAATGGCCACTATCATCAGCTATCAAGTGCATCAGGGACGAGTGTGCACGTGTGTGTGTGTGTCTGTGTGTGCACGGGCAAACACAGCACACTTTATGCTTGCACGGGGCTGCGTACTGTTTTCAGACGACTCCCGAGAGTGCAGCCTGAGTGCTGTGAGAAAGATTATGAGTAAGATAGAAAGCACACATGAATTTGGGCTTTGTTGTGAGGAAAGATAATAAAAGATGGAAGTCTTTGTCATAGCGGGTAAGTGTATGTTTAGGGAGTAAATGACTGACAACACAAAACAGCCATTTGGGCTGTGGGTTTGACACAGCTCTTTATACACAGATCTCAGCAAATGTGTTTCTTCATTTTATCGGTAATATATGAGCACGAGTGGTGTTTTGGATGAATGTCTGTGGATGTTTTGAGTGCTGGTGCATTAGTCTAGATGAAGTCAGGATAAATGGAGCTGCAGTTTGCAATAACAGGTAATTTGGGTTGTGCTTGCACTTTTTCCTTGAATTTCATGCTCTTAAAGATGAGGTTTGAGGTCTTAAAACTCAAACAATACATGGAGCGTGGTGTAATTCTGATCAATAAATTCACACTCACAGCGCTATTCCATCCATGCCTTTGTTAGTCTGTCCCAGCTGCCAGAGGCGGGTACACCCCGGACTAGCCTCCAGTCAATCACAGACTGGCACACAGAGACAAACCAGGCAGGCTCACACCTACGGACAATTTAGAGCAGTGGTACTCAATGTGTGGCTCTGGAGCCACAGTGGTGCTTTTGTGATGATTTGTGGCTCTTTTATGTCTTAACTTTAAATATTATGCCTCCAGAAAACCTGAAAAAGGAACACTTTTCACCCATTATAGCTACTCTTCGCCATGAAGTACCACTTTTTCCCTATTTTTGTACCCATTTTTGCCATTTTTCCTATGTTTTTGTCCATTTAAGCTACCTTTTGCCTTTAAATACCACTTTTTCCTTTTTTTTTTTACCTATTTTTGCCACTGTTTTCCCACTTTTCTCCCATTTTTGCCCCTTTGTCCTATTATTTTGCCCATTTAAGCTAGCTTTTACCTTTAAATACCACTTGTTTCCTATTTTTTTCCTATTTTTGCCACTCAACTGCTTTGTAATTTTACCAATTTTGGACCATATTTTGGCACCTGTAACTCATTTTTGTCACTTCTCACCCAGTTTTGCTACTTTCTGACCCTTTTATCACTTTTTCTCCCCATTTGTGCATCTTTTCACCCTTTTTCTTTTTTTTTTTCGGCCTCTTTTCAGCACTTTTTTAGGGGTAGGGACCTCTTACAGGGCAGAAAATTTTCCAAGGACCCCCACATAACCCTCATGCAGATTAAACATATGTTGCCATTTTCGTTGCCCCTTCATCTGAAAAAATCTTTTGTTTTGCCCTTAAAGGGGGCGGCAGTAGCTCAGTCTGGAAGGAGCTCAGCCAGAAGGAGCTGGGCTGGAGAGTGGAAGGTCGTTGGCTCAAATCCCAGTGGGAGCTGAGCTGGTAGCTAGAGAGGCTCCATCGTGTCCCGAGCACTGTCGAAGCACCCTTGAGCAGGGCACTGAACCCCCCAACAGCTCACAGCAGCACTCCACCAAAGAGCAGCAGAGCCATCACTCAATGTGTGTTAAATATGAATTTGGATTTGTAGAAACAACACCAGAGTGTAAAATGTGAATTTCCCTTCAGGGGATGAATAAAAGTACAACTTTAAACTCTGCATGCTTTGATATCAGATGACGCTCTAGCTTGGCGGGCTTTGTGGCTTTCTTTGCAAACACAGAACATTTTGGTTTTCTGTCGCTGTTCTCAGTAAAATCAAACTCCAAATAGCTGTCATCAGATTTTCTCAGTTTAGCTGGTTTGGGCATAGCATCACTTGGTGGACACGCTTGAATAATTATCCCTTGTTGCTAGCCGGACCTGCACACCAAGTGTGTCCTGAGCAAAGTGACTGAAAGGTGAGGAGGGATAGATTTACGTGAAATCTCTCAATCATATCTGAGTTTTTATTGGGCCAAAACTGACTTATGTGGGAGTCATTGGTTTAGTATGGTTGTTTTATGGCACTTTGGTCCCTATATGTGTTTACTTGATTTTTAATGATGTGGCATCACTTTAATCATTGATTTTGAATCATTTCACGGACCCCTAAGCTGTAGCTTGCAGACCCCCAGGGGTCCCCGGACCCCAGTTTGAGGACCACTGACTTAGATTGTGGATCTTGCAAAGGTATTCTTCAACTATTTGGCTCTTTGGTTGAGTAACACTGATTTAGTGTCACTAATTAACCTAACGAGCATGTCTCTGGTGGTGGGAGGAAGCTGGAATACCTGGAGAGGACATGCAAACTCTGCACGGCTAGTCCCTGACCAGGAAGTGAAGCAGGCAACAGCGCTAACCCCTGCCCCGCCACTTCCTTTCAAGTCAGTTTTTGCAGATTCACAGCAAACGCTCTCTTCCAGGTGTTTGCTGCATGTTGGTTTTGTCTCCCTGCTGTCAAACTCTGTCATTCCTCCTAAGTTTTACCTCAATAAACCTCCTACAAGTGACTGGATTCAGTCTACAGTGGAAGGTGGCTTTTCAAAATAAAAGCATTATGCACATACAAAGGGAGCTTCTCCAAAGAAATGCTAAAGTGGGCTTTTACTCTGAAAAGTGCACACTGGGAGTGTTTTTTATACTGTGTTTATCTTTACCTGCAATATTTTGTTCCATGTGGAAACAGAAAGCTTCATAAAGAGTAGAAGTTTGGGGAGCAACTTTATTAAACAGACACATTTTAGCTCGTGGCCTTCATCTGGTTCATCAAGAAACCAATTTCAAGCATATGCTGCAGATGTGGACGTACATATTTGCTACAACAAGGTACACATGGCTCTGCATTTATCATCTTCCTTTCTAGTTTTGAACGATAACCGCTTGTGGTGCAAGGAAAAATATAAGAGACCTCAAATGCTTAAATTCTCCATGCGTGAGACGTGCAGCGTCTCTGAGATCAGCCCCAACACTGGCTGTCAGTCGGAAATGGAAGCCTCCTGGTGACTTTATAAACTCAAATAACTCAAAATGCGGATATCTAGTGAGTTTTTTAGTTCAATATACATTTGAGAGATACAAATATCTATCCAAACAGGATGAACTGGTCTGATCATGCAGGGTTCCTGTAGTGAAAATCACACCAAAAACAGCACTCTACCTGCTGCCCTGTTCATCTCAGCTTTTGTCCTTACCTTGGTAGTGTTCAGCATCATAGCTTGGACCTCACTCAGACTCTGGGGGTCTTAAGCCTCCTGCGTTAGCATGCTGCCTCCTCAGGTGGTTCAGAGTTCAGGGCAGTGAAGAGTTGTTTTTGGCCTGGACATGGATTAAACCTCACCTCACATTCTTGGCCCTTTATCAAACAAATCTAAAGTAGAGTTTATATCTCCATGCATTTAAAGATGACCTCTCCCTACATAGTTTTGGCTTGATATTGTGATCTCTCATCTCCAGCTCATGGCTGCACATTTCTCCAATCAGAGGGGAAGGGTGCATGTCAAAGGTCGCAGCAAAACCACTGCACACCTGCAACGCTCCAATATGTGGACTCTGCAGGTAACTTAGACCTCTTGATGATAGAACTTCCCTGCTGTCAGTTTTAAAACTAGCTTTATCAAAGGTCTATCCAAGGATGAAAACAACAGGAGACCTAATGAGGACATAACGTTCACCGATCCAATGATTTATAATCGTGTGTTAGAAACGAATCATATACTTGCATCCTAACGGTAAGGGTCAAACTCAGGTACAGGTGATAAGAGTTCATTAGCTAGGTTATTATTGTACCACTCTTGTACTGATCATTTCAATCTTTAAAAAAGTCATTTTAAGTTGAGTAAGCATGGTTAGATTAAAACTCAGCTGAGAGGGGTGAGGAAATGTCTCTTAGTAAATACCAGGGGGATTCTGCAGTACGTGGTCAGCACAACATCCAGCTTTGCTGCAGCTCTGAACCATCGTTCTGAAAACAGCTCAGTCAGTGTCAAATATGATATTCACAGTATCTATGGTCACATTTCTATGCTGACGGTTGGTTTCATCAAGCATGAAGAGATCAAAAGTCTGTTGGCAAATTTAAATCACGTGAGAAGGTAAAATTATATTACAGTATTGATTAATTTTGATGTAATCAATAGTTGGTCAGATATGTAACAGTCTAAACAGTCCAACAGGAAATGACCTTTTCCTAACCTTGTAAAGCAGATGGATACACCCGTTTCTGTGTTTCTCACTAGTGAATCCATCTTGCAAAGCTCCCGTCTGAACCATTTGGGCCCCATTAGAAAGTGACAGGACCAATCAGCGACGAGGGGCAGTACTTTCAGGTGCAGCAGAGTCATGATGTAAACAAGGAGCAACAAGAGGCTGGTGCAGATATGGAGGAAGAGATTAGCGTGGATGCTGCTACAGCGTCAGTTTATCAGAACTTGACGACATTTCTTCGTTATAAGAAGAACAAAGAACAGCAGTGAGTGATTTTCTTATAAGGTGGAATATCTGACTGATTGTCCCGCCCTGTATGCCGTTTGTCACACACTAAGGTGTAGCACACAGATGTAGTTTTCATGAGTGTGCGTCTATATGCACTCTGATTTCACACACTGCTATGATATTATTGTGACAGCTACAAACACCTACGAACAGTGGAACTTTGTGACCGTGCTGTTGTGGAATGGCTATCAGTCAGAAAGTCGACCCTTCACTTTTATAGTTTTTAATGTTGCAGCCTGACGCTACATAAAAAAAATTATTTTCATTGTCATTAATCTACGCCCAGAACCCCATCATGAGAAAACAGATTTAGAATTTTTTGTAAAATCTTTATAACTAAAAAACTGTACTATTGCATTGATGTAAGTATTCAGTAAAAAGGGGAATTCAAAATAAATAAAGAAGTAAAAAAAGTATTCAGAAAAAACAAAAAACTCAGAGGGTGATTGGATGAACGTTCTGTCTGTCACATCTTTATGGGCCAAAACACGTGACGTAGCCGCTACTGAGGAGTAAACTCCATAAATAAATGCATAACGTGAACCATGGCGCCTGTAGACATGTCAGTACAAGACCTTTGTCGTTTTTTAAAAGAAAACAACTCACTGCTGTTCTTTGTTCTTCTTTTAATGAAGGAATGTCGTCAGGTTCAGGTAAAACTGGCATTTTAGCAGCATCCACGCTAATCTCTTCAGCCATAACTGCACCGGTCTCTTGTTGCTGCTTGCTTACTTCACGACTCCACCGTGCCTGAAAGTTCTGCTCCTCGATGCTGATCGGTCCTGTCACTTTCTAACCGGGCTCAAACGGTTCAGACGGGAGCTTCGCAAGATGGATTCACCAGTGAGAAACAAGGAAACAGGCAAATCTGTCTGTATCGCAAGGTTACCACGTTTCTGTATGACATAAAAAATAAAAACACACAGCTTTTCATGATGTGAAGATGTTGGCGGAACTACTCCTCTCCCCTGTCTGGCGTTATAACAGGCCTCCCAGATAGTTGTGGTCTGCCATATGTTTAAACCTAGTCTAGTTATGATAACCTCTGTTTTCACCAGTGTGTGTATCTTCGTGTTCAGTCTGGGATCGCTGTATTTCCAGAAATTATTCAGTTAAATTTCCGCTCTCCTGGAATATTATCACAGCTGCCATCAAAGCAGTGCAGTCCTCACTTTCTAGTGTATTCTTTCTGAGTTCTCACAATCATGCACACTGAACTCCACTTCTCAGGAGCACTGGTGTCTCCCCCCTTCAGTAATCACCGGCATGCACCCCGGGCACGCGCGCGGCGCTCGTATGCGCGGTGTGTGCGTCTGTGGGCATGCGGGCGATAATGTCTCAGTGTGTGTCTTACTCATATTGTCCATAGTATCATCATTAATCATTTCTCCTCTGCCCAGACATGGCCATCAGTTATTGAGAGGTGCAATAATTTAGAATTGATTTAGTCCCTCCGCCCCTTGCCGAGCCGGGCTCAGAATATAAAATGTTCCTTTGGCAAGACAGAAGAAAGAAAGCTAATGATAAAGGCCTGTCAGCATCTGAAGCTCTACATGTCTGCAAATAGCTGTGAGAGGTGCCTCTCTTCTCTGTCTATTTCTGTCCACTTCTTTTTGTCACAGAACAAGGAGGCCATACTTGAGGGAAAGTGTTCCTAGTTCCCTTTTTTGAGTCTGTTAAGAATATAATGAGGAAAGACTTGAAACCCTGATGGACAGAATATCTCTCCTCAGTTTCAAATCCTCTAGTGTTAACATGGATGCAGATTTAGGAGTAAGAGGCCGTTAAAGAAACTAGAAACCCTCAGAGATACTTAAAAAAAAAACAAAAAAAAACTGGGAGACGTGTGACAGAGAGAGAGAGCTCATGTCCAGACTGCTAAGCCTGTATGAGCAGAGGACAGACTGACGTGTAAGGGCTGAGGACCCTCTTAATGTTGGGTTTGCCCTTTTTCTTTAAACCATTCCAGCTGATTTAATCCATATCTGCTGCTGTTCTCAGATTCTGGGTAGAGAGTGAGAGTGAAATAACTTTATACTAGTGCTGTCAATTGATTAAAAAACGAATCAAGTTAATCACATCACTCTGCTGTGATTAATCATGTTTAATCATGATTAATCATGATCAACCACAGCATTTCTTTAGTGGTAGTAATGTTTTATTTCTAAACATCCTTATTATCAAGTGTTTTTTTTATTATTCTAACTTTATATATACAGCAATTTGAAAACATTTTCTACCAAAAACTGTATTTTATTCCACTTTGCTAACATTAGCATCATTAGCTATTGTAGATTGATCCTGTGTTGTTGTTGGCATCTTTGCTAACAGTAGCAACATAAGCTATTGTAGCTTGATCCTGTGTTGTTGTTAGCATCTTTGCTAACATTAGCATCATTAGCTATTGTAGCTTGATCCTGTGTTGTTGTTAGCATCTTTGCTAACATTAGCATCATTAGCTATTGTAGATTGATCCTGTGTTGTTGTTGGCATCTTTGCTAACAGTAGCAACATAAGCTATTGTAGCTTGATTCTGTGTTGTTGTTAGCGTCTTTGCTAACATTAGCATCATTAGCTATTGTAGATTGATCCTGTGTTGTTGTTGGCATCTTTGCTAACAGTAGCAACATAAGCTATTGTAGCTTGATCCTGTGTTGTTGTTAGCGTCTTTGCTAACATTAGCCACATTAGCTATTGTAGCTTGATTCTGTGTTGTTGTTAGCATCTTTGCTAACATTAGCCACATTAGCTATTGTAGCTTGATCCTGTGTTGATGTTGGCATCTTTGCTAACAGTAGCAACATTAGCTATTGTAGCTTGATCTTGTGTTGTTGTTAGCGTCTTTGCTAACAATAGCAACGTTAGCTATTATAGCTTGATCCTGTGTTGTTGTTAGCGTCTTTGCTAACATTAGCAACATTAGCTATCGTAGCTTGATCCTGTGTTGTTGTTAGCGTCTTTGCTAACATTAGCAACATTAGCCATTGTAGATTGATTCTATGTTGTTGTTAGCGTCTTTGCTAACATTAGCAACATTAGCTATTGTAGCTTGATCCTGTGTTGTTGTTGCCATCTTTGCTAACAGTAGCATCATTAGCTATTGTAGCTTGATCCTGTGTTGTTGTTAGCGTCTTTGCTAACATTAGCCACATTAGCTATTGTAGCTTGATTCTGTGTTGTTGTTAGCGTCTTTGCTAACATTAGCATCATTAGCTATTGTAGCTTGATCCTGTGTTGTTGTTGGCATCTTTGCTAACATTAGCATCATTAGCTATTGTAGCTTGATTCTGTGTTGTTGTTAGTGTCATTGCTAACATTAGCAACATTAGCTATTGTAGCTTGATCCTGTGTTGTTGTTAGCATCTTTGCTAACATTAGCCACATTAGCTATTGTAGCTTGATCCTGTGTTGATGTTGGCATCTTTGCTAACAGTAGCAACATTAGCTATTGTAGCTTGATCTTGTGTTGTTGTTAGCGTCTTTGCTAACAATAGCAACGTTAGCTATTATAGCTTGATCCTGTGTTGTTGTTAGCGTCTTTGCTAACATTAGCAACATTAGCTATCGTAGCTTGATCCTGTGTTGTTGTTAGCGTCTTTGCTAACATTAGCAACATTAGCCATTGTAGATTGATTCTGTGTTGTTGTTAGCGTCTTTGCTAACATTAGCAACATTAGCTATTGTAGCTTGATCCTGTGTTGTTGTTGCCATCTTTGCTAACAGTAGCATCATTAGCTATTGTAGCTTGATCCTGTGTTGATGTTGGCATCTTTGCAAACAGTAGCAACATTAGCTATTGTAGCTTGATCTTGTGTTGTTGTTAGCGTCTTTGCTAACATTAGCATCATTAGCCATTGTAGCTTGATCCTGTGTTGTTGTTAGCATCTTTGCTAACATTAACAAAGATGCGTTTTGCCTGGAGGTGGTACTTCAGACTCGTTGTGCTTGGCTGTAAAGACAGTTCATCACCACAGTACTTCTGTGTCATCCAGACTTCCATCAGGCAGCTTCATAAATCTAAATTCGCTGTGAAGCAGACCTGGGTCTGTATCCTGACTCATCACTGCTGGCTGCATTTGACCCCTCTTTAACCTTTTCACCCCAGGGACGTAAACATCCACGCAGGAGGACTACAGGAGGAAGTTGTGGTCAAACTTAGTCATATGATTAAATTGTGTTCTTATTTTTTTTAATGTGTTGACCTTTCCAGATGAATCATGAGTGTTTACACTTTTATATTAACAGGCCTACTTTATACATTTATTATTCAGCCAATCAAACCCACAGTTCCTTTACTGAGTCAGAGCAAAGACCTCAGTCCAGCAGAGAATCTGGATCTCAAACAGTCTAGCAAATAAGAGTGGAGTAAAATCACAGAGTCCAGATGTTTGAGCCTGGCTGAGACCTATCCACACAGACTCAGAGCTGTGACTGCAGCCAAAGGTAACTCTACTAAACACTGACTAGAAGGAGGGAATATTTATGCAGTCACTCATTTACATGACATATTTGTATTTAGAGGACATGCCTTTGTTGAAATCTCTGTTCACTTATTTTTTTGTGATGTTTTGTATCAAAAAGCCAAATTCTATCAACCTTGATTGATTTATAAAATCAATAAAACATCCAAGAGGTGAAAAGCTCTGTATGCTTCTCAGTAAAACCTCGATTACATTCCTACTCTGTGGGCCATTTATCTATAAATTATTTGTGTGGGAGCATCACTGAAGTCTTCTTGCCAAAGAAAAGTCAAATGAGCATCACGATAGCAGCGACCGAGCGTATCAGAGACCGATGATGCCTGTCAGTTCTGGCGTGCCGTTATCAGCTCAAATTCCAATTAATTTGTTATCTCCCAAAGGTGAATTAGCTCTTGATACTGAACCTGACTTTCAGTTTCACTTTCTCTTCAGCTGCAGCCCAGTCCTCCATTTTCATCAGTACATCTACCACTATAGAGGGAAGCTGTGTCTTCTCCCTTCAGTATTAACATGCATCCGGTTCTTTCAAAATACAACACAATGCACAGACTCCCGATCTTAAATCATCACTATTTCAACATTACGTCTCATCCTGCAGCGAGAGCAAAGGGTCACCGAGAGGTCAGTGGTCACAAAGCTACAACGGCGCCATTGACGAGGAAATGTTAACTTTTGAGGACATTTAGCCAAAGAATTGTGCATAAACCACGGATCCTTTAAGCCAGTGATACTTAGTGTGTGGCTCTTTTATTTTGAGATATTCTCCCAGGAAACCTTTTAAAAAAAAGAAATTATTCATTGCAAGTCACATAAATCACTTTGTTTCCCACACTTATATAGCAGGCTTTAATTGACAAACTTCACTGTTTTTTTGTCTATGTCTCTTTTGCCCTTATTTGCAATTTTTCTCCTATCTAATCCATTTTTTGCTGCTTTTAGCCCATTTTTGCCACTTCTTTTTGCCAATTTCTACTCATTTTTGACACTTTTATACTATTTTTTGCCATTTTTCACCAAATTTTGCTTTTTGCAATTTGCATTTTTTCCCCTCTTTGCCCATTGAAGCTGCCTCTTGCCATTAAATGTCACTTTACCCATTTTTCCTACCTTTTTCCCATTTTTAACACTTTGTAGTCATTTTTGCCACCTATTTTGCCACTTTCTGACCATTTTTGCCACCTGTAGCTAATTTTTTTGTCACTTCTCACCCATTTCTGCCACCTTTCTCCCAATTTTTGTGACTTTTCACCCAGTTGTTGCCATTTTATGCCTATTTTACCCCGGTCAACCATTTTCTCACCACTTTTTTGCTGCTTTTTGACCTTCTTTTACCAGTTGTAACTTATTTTTATTGTCACTTTAACCAATTTTTTCACCACTTTTCACCACTTAGATTGTAGCTCTTGCAAAGGTATTTTTAATTAATTTGGCTTTTTTAACTCCTTTTGACTTTTTTTTGTACTCACCCAATGGTGGAAGCAATAATACCATGGACTCAGACTGGAAAGGATGATAAACTAGAAAAACACTCAGAGAGCGCAGACCTCTGCCATTAGCCCTATCTCCCAATAGTAAAGAATCCTTTAAAACATTCCTGGATCCAGACTGTTTCTGATCATCAACCCCAGTGTACTTGAGCTAAGTTCACAAACTGATGGCCGGACATTTTCTTCAGGATTTTCTGTTAGAGAGCAGCGATCATGGTTTCATGACTTACAGCAGATCATCTTGGTTCTGAAGAAACAAAGCAGCCCCAGTCCATCACACTACCACCACCATGTTTGACTGTTGCTATGATGTTAATTTTATGAAATGCTGTGTTACACAGGGCGCACACCTTCCAAAAAAGCTCCACCTTTGTCTCGGTCCACAGAATGTTTTCTCAAAAGTCTCAGGAATCATGAAGATGTTTCTGTTAAATGTGAGACAAGCCGTTGTGTTCTGTTTGGTCAGCAGTAGTTTTGGCGTTAGACCGCTCCAATCGACGCCATTCTCTATCTTCTTGTTGAATCGTGAACTCTGACCTTAACTGAGTCAGTTAGGCCTGCAGGTCTTTTGGGACCTCCTGGATAGTCACCAGTGCATTCTTGGAGCCATTTTGGTAAACTGGCCTCTCCTGGGAAGGCTCTACACTGTTCCAAGTTTTCTCCATTTGTGGGTAATGGCTCTCAGCGTGATTTACTGGAGCCCCAAAGCCTAAAAAATGGTTTTATACCTTTCCTAGATTCTAGATGTGAGTGACTTTATTTCTCATGTTTGACAAAATTTCTCAAGATTAAGACACGATGTGTTGCTTTTTGAGATCTGAAAAGGGGAGGGGTTACTTTTCCATATATGGCCTGGTAGGTTTAAATGGCTTTTTTCTCTTAATATATAAAATCCTCATTTAAAAGCCATATTTTGTGCTTACTTGGGGAAAAGGGAAATAAACAAATCAGGTACTTTTCCCCAGTACTGTATGTGGCTGATGCTGTCTTCCTTGTTAAATCAAAATAGTGGTAAATCTGATTTGTTAAAGGTGACAGACATTTGGACAGCATAGCTGAACCTCTGTGTCTCATACGTGGTCCTTATTTACCGCAGCAGAAGATACAAACAAGCTATTAAAAAGGGATTTACTCCTAATTCCTGTACGTTTTTTTGGATCGTGTTTATTTAAGCCTCACTGGTGTTTGTTCTGCATCCATTTGCCATGCTAATTTATTGTTGCCGCTCTCTGCTGTTAATGCTAATTCAACACTTCCTCCATCTGTTTCACATTACAGTCCTTTCAGCCACTCAGAGAACATTATCCCTTGTCTTTGCTGGAGGGCTTTTATTGTGAAACACCTACAGTACATGTTGAATCTGATTAACAGCAGCTAAGGGTATGAAGATAAATAATTTATCTGAGTTAATCCATGAGAGCCATGAGTATTTCTGAAAAGGCAGAGCTTAAGTTTAACAATAAAGGCATGAATCTTCATTTTCTAATTGATGAAATGGAAGAGTAGGGAGCATCCTAGCTATCATGTAATGCATGCATACATTCACATTACATGGCTGCATCTCTGATTTCACCCTCTTCCTTCTTCTGAGCCTTTATCTGCTTCTGCTCTCACTCTTGTCTGCAGCTTTTGCGTGCTTTTCTCTGTGTTTGTGGCCATGGTCTGGAGGAGGCTGGAAGGCAGGTGGGCGAGAGGAGCTGAAGTGACACCTGGTAACAGGCTGACAGCCCCAAGGAGAGATGCAGCACTTTCATCGCTGACACATCTCAACTTCCTCTCCTCACCATCACGGACTCATAACACACACACTAACACACACTGTAAAGCACACACACAGAGAAAAATAGCATGCATATAGGGTACAGCCTGAACAGAAACAAGTGACAGAATGCTGCAGAATCTCCATGAAGAAAACCGTCTACAGAACTTTCCTGTGCACCAAGAGTTACATCGTATATCTGGTACTCCAATTCAGAAGCTGTGTGGTATACTTCACTGGTTTTATAGTCGTGGACAAGCCTCTAGACCAGTTTTACTAAACCCTGCTAACCAAAGAGGGAGGTGAAGCTGTTGCAGAAAATGAATGCATTAAATCACTATTTTGACATATTTTAAGGTTACATAATGTTGCAGCTTCTGTTATTTGTAATTTGCAGCGGGCCACATTGCGATTCAATCTAATTTGTGATTAATTGCCCAGCCCTAGCTGAGTACCTCTGTTATGAGTGCTTTTATACACATAAAGTGAATGAATCTGTTCTAAAGGAAATTTAATATTACTCATACTAGTTCAGCTTACTGGACTGGAGTTTTCAAATTTAAATGGCTGCAACAGTCAGTGAGAATGTGCAGACTGGGAGGCTTCACCATCGTGATAGTGCATACTTCTACTGCTCATAAACATAGCAGCAAATGCTACTTCTCAGACAGGATTTCACCCTTCTTTATCTCCTTTTTGTCTTTGGCTGCAAAACAGAATACTCACCAGGACAGCCAGAGATGGGGTTGGATATATAAACAGAACAAGCTGGCAGAGTAATGCATGTTAAAACAGACGTATGAGTTACATCAGCACTCACTAGACTTATCTCTACTGTTTGTATGTGCACACTGTGTGTGTTTGACTCATTTAGAAAATAAATGCACGTCTGTACAGTCTCTTCTTTTTGCACCTTTGTACATTCTCTGTGATGCTTATACAAGTTCTATATTTTTATTTTGCTACTATATTTTTTCTATAACAATCGGTTTAACCCTTTAATATTTCATATTCTTATTTTATTTTTTATTATCTTCTTAATATTTGTGTTCTTCCACTATCTTATCTGTTCTTCACCAGGTCAGATTCCTTGTATGTGAATTCTGACTTCACATTGATCTAGGAAATCTCCCATATAGTGTCCGAGAAGGGCGGAGCTTTTTAGAAAATTCTCTGAGGATGACTGGACGAACATCTTCTACGTCACATTCATTATGGGGCCATCAGACAAAATGAGGTAGAATGCGAAGTAATGTGAGCCTGGCAGGCTGCTGTCTGCTGATGGTGGATAAAACTCATGCTGAGGCCAGTCAGCAGAAGGGCAAACACATCTCCACCAAGAGAGGCTCCTCTTTCATTAAAAAAAAAACACAGTTCTAAGTAAAGTGCCGCTGTAGCTACATGTGAGCTCAGCACTTAGCTACCCTCTCATTCTCCTCAAATGCTGCTGATTGGTCAGGTCTGCTCTCAAACCTGGCACAGGTGTTTCAGATTGGATCTGCCTGATGACAGCCTGCTGGCTAATGCTGATGATGCTTCTTCATATTTGTTCTCCTGTCACAACAACTTGCTTCAGTATAACATGTTTTAACACGGCTGTTTTGTATGGATATGGATATGGTGTGCCTTGCGGTGTTAGCTTGATCTCTGGTGTGTCTTTGCTAGATGAAAGGGTTGGAAACCAGCGGTCTAGTGTGTGTATAATGAGGCAGTTCTTATGTCCGTGGCCTCCCCTGAAACTCGGTTAAGATTAGAAAATCATCTAGCTTTATCAGTTAGTCCAGGGCAGGTTAAACTGACTGAAATCAGGACGGCACTGATGACAGGCATCCCCTCTGATTGGTCCAAGAGCAGGGAGCGTGAGGTCAGAAAGCTGGTGGGACTGAGGCTGGAGGTTTGTCCCCTGCAGAGAACATTTTAAAATGATGCAAATTAGTTTTTGTATTTTATTTTTTTGTGGTCAGCTTAAATGAATCTTAAACGCGGCTGTCTATCCTTTTTCACCCTAAGTGCATGCAGATAAAGAGAGGAAAGACAGCCATGTGTGCCATTCCTCTAGCATCAGTCATGGACCTGATGGAGCTCATGACTGCCGTCTCATCCTCACTCTGCTGCAGTTCTCCCACATTTCTCTGATGCATCCCTGTCTCAGAGCAGTCATTACTGGAGCTGTGTGGTTAAAGGGACATTTTCTTTCAGGATAAGTATTGCAGCGATGTTTTGATAACACAAAGGAAAGTCTGATGTCTGCTTTTGTGTTTTGGTAAAATAGACTGATTTTCATTGTGCTGCTTTGATTATAGGAATGGCGCCCTGATAAAGCGAGGCCTTTTCCTCCTTTGTTACAGTTTTTATTTCTACATCTGCGATAGCATATGGGCTGAGCTTTGAAAACATGTTTTTGAAAAATAATTGTACATATAAACACATTATATCTCCTACAACACTCCCACTACATCTGGAAACACTCAGAAGTGTTTTTATAAGTTAAATATTATAATTAAAGTGAGGAGCCTTATAGAAGAGCAGCAGCAGCCCCGGGGATGATTTAAGCACCAGAGGAAAAAATGAAGTGAAAACAATCAAATCAAACTTTTAAGAATTATTCTAGAGTCCATGTTTGACTCTTTGTTTGCAGAATGACCATCTCACACCTCATCAATAGTGTGCAGAAAGTTCAAGAACAAATGTTGATGACCCTGTTAATGAGCCTGATGATGATTATGGTCATATTTTATAAGATTAAATGTGGCATTTATCTGACATCACAGCAGCTCCATTTGCAGCACAAAACAAAGGGCACAGATTAAATCCAGCATACATCTAACCTAATGGAAGGCCGTCTACTCACAGTTTATGTTGGATTGTATTTTATCATCGCTTTCAGATTGGCTGATGAGCCTGAAGTTTAAATTATTGGACAAAGTTTTGACCCAAGCTGTAAACATGTTAATTTCCTCTGTAATGGCGGACTTTCTCACATGGACGGGTGAATGTGCGACTGCAGCCAGAAACCAGCGGCTTCCTTTGTCAACACTGGAGGTCTGTCCTATAAGTAAAGGTATCCGCTGTCTCAGGCTGCTGCTCGGAGTGTGATCTTGTTGTTTAGCCCTGAGCTGTGGTCAGACGACACGTTTTTAGCATGTCCAGTCATAGGGCTTTGGGTCCCATTGGCCCTGAAAATCTCATTCCATCTCCCAGTGTGCCGTAGTGAACCACAATCGAGACCACGTCTGAGAAAGTCTAGTGTGTTTCATTATTGCCTTTTTGTTCTATGATACCGTTAAGATACAGAACTCTGCACACACAGGAGTCACAGATGTAAACAAACCAAATGACACTGAAGGAGACTGATGAAGCTGCTGCTACAGCTACTGTAGCTGTGTTTACATGACAGTTTTTCGCAAAATAAAAGCGACATTTTTAAAATGTCATCTTTTTTACACTTTGAATGTGTTTCCATTGAAGGGAGTTTTTTTGGGCGTGAGCCTCGTAATCTCACAAGACTCTACTGCAGGGAAGCTGGACGCTCAAAACGTGTTGGTACGGTTGTGATTACACCTACAGCGGTTGCCTTGACAAATTTGTAGAAAAGATGAAGACAATCATAGTTCAGAGGTGAAGTCTGTATGTACAGTATAGAGTCAAGGATGAGGTTCCCTCGAAGCATCTGCACTCTAAGTTTATCCATCAGATCTGTAAAGGAGCTGGATGGTCATTGTTTGAATGCTAAATAAGGACAGGCATACACAGCTGAACCCAGGCCAGACTTTTGACTCCTGCTGGTGTTGAGTTGAATGTCAGCAGGATCACACATCATTATGCCATGGGGGTTGATCTGCTGCTTCTAACTGGTCTGACTGATGTCCAGCTTCTTTAGATTTTAGATAATACATCTCCACACAGCTGCACAGTGAGAACAGGAAGAATGCCAGACATCTGGAGCAACAACAGCAGGCTTCTTTACGTGTCCCCTCTGCTGAGCAGAGCCGTGAATGAGAGAAATGTTGACAGGAGCTAGCCTGACTGCAGAACAGCTAGGGACTGGGCTATTTTTCATGAGATGTATCTCCAGTCTTTAAACCAGTGTTACTCAACCCTGCTCGACCAAAGAGCCAAACTGTTGGAAAATACTTTTGCAAGAGCCACAATCTAAGTGGTGGAAAGTGGAAAATAACATAAGTTAAAGGTGGCAAAAGTGGCATAAACTGGCAACAAAGGGCAGAAAGTGGCACAAATGGTGAAAGTAACAAAAAAACAAAACAAAGCAAACAAAAAAAAAAAAATAAAATAAAAAATAAAAGAAATAAATTATGGGAACATGGGCATTGAGTGGCATTTAATTGCAAAAGGCAGCTTAAATGGGTAGGAAGGGGCAAAAATTGGCATAAAGGGGCAAACACAGGGAGAAAAGTGGCAAAACAGGACAGAAAAAGTAGAAAAATGTGTGAGAAGTGGAAAAGAAATGAGCCACAGGTGGCAAAACTGGGCCAAAAGTGGCAAAAATGTGACATAGAAAGAGTGAAAAGTGAAAAAAAATGGGTAAAATCAGCAAAGAGGTGGTAAGAAAGAAAACAAAACAGCAAAAGGTGGCAAAATTGCTGGAAAAGTGGCATTTAACGGCAAAAGGCAACTTAAATGGGTGAAAAGTATATAATGGTGGAAAAGGGGCAAGAATTAAAAATAGAAAAAAGCAGGATAAAAGTGGCAATACAGGTTTCTCTACTGTAGACCAAAACTTCAACAGATTTTAGATAATGACTGTTGTTGCACAGTTGAAGTTTCCTCCAAGATTACATGTAAGTATACACACTCTGCTTAAAGCTGCTTTGATTCATCCAAAAACTCTGTGTCCTTATGAAAAATGTTGATTCTTTGGCTTTTTTGGCTTTTGGCTTTAAAAAATAAAGGTTGACAATTAAGTTTGACAATTTAAGCCTGATGTAGAAGTGTGGGAAACAAACTGATTAAAGTGACTGACAATGGATAATTTCTGAGGTCAAAGTTCCCCGTTTTGAGGTTTTCTGGGGGAATAATGTTTCAAATGAAGACATAAAAGAGCATCAAACCATCACAGCAGAGCCACTGATGCTGAAGAAAATGAACTCTAAAGCAGTGTTACCCAACCCTGCTCAAACAAAGAGCCAAACTGTTGAAAAATACCTTTGCAAGAGCCACAATCTAAGTGGTGAAAGTGGAAATTAAAATAAGTTAAAGGTGGCAAAAGTGGCATAAAGTGGCAACAAAGGGTAGGAAGTGGCAAAACGGGTGGGGAAGTGACCAAAAAATACATTAAAGGTGCCAAAGATTGTCAAAAAAATGGGCAAAAATCAGAAAAAAAATGTGGCAACAAATGGTCCAAAAGTGGCAAAAAATGAGTGAAAAGTGACTAAAAATGGGTAAAAATCTGAAAAAAGTGGGAAAACTGGGATTGAGTGACATATACCTGCAATAAGAAGTGGCAAAATAGGCCATAAGTGACAAAGAAGGGCAGAAAGTGGCAAAAATGGATGGGAAGTGACCAAAAATTACAATAAAGGTGCCAAAATGGGCAAAAATCAGCAAAAAACAGCAAACAACAACAAAAAAAACATGGGCAACAAGTGGAATTTATTTTCAAAAGGAAGCTTAAATGGGTAAGAAGAGGCAAAAATAGGCAGAAAAGGGCAAACACTGGGAGAAAAGTGGCAAAAAAGGGCAGAAAATAGCAAAAATGAGCTACAGGTGGCAAAAATGACAAAAACGTGACATAGGACGAGTGAAAAGTGAAAGTAATCAGCAAAGAGGTGGTAAGAACGAAAAACAAAACAGCCAAAAGTGGCAAAAAATGGTGGGAAAGGGGCAAAAATTGCAAATAGAAAAATGCGGGATAAAAGTGGCAAAAATGGGCGAAAAATGGAAATAAGGGCAACGGAAATATGCAGACAAAAAATAAGGTTGACAATTAAGTTTGACAATTAAAGCCTGCTGTAGAAGTGTGGGAAACAAACTGATTACAGTGACTGACGATGGATAATTTCTGAGGTCAAAGTTCCCTTTTTAAGGTTTTCTGGGGGAATAATGTTTCAAATGGAGGCGAGGATCAGGGAAAGAGGATCCAAGAGCGGCCCCCCTTTACCGGACATGACTGATGGGTTCATGCATAAACATTAAAACATTAGCAGAGTTTAATAACAGGAAAGAAAGACCATGAAACAATAGAGAATTATTGAAAAAGAGTCTGACATGAATATTTCACAAAGTTAATGGAATCTCTATAATGGAGAGAATCAGTCCACAGATTTATGTGTGGTTTATTTTCTGTTCTCATTAAACAAAAAAATCGGTTCATTTTACATTTTAAAAACAAAAGGATCACCAGCATCTTCATTATTTTTGTTGAAATACTTGATTTCCACGGTCCATTATTTCTCCTGCTGGATTTGAACGTGAAGAGTTTTAAGTCTGAGGGAAGCTGGATCTGTCAGTATAAAGAACTGAAACCAGGATTTTAGGCAGGTTATTCTGTGTGTGCAGGTGTTTGTTGACAGGTGTCACACAGAGAAACTACTGTCATTAAAGTACAGGACTCTGATTTCAGGCTGTGTTTGTGCAGAAACCAACAGCTGTTAAAAACAGCTGACTGTGATCAGCTGACGCCGTCATCACAGACGGATGTCACTTGGCTCATCTCTTCTCACGTCACTCACAGAAACATATTTACCTGTCCTCTCTCTCCTCTGCCTCACTGCCTCCTCTGCCTCTGCCTCGGTGGTAGGAGGGGCCAAGCTGCATGCTAGCAGCCGCCGTGGACACACTCTGACACTGGAAGAGAAAAGTCTAAGGTTGTTCAGTTTGATTATTGTGTTTTTTTTTTAATTAAAGGTGTGTTGGCAGACCAAATAGTTGATTTACTCAAGAAACTGAAGAAGGAACACCGGGACTGCATGACAGACTTGGGCAGGACGTGGTTCTGCTTAAACTGGTGTGAACACGGGCTGGTTCGCCAGAAATCACCAAGGTTCTGAGTCTCCAGAACGGACCAGAACCAGAACCAGAACTGTGTCTGTCTGAAAACACCCATTCTGGAGCTGAAAAGCGTGTCTTGGGTTCTCTTGTTTAAAGTATTTACTTGTGCCACTTTTTAACCACTTTTCCCAACCAATAATGTCACAATTTTTTGCCACTTTTAATCAGTTTTGCACAATTTGCAACCATTTTTGCTTCTTTGTACCATTTTTTCCACTTGACACTAAATTTGCCACATTTTAACCTGTTTTCATCACTTTTTTAAACTGTTAATACATTTTTGCCACTTTAATCCTATCCCTGCCACTTCTAAATCTAATTTCACTGCCTTTTCTGTCCATTTCTCACACTTTTAAGACATTTTTGTTTCTTTTAAACCATTTCCATCATTTTCCCATCTATCATTGCAGTGTTAAACCAATATTTCCATTATTAACCCCTTTTCATCAAAGTTTACACACATTATTACCAATTTAACCCGTTTCTGCCACTTTCTGTCGATCATTCTGCCTCAGTTACTCATTTTTGCCAGTTTAAACCAAAATTTTCCCACAATTCCACCCATTTCTGCCACTTTTAAGCCAGCATTGACACTGTTAATCCCATAAGGCACTTTTAACACCTTTTTTGTCACTTTTTTCCATTTTTGGCCACTTTAATTTAATTTTTGCAACCTATTTCTGATCTCTTTTTTTTTTTTTGGCCATTTTTCACCCATTTGATTTCTGATTAAAAAAGGGATTCACATTTTAAGATGACTACTATGGCACAAATTAGTGTATTAATTTGTAGTGTAGTGTATTAGTGTATTAAAAAATACACTTTCAGGCTCCACAAATGTCGGCTCCTGGATGATGAAACGCTGATTCAGTGGGGATATTCCTAAACTCGTGTCCTGTGTGCGGACCCTTACTTTGATTCAGTAGGCTACACCATCATGGGGAAGACTACAGACTGGATGTCCAGAAGACAGCCAATGACAACCACCACAAGGAGGGTAAGCCACATAAGGTCACCTGTGAAGAAGCTGGCTGTTCACAGAGTGGTACATCCCAGCACATTAACAGAAAGTTGAGTGAAAGCACAAAGCACAGTAGAAAAAGATGTGATAACTGCAGCCTTGAGAGGACTGTCAGGCCAAACCTCCTCATGTCACTGTCAGTGAGGATTAGGGGATCCATGGCATCTGCTGGTGTTGGTCAGCTGTGTTTTCTGTAGCCCAAAGTGAACGCAGCCTTCTACCAGGACATTTTAGAGACCTTCATGCTTCTGCTGACAAGCTTTATGGAGATGCTGATTTCATGTTCCAGCAGGACTTGGCGCCTGCCCACACTGCCAAAGGTACCAAAAGCTGGTTCAGAGACCATGATATTCCCTTTGCTTGATTTTCCAGCAAACTAGTCAGACCTAAACCCCGTAGAGCAGGGCTGTCAAACTCAGTCACAGCAGGGGCCGGATTCTGGGGTCAAACCTGAGAGCCTAACAGGGTCAACATTTAACCACAACTGTCAACCTCATTTTCACCAGCAATAAAATATGAAAAAAAAAAAAAAACAGAAATAGCACTGATGATGAATCATTTGGAAATTCAAAAACAGAAAAATGATAAGTTTAAAGGCTCAAATCTGAGATAAAAATTCCAACTTGTTAGTTCAAAAGATCAGAACACAATAATAAAAAAATAATGTTTTAAAGAGAAAACACATGAGGAGAAAGTTGAAATAAAATGTTTGAAAGGTCAAAATATGAGATCAAATTTGAAATCATGGGTCAAAATATGACTTAAAGTTTTAAATTGTGAGTCTGATGGGTCAAAATAAGGTCAAAATATGAGCAAAAATTCAAAATGTTTTAAAAAGTAAAAAATATGACTTAAATTTGAAACTGAGAGTCTAAAAGGTCAAAATATGATATAAAAGTAAAAATAATTCATTTAAAATGTCAAAATGTGACTAAAAATTGAAATAATGAGTTTAAAAGTCAAAATATGGGATTAAAAAAACAAATTAAGGAGTTGAAAATGTCAAAATATGACTTGAAATTTAAAATTGTGAATGTTAAACATAAAAATGTGATATATAAAGTCCAAATATGAGTTGAAAAGGTCAAAGTATGAAATGAAAAGTCAAAATCATAAGTTTGAGATGCAAAATTGAAAATATTAAATAAAAACACAAGTTTATTTCTCTTTTTATGTTTTATTTTTATGGTTTAACAAGGATATTAAAAATAATCAAGTTGCAGTTTACATTTTTGTACAAGAGGAAATCTGCAGACATCATACTGGTGGACCAGTTATAATACTAATATGATATGATCTTGAAGGCCAGATTATATTGCTCCACGGGCCGGATTTGGCCCCCAGGCCTTGAGTTTGACACCCCTGCCATAGAGGATCTATGGGGTATTGTCAAGAGGAAGATGAGAGACACCAGACCCCACAGAGCTGAAGGCCACTATCAGAGCAACCTGGGCTTCATAACACCTGAGCAGTGCCACAGGCTGATCGCCTCCATGCCACCCTGCACTGATGCATGAATTCATGTAAAAGGAGCCCTGACCAAGTACTGACGGCATATAAATGAATATACTTTTCAAAAGGCCTGTAAAAATTCTAACTCTGTTGATCGTGTGCAATATTCTTATTTTTGTAGATGCTGAATTTTCCATGAACTATATATATTTAATGCTTGTGCAGTGAAAGTTAAGGCATCGCCTTCCATCTGTGGATGTTTTCAGAGGAACATAATTTCTAAGCTTTACCTGTGCATTGTAAAGATCTTCTAATTCCACATGAAAAGACTTTCCAATACAGCATTTACACAACTGTACAACGTATGTCCCAGCTTAAGGGACGTCTCCAAATCTTGGACTTGAACTAACCGAGCGCAGGTGTGAAGATTGGAGCAGGTGTGCAGGTTGGACAGCAATCAAGGGAGGCGATTCACAGGCAAACACCTAGAGAAAGAGAGAGAACATACAGACAGACTGAGGCTCAGGAGACACCGGTATGGGAACACGTGAAACACGAGAGGAACAGCCGTGACAGTGACAGCCAACCTGTCACCCATGCGTTATGGAAATCTTAATTAGAATTTCTCATGAAATAGTTTTTACCATACTGGCCTTAAAAACGATTCAGCTGAAGTCTGGAGACTTGTGGGAATAATAGCAGCATCCCTCCTCTGAGTACAGAGCCATGCTGTGTGTGAGGCAGCGTCTGCTTGTGTTAAATAAACATGTGCGACAACTTGATTAAGTCTAGTTTAGTGTGAAGACGTGGGCCTAATGAGGGAGATTGGCTTCAATGTGCTAAACAAAAACAATAGCATAATAAAATGAGAGCCAAGTGTTTTATACAAGTAAATCTCCTTGGATGAAGATCACACTGAATTATACATTAAGCATATTACAGCAGGCATTCATTGGAGTTGTCAACTTTAGTTTGCAGGTGAAGTTAAAATGCTTATTTAGAAAGCAGATTCAGCCGTAGCTCAGTGTTTACAGAGGAGCTGCTGGAGAGAACCAGATTTATCAAGCAACATCGCTGACCTTCTGCAGCTTGTGGCACAAAAACAGGTGCTACAACTCTGTAGAAAAGCAGTAAGGACTGAGTAACATGCATTACTTCATCCAGACTTCTCTGCTTTATTTGCATTCATAGTCCAGTCTTTTCCCAGACTCCTCTTCTAATTACCTCTTTCATTCAGTGGCTCCCTCACAGACTCTCTCCTGTGTTTATCTGCTTAAGTGTCATCATTCTGCCGTCTACAATTTAGAGCAGGAGTCAAACTCAAACACAGAAGGGCCCGGATTTAAGGTCTAACCTGAGGGCCTGACAGGGTCCGCATTTAACCAAGCTCTCAATCTCATTTTTGCCAGTAATAAATTATGTGGAAAAAAAGCACTGATTATAGATGATGTTAAGACTTAAAAAGTCAAAATGATCAGCTTAAAGGTTCAAAATCTGAGATAAAAAGTCAAACTCATTGGTTCAAAAGATCAAAACATGTTAAAATAATGCTTTTGAAAGGAAAATGTATTAAAAAGAAAATCACAATCATGTTTTAAGGCAAAAATACGACTTTACATTTAAAATGGTGCACCTAACAGATCAAAATATGAGATAATGGTCAGAATGATAAATTAAAAAAGGTCAAAAAATGAGAAAAAAGTGAAAATAATAAAATGACAGTCAAAATATGAGGTAAAAAAAAAAATCAAAATTATACATTAAAAAACAAAATATTAGAGTCAAAAGTGTAAGTTGAAAAGGTCAAAATATAAGACAAAGTCAAAATAATATATGTAAAAGGTCAAAATATGAAATAGTAGTCAAAATAATAAATGTAAAAGGTAAAAATATGAGATAGTAGTCAAAATAATAAATGTAAAAGGTAAAAATATGAGATAGTAGTCAAAATAATAAATGTAAAAGGTAAAAATATGAGATAGTAGTCAAAATAATTAATGTAAAAGGTAAAAATATGAGATAGTAGTCAAAATAATAAATGTAAAAGGTAAAAAATTGAGATAAAAAGTGAAAATAGTAAAATGACAGTCAAAATATGAGATAAAAAATCAAAATTATACATTAAAAAACAAAATATGAGATAGTAGTCAAAAGTATAAGTTGAAAAGTCAAAATATAAGACAGAAAGTCAAAGTAATAAATGTAAAAGGTCTAAGTACTAATTAAAAGGTGAAAATTATATATTGACAATCAAAATATGAGTAAAAAAGTCAAAATTATAAATTTAAAAAACATATACATCAGTCAAAATTACAAGTTGAAAAGGTCAAAATATGAGACAGAAAGTCAAAATAACAAATGTAAAAGTCAAAATATGAAATAAAAGTCCAAATACTACATTAAAGTTATAACTGTGCGATGAAAATTTTATAATATGAAATGAAAACACAAAGGAATTTATTTTTCCCATGTTTCTTTTTAAATAATTATCTTTTTAAATTATTTTTTTCACCTTTTTATGACTTAAGGATATTTGATATCGTCAAGGTTACATTTTCATTTGTATACTGGAGGACATCTGCAGACCTGCCTTCATTGATAAATGAGGACAGTGGATAGAGTCCGAAACAGGGACGAGAGCGGGGGGACAGACATCCGGTAAAAGGCCTCAGGCGGGGTTCAAACTTGGACAGTCCACGTACATGGGGCGCCTTAAACCACTAGGCCACCTGCACCCCAGACCTCATGTTTTAGGGCCAGTTATATGAAGAATGTGATATGATCTTGTGGGCCGGGTGTCGCTGTGCCATGGGCCAGATTTGGCCCCCGGGCCTTGAGTTTGACACCATGTTTTAGGCCCTGTCCACACGGGGATGAATTCAGGAGTATACGCAAAAGTTTTTTGTCGTAAACCTTTTGTCGTTTACGTGGATATTTTCTGAAACGATCCCGTCTGTACAGAAAACTTTTTCAAAACGAAACAGCAGTACATGGTTTTTGTCTCTGATTGGACGGGGCCTTAGAGGCTGAGTTTGAGATGGGAGCAGCAGAGCTGCAGACTGGCTGAGGTCCAGGTAGTGATGCATGGGGCTGTTTGGAGGGAAATCTGGAGTCTGACCCCCTCAAAGGTCATAAATGAAAACACAAATGCAGTGCTGACTTTTAGCACAGCACTCTCTTATGACCACAGGGAGAAAAAAGTGTGTGTTTGGAGCATGCATGTGTGTGTTTATCATTTTAAGCACATGCTCAAGCATGTAAATATCGGCCTTTTCAACTGCACTTATTTAAAGGTTGATCTGGGAGTAATAATATTTACTATTAAAATGGAAATTTATTGGCGATGCCAGACTCAAAGCTGCAGAACATCCATGCACACACACACTGGAGACCTTCTGCATGGGCTGCTGTTGGCCTAAAGTTCAAAAACAATAATAAAAGCTTTGGGATGAGTTGCCAGAGGGCAGCTGGAGCCGCGGCAGGTTGAGCATGCCTGATGAAAACTTAATGCTCATTGGCAGGGATTGCCACTGCGCTCCTCTCCAAGGACTTAAGATGAGGCCGACATCAAGCCAATGTCAAGATCTGTGGAGCCCAAAGTCAGAAGCCTAGCGGTACGTCTGTGAGTTTCTAGGTACACAGATAGAGAGCGTGAGAGAGAGAGAAGGAATCTGCAGAAGAGATCTAAACTGACTCGGAATAGTCTTCCTTCTTCCTCACCAAAAAAAATTCCTCTCAGAGGCTTACTCTGCACGCTGCACATTATCCCATGAAAGCCATAAAATCCGGAGATTGCCGCTTGGATGTGGAATTTTGAGTGTGAGCAACCTCAGAATGGGTCCAGCAGTGCAGACAGCGAGTATGAAGCAGATAGATGCTGTATAGAGACACATTTGTAGCATGGGGAACCTCAGTGGGAATGTGCTCCATGCTCCCACATTATGAGGAGGAAAGCGTCGGCCGCATGTTGGCCTGATGCTGTCGGGATAAGGCTTGTCTGCGGTAATTCAAACCAGAGAGGCAGACAGAGGATATGAGGCACTCTTGTATTTGAGATGGTAGAGGCATGATATCCCTATGTAATGAGCTCCCTTCTGATCTGCACAACGACAAAGGGAAGCAGGGAGGAAAGGATTGACAGGGAAACAGAGAAGAAGTGATGCTGCAAGGATGAGATCTAGGCTTTGATGGGAGGAGGGGAAACTGTGAGTTTTTCCTGCTTCCAAAATCCTGTCCTCTCCTCATATCCCCCAAAATAGTTTGCACTCAACACTGAGTGTGAATGGAAGAATGTAAGACACCGTTATGTCGTCCTACTCCCACACTGATTTCCTTAAAAGACATCCAGAGTGATGAGGCCGGTTTACGCTTCATTATGCATTTCTTTTTAATCTGTATATTTTATTAAATACATACTATGTGTAAACTGATGAGTTTTCTCAAGGACGGCACTTCTTATCGATTATTTTGTTGAGCCTTGGATGGTTTTATTTAAAATAAATGAGGTAAAAAAGCTCTCTCTGTTGTGTAAAGTAGATTGATGGTTGCAGTATTGAAAAGGAAGAAGCATTCTTCATTTTCAAGGTTAAAGGTAAATTGATATCTGCCTTATGCTGCTCTTTCTGCTGTATCATCATGTTGTTAGCCGTTTAATGAGCTTTAAGACTGTTAGTGATGTAACTAAGAATCTTGTTTTTAATGACATATCCAGCCTGCAAAATTCTGATCACACTTTATTTTGTTTCAATGTTAAAAAATAAAGTTAGAGATGAAATTTTGGATAGTTGAATTGATCATTCACCATCATTAGTCAGAGTTTCAATAGCAGATTTAAACTGTTATTTATTTCTTTTCCATCCATCCATCTTCCACTAATCTGGGGTCCAGTCACGGTGGCAGCATCCTTCTCCCTAGCATCGTTTTTCCAGATCCTCCTGAGCGATAGCTGGCTCCTTTCAACATGAAGGAGCAGCGTTTCTACTTTTAGATCTTTCCCCATGTCCGAGCTCCTCATCCTATCTCTAAAACAGGGGTGTCAAACTGAAGGCCAGGGGGCCAAACCTGGCCCGTGGTACAGCTACACCCGGCCCACAAGATCATATCATGTTCTTATTATAACTGGCCCTAAAATGTAAGTATAAAAAAAAGTTTTCTGTAAACACGGTATAACTTCAGGAAATGCCTGAGCACGGAACCACTGAAAATGCTGTAGTATCTATGCCAAGCCTTTAAGTGGCGCTGTAACGCTGCCACAGGAATGCACCAAAAGAGAGAAGAAGATTGCGGATGGTTGTCTTTCTGGTTGTTCTCTGCAGTGGATTTAAGATCATCTGCTATCTGCTGTTCTCAGTGGTGGTACAGGAGCATCAGGTTTAGCTGATAAAGCCAGAATAAGCTCAGTAGCTTCTGCAGCACGAACACAACCCTGTAGTCCACCATTGTTGTTTTGGTTCAACAGAGCATGCGGTGTACGTGGGCTACGCTATGTGTGACGTAATCGTTTCAAGAAAGATGCGGTTGGCTGTCCACACGGAGATGAAACGGTAGTCGTTTACAGATTTGTTCACTCTTGTTTTCATGTGGATGAAATGCCAATACAACAAAAAACTTTTGCATATACTCCTGAATTCCTCCTGAGGATTCTCATTTTGGTCTCGTTCTTTCGGTCATGACCCAGAGTTCATGACCACAGGTGACGGTTGGGACAGAGACTGACTGGTAAATCCACAGCTTTCCGTTCCGGTTCAGCTCCCTCTTCACCACGACGGTGCGGTGCAGCGCCTGCAGAACTGCTGATGCCACACCAATCTGTCAGTCACTTTTTATTTGGATTTCAAAAATACCCCTAAGTCCATGTTAACAAAGCAAAGGGATTCTTACATGTGTCTTAATTTGGGAATCAGTTGAATCCGAAAAGTCCTTTATGATCTTATTTTTTTTATTTTATTTTTTTACTTAGAACTGAATTCTGTGTCGTGCTGCCACACCAGTGGGATCTGAAAAATGCCTTTTTGTAATTCATCTAAATGGATAAACAATTTCATGTTCACAATAAACACTGGATTTTGTCTTTTATTTGAAATTTTACAAAAACTCCTCCATAGTGCACCAGGTCACATGACTTTAGCCTACTCCCACCTCCAGATCTTTATTTTCTATATTCTTGTTAAATTTCTTTGCTTACTTTATGTTAGGAGTGTTATCACATTTGAAATATGTTAAATTATCAATTTAAATCATAAAGAAATTTGTATCTGCGTTTACTTTGCAGAGTGTGTACCTGCAGTGTGTGCTGTGTTTGTGCAACACTTCTGCATACGCCGGAGCTCTTTTTCTGTTTCTGCACAGAGTGAATTGGCATGGAACGGTGGTTCAGATGTTAGCAAAATAAATCAGTAAAGTAGAGGACTGGACCATCACTGGTCAGGGCCCAATCCAGCTTAATCCAGCCCTCAGCTGGTCTGTGAGTGCAGCTAAATCTAGACTTTATGGTGATATGTGAGGTGGCTAGAATGATGCCAAAGCACTGAGAACTCCTTGTTTATGCATCATCATTGGATTCAAACTGATATATCTATAAAGAAAAATATCTGAATATCTGACTGTAACTTGTTCTGAATGCAGTAGGAAATAAGAACCAGTCTGAGATTGCATGTATGCCTTAAGATCCCAGCCCTATCCATGCATTTCTACTTCACCTCTACTTCACCTCTGAAGGACTGCTTATTGCTAGTTTGCACATCATGCAAACGTTTTAAAAGCTCCTTGGTTGCAGCACTACCTCCTTGTCCTGTTGTTTAACAGAAACAAGTAGCATGAGCTTCACTGAGACTCTCACCATGCAGCAGAATCATTTCAGAACAACAAGCTCACCTTTGTGTCAGCCCAGCTTCCTGCAAACCCTGTTTCGAGTGCGTGCATGTGCTGGCTGGAAGACATGTTTGTGTGTTTTGTGGAATAATTGTATCACTCCAGTGAGCAATGTGACTGTTTTGAGGAATGACATAGCAAAGCAGTGCCATAGATGAACGCCAAAAGCAAAGGGTTCTACCAGCTGTTCTCAGTACAGTCCAAGAAAATCAGGATAATGCCGATAATACATTTTCCAAGTGTCATTAAGGATTGCGTGTCCTTTTCTCTGCCATTCGAGGAGGACTCTAAGAGGTTTAGCCAACTAAGTCTGTGGCTTTATCTAATGAGTTGGCTCTCTCTCTCTCTCTCCCTCCCCTTCTCCTCAGTGTGTGTCTAAGCCCCTAAAGCAATGAATGAGCCTCACGGAGAGAGTTGACTGCATGTCTCCAGGGTTCTGATAGCACCACACCACAGAACGACAACAATACAGCAAACTTTACCCACTGCTCTTACATATGTGCAGAGGAACTTTATATTGGTGCATATCAATAAACCAGAATATCATGAAAAAGTTCATTTTCCTGTAATTTGATATAAAAAAGAAACATGTTGCACTGAACAAAGACTTTTTCTACATACACCAAAGGTCTATTTCTCTCAATTATTGTTCACAAACTTGTCTAAATCTGTGTTAGTGAGCTCTTCTCCTTTGCCAAGATAATCCATCCTGCTCACAGGTGTGGCAGATCAAGATACTGATTAGACAGCATGATTATCAGGAGTGTTTCGGCTGACCACAATTCTAAAATGTGCAGTTTTACTGTACTGGGGGGGTCCGGGGGGTCAGAAAACCAGTCAGTATCTGGTTTGACCATGGTGTAGTCTGCGTGATACGCAGGTGTACGCCCTATACTCACTAGAAAGGGTTTATGATTTCCATTTGCCCACTTGATGCATGAGGATACGTTACTTAAAAGACAAAAGAAAGTTTTAAAGATAATTTGTGACAGCTTTCACACGTTGGTTAATTCATTAAAGTAACCCAGTCTGTGTTCACATGACTTTTGGACCTCTGAGGCTTCCGTCGCCTGTGACAAACAGCAACAGATTTCCTCCGCGGGAACTCTGGGCACAAAACTGAAATAACAGTGTGATGGCTCAGTATCTCTGTGCCAGTCTCTTCCTGTGCATCATGAGGCGTATCAGAGCAGTGGAGACGCTCATAGGTCTGCACAATGTGAGGAGAGTGAAAGCTTCTGTGCCCATTTAAGGAACCAGACTGTTCCTTTTTTACTAACATAAACAGCTTTAATGCCTGCAAAATTTACGTTCATACCTGATCCCAATCCTCTAACTTGGTTCTTTTAGTAGAGCTCACTTGGTCATTCTAGTTTAAAAAACTGCTGCAGGTGCTCTTGAAATATGTCTGTAATTAATTATTTCACAGTGTGTTTATAACCCTACGTTTCTGACAGTTTTGGCATTATGATGTGTAAATCCTGTGGATAGTGGATAAGTTTATAAGTCAGAGGTAGAGCCACGGGGACTTATGCCCATAATGTTGTCTCAGAAGCCCTGAATCTTTAAGTTTGGTAAAAGTATGTTATTGCGGAGTGTTATGACTGATGAATGTAAAAAGAAATATCTTGAATGATAATAAACAGATTAGCCCCGCTGATAATTAATAGTAGAGTTAATGATATTACAGTAGTGTTAGTGTGATTACCCTGATGGGGCTCAATAAAAAACTTTATCTGATCTCATATTATCTTTTTCAGCATATTTTCATTTGTGATTTCCTTAATGTTGTGTGTTAAGTTTAGAATAGCAGCTTCAAAATTGCTGTTTAATGTTTATCTACATTATTCCGTTAAATTTACTAAAATTATAATTTTGCCTAGGGCGCCAAAATAGCTAGAGCCGGCCCTGGTAGCATCCCTTAGTGCATAAACCTATACTATCAGCTGGTTTCTCCATGCTTTATCCGTGAACAACCAGGTTCCTGTGGGCCGTAGCCAACACCAAAACAAGCAAAAGAATTTCTGTTCTCGTCAGTAGCGGACCAACTTTTAGCTGGGCTCTCTCACTCATCAGCTTACACAGCCTTAAGCAGCGTACTACTTTGAGATTGCATCAGACACAAGGTGGTGACGGTGCTTATGAGGTGTTGCTCCAGGATGGCTGTTGTTTCGAGACTCGTTGCTCTGGGGCGGGTGAGTGCGAGTATAGACAGTATACCCACTACAAAAAAATAGACTACACCACTGGGTGTGACCACCATTTGCCTCACGCAGTGCAACAATAGAGTTGATCAGGTTGTTGATTGTGAAATGTTGGTCTACTCCTCTTCAGTGGCTGATATTTGCAGGACCTGGAACATACAGGCTGATCCAGAGTGTCATCAAGCATCTCAAACATGCTCAGTGGGTGACATGTCCAGTGAGTATGCTGGCCATGCAGGAACTGGGATGTTTCCAGCTTCTAGGAATTGTGTACAGATCCTTGCAACACTTCTTGTTTTTTGGAGCAACTGTTCACATAACATCTTTTTCACAGTACATAATCACATGCATAAAGAGCTTCAACCAAGTACTGAGCCCCTAAATGAGCATAATCTCAGACATTCCTCATTACTGCACCATGAGTCACCTTTAAATAGTTTATTATGTTCAAATATTTTTGAGAGTGGGTTTCATCAAGATCAAAACACAGAAACCTTTGAAAAGTTTCTCTTTATGTATTATGAATCATGTGAGGTTTCACTTTTTGAGATGAATTTCCAGAAGAAATCCACTTATTCATGATATTTTCATTTGTTGTGATGCAGAAAATATTCAGAAAGTTAGATGGTATTTATACAATATTTTACCACAATGGCTGTGCCTGTGTGCCCCTTGAGAAACCTGGAATAAAAAACATTCTTAATTTGAAATTACTGTCATTATTGAATCAAAAGTGCATTGTGCAGTACTGTAAGCATTTTTCTAACATGGGGGCTATTGTGTCACACTGTGGAAATAGGCTAATAAACACTAACTATTAGGGGTGTAAGAAAATGTTGATACACTGATGTATCGCCATATTTTTTGCGGCTTAATATGTACCAATATTTTAAAATGCAGTATTGATATTCAATTAATTAATAATTTACTTTGCTGGTGTGGTAGTTTGTGGTGTAATTTCACCCCTGACCACTAGTTGGCGGCAAGCAGTTGACTCTGCTTAGGCGGCGAGCTCACGCAAGACTTCCGGTTGAGCGAGCCGGTTGCTCGTGCCTACCGCTGCATTCATAGCAGATATGTGGACTTATTTTGGCTTCCAAAACATTGAAGACAGTGCAAACTTAGACAGGAGTCCATTCGTTCGTAAGATGTGCCACGCCAGAGTGAAATACTCAGACAACACGACGGACCTGAGCATCAAAGCGACAGCTCAGCGGCTAACAGCTAACGTGAAAGAAGCCTGCTGAAGCTAACGCTGATTTTTACCCATGCAACCATAAATACAGTCAATACTTTGTTTTATTTGCCAGGACCTGCGCCGTGTACTGAACATTAGTAATGACGGCTTCCATAACACGGTAAAAAAACACTGGGCCGTCACGTCAGGCCCTCCTCACGACACAGCTCATCAGCCTTTAAAGGTGAGGATCAGCTTGTGTCCCATATCTTCCTCCACAAGCACTAGGGTTGCCACCTTTTGTGCATACAAATAAAGGATGCCCCACAATCCTCGGGGCCACAGCCATCGTGGGCCAGAGAACTGGGGTGCCTGTACCATGACTACTGTATTACCACTCTGAGTTTTGTTATGTAGGCCATTGTTTACATTTGGAGTGTTTTTAAATTTTAGATTTCAATCAGGTAACTTTTGAGGGAATTACTGTACTTTTGTCAAATAACAGCATCTGTTACAAAGTAAAATAATAAAAACGAAATTTTTTGAAATGGTGGTCCAGACTTCACTTGACACCAGATAGTCAGTAACACAATGTGGCTGACCTTGAAATTTGCAGTTATGCTGCAGTTTAAATTTAAAGGTGTGCTATCAACCTGGTTGGAGACTCGTATTCTATGGCGATTTTAAAAGATGTTTATTTTGGGGTTTTTTGAAAGATAATATTTCACATTTTTACCCCACCCCTCAAATATCAAAAGTAATGGTGTATTACTCCTTTAAATATGCTTGAAATTAACTAGTTTTTAAGTTTACTGGAGTAGATTTACAGACCAGTTATTTTAGCTCTACATGAGTAAATCTGATTCAAAGACACTGCACTTTTACCTTAGTATATTCATTCAGTCTTTCCTCCCTTTAAACCAGAAATTAAAACAGCAAACTGAGCACAGTTCAGATTAAAATATTTGTCATCTGTCCCTTTTATATACTAAGAAAAAAAACAACAACTTTTTTTAGATTTTGAATGTAGAGATCCATATCTATCATTTGAACATATTAAACTTTTACATTATTACAGAAAAATATCTACTAACACTTTTTATCTGGGCGAGGATTATTAAATTATACATCACCATCTGATCCATCAAAAGTCAGCTTGGCTAAACTTTTATCACACCAGTGTTTCTTTCTTTACATGGGAACCCTCATGTCTGAAGCCACTCCCCCCATGTCTGAAGCCACACCCCTCATGTCTGAAGCCAGACCCCCATGTCTGAAGCCAGACCCCCATGTCTGAAGCCACACCCCTCATGTCTGAAGCCACACCCCTCATGTCTAAAGCCACACCCCCCATGTCTGAAGCCACACCCCTCATGTCTGAAGCCAGACCTCGCTGCTGCATTATTCGTCCTCTCAAACTGAGAAGAGCTCAGAGGCTGACAGATGGAAAAACCTCATGATTTGATAAGGTTTGATAATGTTTGTGATGTCCCATGAATGGAACTTCCATGGAAACAGGCTTAAAAAGCTGTTTTTACTCTATCAGCCTCAAGAGATGAGTGGGAATAAAGAACTGCGACACAGTTTGACTCTTTTGGACCCCGTGTCTGTGTCGTTCTCTGGAAGCATGGTTTTTATGTCTGCCTGGCCACTGTGCTCCCCAGAATACACTTGACACACACACTACATTAGGAAGTTTACTCACTTTCACCGCTGCTGTCCAACCAATTGTTTAATTCTCCCGCTCACTTCCGTGTATATATAAACGCTCCTGCGCCACCAGTGTTTGAAGCTGTCACCTCTCCCTCCCGCTCCACCTTTCGCAAAGAGAAGACCCATCCTACTTGGCCTCTGATTGGCTCTAAGTTTTAGCTGACCAATCCAACCGACAACTGCAACAAGTATTGACCAATCAGTGGCAGAGTAGGAGGTGAGGGACGAAAATACCGAACAAATGGCGTCCCGTATTGACTCAAAACGAGACGCTGCATTTAACTGTCAAATATGGGACGATGCCTATTTTAAGGGACGGTTGGCATCCCTAACAAGCACCTCGTCATTACGTCAAGACATACAAGCTGATAGACCGTGAAATATAAAAGATTGGAGTACATTTACTCTATATTGATTTATTTTTCTAATTTTCCTGAAAGCATTTTAATTCACTTCAACAAATGGGAAAAATCATCATCTTCAGATTGCATGCAGGACCATATATTTTTTAATACACTCATTTTTTTTAAAATTTATATACTATACATATAATTTTAATACATTTTTATTAATAGATTAATTCTGTTATATTCCATATTAACTTAAAATTGCAGAGTTGTTTCACATATACAATGCTTAACACATTTATTAGACCACCTGTCATATTTGTCTCAGAGACCATCCAGCATCATGAAGTGCTTTAATGCCGACTCTTTCATTTTCAGTCAGCTCTCCACCTTTTACCATTTTGAACAGGAATGAGGAATTTCAAACTGAATCCACCCAAATTTGAGCCGGCTCACTGGGCTTCTCTGAGAAGTCAGAAATGAATCAAGCATAACATTCAACCACTAAAACTCTGTTCAGGAATGCAAGTAAATAACTATAATTTGACATATTTATCAAGAAATATGAATGTGCTTTACTATTTTTTCAGTTTTATTTTTTTGTAAATTTCAGTAAATTTGAAAATTCATGGATAACAATAATAATTCTATTTTAGCATTAAAAATATCATTTTGGTTAAAGAGCTTCTACATATTGGTGTATTAACCATTGCAGAAACATAAAAAAATGATTTTGGTAATTACCAATGCTGTTAATTTAGAGCAGCTGTGGCATAAACCTTACGTTGGTAAGGGTTAGGGTGGTCTAATACATTTGTTAAGTGTGTGTATATATATATATATATATATATATATATATATATCACCCTGCTCACAGTTTCACAATATATTGCAATATATGGATGTCACCACCCCTGTATTGAGTTATGTATTGTATCGCCAGATTCTTGCCATTACACACCCCTACTAACTATTGTGAAAGAAATACTACAGGTTCATTTAATCCAATATTAAAAATATATTTAATTAATACAGGGAAATTTTTGTAAAAATAAGTCAATCGAAGTCATCGATGTTCATAAAACAACACAATGGACTTTTTAACACCAGTTCTGCAGTTTTTCTTGGTTTTGAATGAGAATTTGTTATTCTCAGAAGTTATTGGCAAATCAAACCAAGAAATGTCTTTTACATTCCTGTTATTTACAAGGACTGCATTTTCCTCAGATCTACAAGTTTCTCTATAAAGATTTTGATGAAATCTTCACAACATCTGGGATTAAAAAAGCAAAACTGGAAATAAAATCTGCCTTCATATTTATGTTCATGGAGAGAGTGGGATATTCCATGCTCTGTGTTTATTCTGGAACAGTTAAGATAATCAGAGGCAGAGCAGGATCTACTGGATGTCCCTGAATTACTGAAAATCTTTATTAGCTCTGACACATGGCCTTGCATTTGAAAGCAAAATTATACAAATGCTAAATGAAACCAGTCTCCCTGATAATTAGATGATATTTAAACCAAAAAGGCGAGGATTCACTGGGATATTTAATATTATCCATGAGGCATCAGGATGAGCAGAGCAGGAACACTGAAGTGGAGAAGGGCCAGGCATCAGTGCGGACCATCTTTAACACGAGTCCAGGAAAATATTAAACCATTTTGTTCCAGGTTATTAAAATGATTGTAGACAGACGTGATAGAAGACGTTTACACATGCAGACGTCTGCGGTGTGTGGAGAGATACGAGGCCAGACGTGCTGACACATTATCATACACATATTCCCCCCAGCAGGAAGTTTTGAATAAGGAAAGCAAAATAACAATAGGCAATAAAAGCATGGGGAGAGATCTTTATTTATCTCGCCCTGACATTTACTTCAGATGAGGGAGTCCTACCAATATTATTCTTTCTCCAACACCAACGCGTACACACACAAAAAGGAGGAAGAATCATATTTTTGCCTGAACAAAGTCATCTATCTTCCCTGTGTGATGCCCCGGCTTTGCTGCACTTTCAAGGTCTGAATCACATTGAGAATCCCATGCAGTCGGGGCAACACCTTGTATACAGTATGAAAGTTGAGGGGAATGGCCATTTGTCCTTGTCAGGACACACACAGACTAACATAAGACTCATGGAAAAGAACCTGTAAGCTAGACACTTACACAGCTAGTCATACTTTACACAGAGCGATAGCATTATACATCACAGACGGCGCCGCCATCTTCACCGCTGTTGGTTATAAATCAAGAGTGACTCGTGAGTCATGCCTTATGCATGCGGCTTGACTGTAACCAGACAAGCTATTGCACATATCACAACCTATTAACTAAGCTTGGTGCTCAGTGTTGTGGACAGGCTGGCCCCGATATTGACTCAGAGGAAAAAGGACCTGATGGATCTTCATGTCACAGGAATCAATAATGTTGTCACAGATAGGAACTGGAGTTGAGATCTGACTTTTCTGTGGAAAAAAGAGAGCAGAGATTTGTTTTAGCCGCCTGGCCTTAAAGGTGAATACATTGATCCCATTGAAGTTAATATTAATGCCAATGGGGCGACGAGCTGTGTGCAGTAGAAGCCCATCAGTACGTGTCTGTTTATCTGCGTCTACAGGTCAGACTCTCTTTTATGTGCCAGAAGCTGCTGTTGCTCTTTAACGCAGTCTGAGACGCTGTACTGCTCTCTTGTTAAAATATTACTCAGATCAGATTTTTTTGTTTGCAGTCTGCAGATCCAGACTCTTCTTGCAGGCTGCTGGATGAAAGCAGAGCAGTGGCACACATGAAGCATACATTTTCTGGTTGTCTGCTTTTCTCACTGCTTGAATCAACATTCTTTCATCATGCAAATCAACATTTTAAATCTAATTGAGGGCTTAAAAGTTTTTATCCAGCATGGAATTACATTACAGATGTGATCCAAGCATAAAGGCGTGATTTCCTGTGACCCCGAACCCAAAAAGTTTCCTGGCGTTTGTAATAAGCCCACCCCATTAATCCTGGCTTTTCCTGGCTTTCAGACACAGATCTGTATGGTCAGTTTTATAAAAGCAAAGGCTTATAACTGTCTGTGCAATATTTCCTAAATTGCTTGAGGAGGGTTTGGCAGTCTTTCATGAATTTTCTAAACTTTTGAGTGGAACAAAACAAAAGGATTACGGAGGCCTGGGAGGTTGTCTATAAAACAAGAACAGACCAAGAGCAGGAGAAGAGTGAATGAAACAACAGCCATCATTAGTCAGTATTACTGCTAAAGATACAACTGGATTCAATCTATCATTTAGACTTACACTCTTTTTAAGAAACCCTAGTAACCGGTAGTCGAGTGGCTAAGGCATGCACCATGCTCGCGGGCAGCCCAGGTTTGAATCTGGCCTGAGGCCCTTTGCCGTATGTCTCTCCCCCACTCTCGTCTCCCTTTCTGAGTCCATCCACTGGCCTCCTCTGTCCAATAAAGGCACGAAAAGGCCCAAAAACAAACCCTGTAAGTTTAGCTTTTTCATCTCTTACATTTATTACAGCCTAGCTAAGGCTAAGGCTCTCTGTCTGGCTTACCTTTAAGTTCCTCTCCACTGTAGCTGTCCTCTTCATCTGAATCTTGCTGGGCGCCAGGGACGGGATGTTTTTAATCGTTTAACCAAGCGAGAACTAGCTTGGCCCAATTAGAACTCAAGATCTCCCCAAAAACATTTTCCAGATAAAAAACTATTGCACACGGAGCTTCCAGTGTTTTTCTGTTTTCCAAGGTGTGCTGCCTACCAGTAACCTTGCAGATTCTCACTGGTGAATCCATCTTGCAAAGCTCCCATCTGACCCATTTGGGCCCGGTTAGAAAGTGACAGGATCAGTCAGCGGAGTCGTGACGTAAGCAAGCAGCGACAAGAGGCCGGTGCAGTTATGGTGGAAGACATTAGCATGGATGCTGCTAAAACTGCAACTTCAGCAAGACTCCCATGATTTTACTCTGACGTTGGAATTTTGTCTGCGACTTTGAAATCAGAGGAAAAGTCGTTAGGTGTAAGGCCACATTTACTCACAATTTCCACATACAGCTCTGCAGCGGCATGGTTTCGCTCCGACCAAAGGTTAGCGACGTCTCACTGGAAGTGCGTCTAGAGTGCTGCGCAATAAAGGCCAAGACACTTAACCCCAGTTTATCCCAGTTAACCCCACTGCTGCATCAATAGCATGTAAACAGGTATGGAAGCGTACAAATGGGCTTAGCAAATACTGATGGCCAATTCTCCATAGCAACCACTGCCATCAGTGAGTGAATGGGTGTGACCTGCAGTGTAAAAGTGCTGTGAGTAGTCAGATGACTAGAAAAGTCCCTTTGTCATCAGCGGTTGATTTGCCATTCATTCCAGTATGACTCCATGGGTTTATTGCTTCCTCCATGGGTGATTATGAGGTTAAAGGGTTAATGTTCAGTTTCATGTAAAACTCTGTGGCTGTAAAGTTAACTTCTCCTTGTTAATGGTTGTAGCTCTGCGACCCGCTGACCTCCTGATGTAACGGTATGAAAACGACGGTACAGCGGTGCCAGAGGCGCCTCAGTGTGATGGTTTCAAACGGGACGTCCTCAGGGAAAAAAGTAGTTTGTTTCATGAAGCACAGTGGAGGGAAGTGGGAACTGCAGTTCTCATCAGCCCTTGTTTACCCATCATCCCTTGATCAAACAGTGCAAAGACAGAGGAAGTACTACGAGTGATGAGGGAGGATCCGTCTGGGGAGGTCTGAACTACCGAAGACTTTTTCATATCAGATATTGGTGAATTTGTCGGCAAAGACCTACTGCTATTTTAGTGGACAACAAAGATTTTAGAACGGGGGTGTGAAACTCAAGGCCCGGGGGCCAAATCCGGCCTGTGGAACGATAATATCTGGCCCACAAGATCATATCATATTTGTATTATTACTGGTCCACCAGTATGAGGTCTGCAGATTTCCTCCTGTATAAAAATGTAAACTTTATTATGATTATTTTAAATATCCTTGTTAAACCTTAAAAACCTGAAAAAGAAAAGAGTAAGAAAAATTCATAAAAAGTCAAGAATGTGGGGAAAGAAATACATTTGTGTTTTTATTTCAAATGTTCAGTTTTGCATCTCAAACTCATGATTTTGACTTTTCATTTCATACTTTGACCTTTTCATCTCATATACATCACATTTTTATCTTTTAAATTTTAAATCACATTTTGACATTTTCAACTCCTTACTTTTACTTTTTTTAAATCATTTTTTGACCTTTTAGACTCCCAGTTTCAAATTTAAGTCATATTTTTAACTTTTTAAGTTATCATTTTGAATTCTAGCTCATATTTTGACATTTTCAACTCGTAATTTTGGCTTTTTAATCCCATATTTTGACCTACCAGACTCACAATTTAAATTTTATGTCATATTTTGACTTTTAAACCCATGATTTCAAATTTGATCTCATATTTTGACCTTTTAAATTAATTATTTTTCCTTTAAAAAAAGAGATAAAAGTTAAAGTTAGGAGTTGAAAAGGTCAAAACATGAGGTAAAGCTCAAAATTATGACTTTAAAAGGTCAAAATAGGATTTGACATTTAAAATTATGAATCTAAAATGTAAAAATATGAGAAAAAAGTAAAAGTTATAAGATATAAAGGTTTAAATATGAAATAAAAAAAAACCATAACTTTTAGTCATAACTGTGAGATGCAACATTGAAAATATAGAGATAACACTCATGTTCCTGACTTTTTATCTCATTATTTTTACTGTTTCCTTTTTCTAATTTTTCTGACTCATTAAGGATTTTATAAATCATCAAGGTTAAGTTGACATTTTTATACTGGAGGAAATCTGCAGACCTCATACTGGTGGGCCAGTTCTAATAAAAATATCATATGATCTGGTGGGCTGGGTATAACTGCACCATGGGCCGGATTTGGCCCCCGGGCCTTGAGTTTGACACCCCTGCTCTATAAGATAATCATCTTAACGTATCTTACTTTTATTCTGTCTTCTGAACACGATGTAAAGAATGGGTCATACATATCACAGTACCTACATTTTCCTAAATACCATAGAAGACGGCCCCTAGACCTACTGTGGTCTATTCTGAACCCAGAACAGATAAAACCACAGAATAACCTAGAACTAATATTTACTACCTAGTATTAACAATATTAACTACTGATAATCAATAGTATAACCTATCTTATAGGCAGTTTTAGCAGGCCGTAGATAAACTTCTGGAGTTCTCAGAGATAGGTGGTTCCATAAACAGTCCCCTGAGGTGCTGCCATTAAGGGGGCAGGTTTGGGCCATTACAGAGACAGGAAGACAGGAGACAGATGAGCTGGCCTCCTTCTAGACCCTGGATAGGGGCTTGATCCTCCAAAGCTTTAAAAGACTAAAAAGTCACAAGAGGCCGACAAGGTCTGACTTCCCTGTGAGTTTCCCCCAAATGCAGCCAAGAATCCTGGCTGCTGCTGCCGCCAGAATCTGGAGGACACACGAGTGGTGTTTTTAAAAAGCACAGAAAGGATGACTGTGGATGCTCAGGTGGATTCACTTCAACAACAGATCAGCGTGTGATCAGTTAGATCAGTTCATGAATCATGAATTTAAAGCTCCTTTGTTGAATATTCTAGAGGAGTTTTATAAAGACAATCCTTTTACAGGCCTTTCTAAGAGAGAACAGCACTTTTTCTCTTGGTCTCTGAGGCTAGATGGCCTAATTTGTGGAAGACAAGTGTGCTTGGCTCTGTTTCAGGTCTTTTGAAGGGCACACAACTGAGGAATACTGAAGAAAATCTCACATTTTAATTTATACTTATGATATTATACTTATGTTAAATATTATAAGAGCATGTAAGGTTTAAAAAGCAGACCCTCTTTACATTCAGACTGGTCCGTAGTCTAAACGGACCCTCGGTCTCTCTGAAAGCAGGGGTACTGAGTGGTGCAGACCAGGTCACACGTTTCTGCCTCTTACTGGAAAATGCACAAGCTATTTTGTGCAAAAGTAGAGTTTGCATCCTCTAAAGGTAATTTCCCAGCATGCCTTTCAAAAACAAAATGTACAAGAAAACTGAAATGTCAGTTCCACTGTTGTCCATGCAGCATTTCCAGCTGAGTGCTGAACACCTGCAGGGAGTTTAAATCCAAAAACGATAGAAAGTCACACTTATTCAGATAAAAAGAACACTTCTAGTGTTTACATGCAGAGCTGTTTATGGGAAACAGCTGTAGACCGAGGACAGTACAGTCCATAAGGGGAAAACAACTTTCAACCTGGCCACAGAAAATGTGTGAGAAAGCTTCAGAGAGTTGTTGGAGAGCTCAGAATTCAGTTCAGGATGTTAAATCTCTCTGTGACTGTGTATGGAGCATGCATAATTAACCCTTGGTGTTCAGTCTGAGGGAGCTGCTTTCAGAGGAGAAATGCTGCATTCATTATTTTTCATTCTCGTGCTCATTGGCTCTTCTTTTGTGAAGACGACACAGAGGAACATGCTTTTATTGGCTGCTCTATGTGAGCATGTAAACTACATATGTGGTTTTCAGGCTCACCTGGGTGTGAGGGGAGTAAAAGTGTAGAAATCTTTCACACTGTGCTGTGTATTAACTCTGTCCTCCTCCATCATTGGCGTGACTGCATGTTTGAATGTGTGAGTTTGTCTGTTCCCCACATATTGTCAAAATTAAAGCACACCAACACCTGTCTTCTCCCACCTTCACACCTGCTTTAGTCTATCTTCATCGACAGTCATTTCCCACACTTTATCACGACTGCACATGGGGGCAGAACGCAGCAAACTCACAAAGAGGTACAACACAGCGTTGCATTTGTTGCATTTGTTGCATTTGTTGCATTTTTGGAAAAGCACGTCATTTTACTGTTTACAGGAAACAGAATGAGGCCTACAAAGAAAAGATCACAGTGCCTACAGTCAAACATGGTGGAGGTTCAAGGATGTTTTGGGGTTGTTTTGCTGCCTCTGGCACTGGGTGCCTTGACTGTGTGCAAGGAATCATGAAATCTGGAGACCGCAATGTAGGGCCTAGTGTCAGAAAGCCGGGTCTGCGTCAGAGGTCATGGGTGCTCCAGCAGGACAACGACCCCAAACATACCGCATAAAGCACCAAGAAATGGTTGGAGACAAAGCTGGAGAGTTCTGAAGTGGCCAGCAATGAGTCCAGAAGTATGTGAGCAGTGACGGTAACATCGTTTGAAAAGGACGTATGCATTTTCGTACGTAAAGGGAGTATAAATGGGCCTTAAGACTAAAAAAGACTTAAGACACTGTGTGGAATACAGGGGGATGAGACCCCTTAATTGACACAAGGGACCCCTGAAAGCCTCAGCTGCAAAATTTGGGGGAATTTATTCACACATAAGAATACAGAAGAATATTGTCTCTGATAAAGCTTCCAAACATGGGGGGGCGCTGTTTCAATGACCTCGTGTAACCCCACCATACAGCTTTATAGTGGACTTCTTTCCTCCTCACATGGTGACTGTCCTGAAACTGTGGACTCAGTGTGCTTAGATTTAGCAAATATGTCAAAGAGGAAGCAAAGTTCAAAGTTTAGTTGAAACATTTGAAGAACACTTGAAAAAACTGGGGTACTTTTTATGGGAAATTTAAAAATGTGACTAAGAATTTTGCACAGAAATTTTGTTAGTTTCTTTGGAAATTCAGGGAATTTGTGTTGATGTTGGACATGAATTTTTGTCAAAATTAATTCCTGTTAAAATAAAAGACTGAGCTTTTCAAACTTATCAGGTCCTAATTATCCCAGTAAGTGGGAGAAACTAAATATGCCTTCCAAACAAAAGCTGGGGTCTCAGCGGTTCATGCAGCAGCTCCAGTGACTGAGACCAAGAGGAGGGGAGAAGAAATGATGAGTTAGGCACAGAGGCAAACAGGAGGGCCGGAGCAAAGAGCCCCGTCCCTATGACCTTGGTACGATGTACACACTGAAGTCCACTCACACACCTCTGCAAACATTCAGGATGGCTCACACAGCCACTCACACACTCTCACACACCGGTACAAGTCCGCGTTATCGCTTTATAGACACTGGAATGTGAAAGACTTTAGAGTCAACACTGTTCTGCATGTGCACACACCTGCCTCAGCAGTTCGTGTCCCTCACACTCCTCCATCAATAAAACCGCACAAATGAGGTTTGCACCGTATCGCTCCCTCGTTCTGTTTTCAGATATTGATGTTTCAGACCTGACTGCAGGATACGACAGGCTGTGATCGTTTTTAACATTTCCATCTGCAAACAGAGGAGAGTGATGTCTGACAGAGAAACACACTGGTGCTGAAACCAGTCATACACCAGTTCAGTTTTATTGTTCCAGACTGTCTCTGCATGAGAAGTCACAGCATGTCAGCTGAGGAGCTTTCAATACTTTAGAGCAGGGGTGTCAAACTCAAGGCCTGGGGGCCAAATCTGGCCTGTGGAATGATAATATCCGGCCCATAAGATCACATCATATTAGTATTATTACTGGCCCACCAGTATAAGGTCTGCAGATTTCCTCCAGTATAAAAATGTAAACTTCAGCTTTATTATTTTAAATATTCTTGTTAAACCATAAAAATCTGAAAAAGTAAAGAGTAAGAAACATTTCATAAAAAGTCAAGAATGTTGGGAAAGAAATAAACTTTTGTTTTTATTTAATATTTTCAGTTTTGCATCTCAAACTTATGATTTTGACTTTTCATTTCATACTTTGACCTTTTCAACTCACAATTTGGACTTTATATATCACATTTTTATCTTTTACATTCACAATTTCAAATTTCAAGTCATATTTTGACCTTTTCAACTCTAACTTTGGCTTTTTAATCCCATATTTTGACTTTTAAATTGAATTTTTTTTTCTCATATTTTGACATTTTGGATGAATTATTTTACTTTTTATATCATATTTTGACCTTTTAGACATATTCTTTTATTTTTTTTAGTCATCATTTTGAATTTTAGCTCATATTTTCACATTTTCAACTCCTAATTTTGGCTTTTAATCCCAATTTTTAGGCCCATGTTTTGCAGATCAGTGAACCTCTGCCCATCTTTACTTCAGAGAGAATCTGCCTGTCTAAAATGCTCCTTTTATACCCAGTCATGTTACTGACCTGTTGCCAAATAACCTAATTAGTGTTAAAAAGCTCATCCAGCCTTTTGTTGCCCTGTCCATACATTTGCCACCTTTTAGCTGGTTGTTCCTCATTCCAGTCACTTTTCACTGGTTTTTTGCTGCGGTTTTGACACTTTCAGCCCATCTTTGCCACCTGTAACTCATTTTTACCTCTTCTCACCCATTTTTTCCACTTTAATCCTGCTTCTTGCTTTGCCACTTCCCGTAACTCATTTTTTTGCCACTTCTCTCCCATTCATGCTACTGTCTGCCCTTCTTGACACTTTTCCACCAGTGTTTGCCTGTTCTTGCCACTTCTTACCCATTTAAGCTGCTTTTTGCAATTAAATACAACTTTTTGCCCCTTTTCCCACATTTTTTTTTTTGTGATTTTTGCCACATTTTTTGCAATTTTTGCCTATTTTTGTCACCTCTTACCAATTTAAGCTACCTTTTACAGTCAAATGCCGCTTAATTGCTATTTTCCCACCTTTTTCCCAGATTTTTACCCATTTTAGTCACTTTTTACTCATCCCTCATTTTTGCCACTTTTTCTAACAGTATTTGCCACTTTTAGCCCCTTTTTTTTAACTTCTTTTTGTCACTTTTCACCCATTTTTGACACTTTCATCCTGCTTTTTGCAGTTTTTTGCCCCTTTGTGCCTATTTTTGCTACTTCTCACCCATGTAAGCTGCCTTTTGCAGTTAAATTCTTATTTCTTCCCATTTTTCCCACCTTTCAGCTGATTGTTGCCCATTCAAGTCACTTTTCACTCATTTTTTGACACAATTTTGCCACTTTTGGACCATTTTTTGCCACCTGTAACTCTTTTTTTCACCACTTTGCACCCATTTTTTGCTACTGTCTGCCCTTTAAAGCCATTTTTCCACAATTTTTGCCACTTTTTCCCCAGTGTTGAACCCTTTTTGGATATTTTTGTCACTTCTCACCCATTTAAGCTGCCTTTTGGATTTAAATGCCACTTTTTGCCCATTCTCCCACCTTGTTTTCAGATTTTTGCCACTTACTGACACTTTTCTTTGCCACCTTTAGTGTATATTTTGGTCACTTCCCACCCATTTTTGCTACATTCTGCCCTTTTTTTTGTCACTTTTATCCCAGTGTTTGCCCCTTTTTGATTTTTTTTTTCCACTTTTATTCATTTTTTTGTCACTTTTATCCCAGTGTTTGCCCCTTTTTGATTTTTTTTTACCACTTTTAGTCATTTATTTTTTTTTGTCACTTTTATCCCTGTGTTTGCCCCTTTTTGATTTTTTTTAACCACTTTTATTCATTTATTTTTTTGTCACTTTTATCCCTGTGTTTGCCCCTTTTTGATTTTTTTTTTTACCACTTTTATTCATTTTTTTTGTCACTTTTATCCCAGTGTTTGCCCCTTATTGATTTTTTTTTTTACCACTTTTATTCTTTTTTTTTTTTTTACCACTTTTGTTCTTTTTTTTGTCACTTTTATCCCAGTGTTTGCCCCTTTTGATTTTTTTTTACCACTTTTATTCATTTATTTATTTTTGCCACTTTTATCCCTGTGTTTGCCCTTTTTTGACATTTATTTATTTATTTATTTTTTGCCACCTTTAACTTATTTTAGTTTCCACTTTTCATCTCTTAGATTGTGGCTCTTTCAAATGTGTTTTTCAACAGTTTGGCTCTTTGGTTGAGCAGGGTTTAGTAACAGCATGACAAAGGGTAGCCTGGCTCTAGTCCCAGACTCTCTAGACCTGTTTATGGAGGTCAGACCATAGAAATAAACTGTCTGCTAGTGATGTTATTCTAATTGATTGCATTAGTAGGTAACGGCCTTGGAGCATCATGTTTTCATTAAAATGTACTAACAGAATCAAGCTTTTCAAGCATAACTAGATGCAACTGTTCTCTGGAAATTTCTCAAACGATCATATTTATAAGTAAAAGGGAGAGTGCCACTGTCTGAAACAGTGACTGTGGGCCCTGTTACATCTTAAAGAGCTTAACTGTCTGATGCGAGCTGGCAAGCCACTCCATGTTAGTTCAGCAGAAGTGTGAGCCACCCCTCCAGACACTGGTGGAGCGCCGTAAAAGCCTCAAGCTCTTGGAGACTCTGCAGGGAGATTTGGCTGAGACGGGGGCTCAGAATCCTCTCATCCATGAACAGATTGCTATCTTGGGCAGATATGAAGTCCCTTTGGAACAGGCTGTAAGCATCGCACTGATTAATGCAACAATGCAGAGAGGCGCCGTGGTACGGCCACAGGTGGCTGTTGTTGAATTTTGCCCTTTTTAACGTTAACATCGTCTCTCGACCATCCTGCAGATTTCAAAGAGGCCCCCTCCGTCTACTTGAACATTATTTACAGATGATGATTAAAATGCCTGTCATAGTTTGCACCACTGATCACAGTAATTGTGTTGGGAAGCGGGGGGGAATGACTCATTTGTTCTTTATTAGAAAGAATTCTGTGACCTAGAAACCAGAATTTTCTGTATGATATCATTTCAGGTTCATGTCTTTGCATTACAGCAACAGGATGAAGGGCTTTTTGACCGAGGAAGTACACTGAGGATGTGAACGCTGGGTCATCCATGTAGAGCATTAACATATTCTAGTGAAACAGCATACATCTGGAGTGTTTGTTCAAATTAGCCGCTACTTTTTTATTCTCTAATTTAAATCAGATAAATGCTCAGTCTTTAAGTCAGGGGGGTCAGACTCAGTCACAGCAGGGGCCAGATTCTGGGTTTAGGTCTAACCTGAGGGCCGAACAGGGAACATTCAACCAGGAACTGTCATCATCATCATCATCATCAGTAATGAGTTATGGAAAAAACAACAGTAAGCACTGATGATATGATGATTTTCAGATTAAAGAAAGTCTAAATGGCAAGTTTAAGGCTCAAAAGCTGAGATAAAAAGTCAAACTTATAAGATCAAAACCTCAGAACATGAAATTAAAAGTCAAAAAATGTTTTTAAAAGACAATTACATGAGAAAATTCAAAATCACTAAGTTTTAAAGGTTCAAATATGAGATAGAATTCAAAATAATACGTTGAAACTTCAAAATATGAGATGAAAAAAGTCAAAATCATGAATTTTAAAGGTTCAAATATGAGATAGATCCAGTGATTAGTTTCAACAGTCAAATTATGACATAAAACTGGAAATTATGAGTTTTATCAGTCAAAATGTGAGATAAAATTCAAAATAATAGAAATACACAAGATAAAATATGAGATAAAATGTCAAAATCATGAGTTTTGAAGTCAAATACACAAGATAAAATTCAAAATGATGTATTTTACAGGTCAAATACAAGATAGAACTGGAAATCACGAGGTTTTAACTTTTTAAGTCATCATTTTGAATTCTAGCTCATGTTTTGACATTTTCAGCTCCTTTTTAATCCCATATTTGTGGTGTTTTATTTTGTATTCATTGTCTTACTTTGGTAACTTCTAGTTTCCTGAATCTCATGCTGGCTGCTAACCTTACTCCGCTCTCCCTGAGGCATCCACCCCTCTCCCCCCGGTGCTGTGGAGAGGCCACACCTGCAGCGAATCACTCATTTGACGGGCGCTACTTAAGATCGGCTGCAGCTCTCTACAGTTCCTGAGTCTTGACTACCTTACCTCACGGTAAACTCCAGCTCCAGGCTCACTCTCTCTCTCGAGATCCTCAGAGAAGTTTCCAGTGCTCTTTTGATGATCGTTATCAGTGATTTCCTGTGCTTGATTTTTGTGGACTTACCTCTGACGTGCCTCTCCTCTTCTTCTAGTGCCTCCAGCCCAGATCACCGCAGCCAGCACCAGCACACTCTCTCACTCACCTGGACTCTTGGAATCCCCCCTCCCTTGTTCACTTCCCTGCACAATAAAACTGTTAAAACCTGCTCCTACACCACCACTACACCACTTTACATAACAATATTTTGATCTTTAGACTTACAATTTAAAATTTTAAGTCATATTTTGACTTTTAAACTCATGATTTCAAATATTTTTCTTATATTTTGACATTTTGACATTTTGAATTAATTATTTTTACTTTTATATCATATTTTGACCTTTTAGACTCCCAATTTAAAATTAAGTCATATTTTTAACTTTTTAAGTCATCATTTTGAATTCTAGCTCATATTTTGACAATTTTCAACTCCTAATTTTGGCTTTTTAATCCCATATTTTTACTTTTAAATTCATGTTTTCAAATTTGATCTCATATTTTGAGTGTTCAAACATTTGATTTCAACTTTCTCTTCATATATTTTCTCTTTAAAAACATTATCTTTCTATTTTTAATATCAAGTTCTGATTTTTTTAACTAATAAATTGGAATTTTATCTCAGATTTGAGCCTTTAAACTTACCATTTTTACTTTTGTTGAATTTCCAAATGATTCATCGTCACTGCTGTTCATATATATATACATATATATATATATATTTTTATTTTTTTTCTTACTGGTGAAAATGAGGTTGACATTTCTGGTTAAATGTTGACCCTGTTAAGCTCTCAGGTTGGACCTAAACCCAGAATCCGGCCCCTGCTCTACCATGTTCAGTGTTCATCTATTATGGTTTCTCTCCACAGGAGGGACTAGTCTAACTTCAGTCATGATGCAAACGAGTCTAAAGTCAAAAGGAATTCTGGGAAAGCTTCTGATAAAGGTTTGCCTGTCAAATGATGAGGAGAATTACAAAAAAAGAACTTACTATGACTGAGCACCATTTATTCAAACTTAAAAATGTGTTCTATCAACTCAGAAATAGGATTTTAAGTTACACAACTTTTCATTTTCTAACAACCGTCAGCTGTTTAGTTTTACAGGGTACAAGGACGCCAAATGCACAGAGGCATTCTGGGAAAACCCAGCAGATTAAGGGTTGGTTGGTTGATGATTTGAGTCCAATTACTGAAAATACTCAAAGCTAGTGAGCTCTGTTAATTTAAAACTAAAACGTGTCCTATCACCTCAGAAAGTAGAGCTCAAAGTTTTGTTTTTATAACAGCGTTATAAAGAACCTTTGACTGTTGGGTCCTATTGTGGAGGTTATCTTTATAATCTTCCCCTGCAGAGATGAGACTCATTCCCTCACCTTACATCTACATTATACAGAAATAACTGACAGGAAATCGTCTCCATCAGAAGCATGATTTAGTGGGATGATATTTGGAGCATAAAACCTAAGTCTGTGTGTGTGTGTGTGTTTTTGGTGTGTTTTGTGCTGACAGAGTCTCACTGATACTTTCCTAACATTTTCTGAAGCATGGCTTGCGTGGTGCACACGTCTGTCTGTGCGATGGTCTCTGTGTCTGTGTGAGATTGCACTTTAGTATCTGTCCATCTGGACTATCCCCCAAAGACCAGATGACTCAGCTGGGCGTCGATCTGAGTGTCTGACATGATGCGAGGCCTCGGCCCTGACTTACCCAGCGGGTGGTCATGTCCCTGCCTGGCAGAGCAGCAGGCTGAGGCATCTCTGCACCTCCAGCCTTCCTATCATCCACTCCCTTCATTCTTTATCTCCGTCTATCCCTGTCTGTTTCACCCTGCACCAGTACAACCAGAAAAAATCAGTATCATGGTGAAATGACAGCATGTTCATGTTATTAACCTTCCACATACACACCATGACGTGTGCCGGCTGTGGCGTGGGACGCTGATGACTGATTTTGCTACGACCCTAGTATAAATCTGAGCAAAGGAGATTTAAACAATCAGACAGATTTTCTGAGCATCTTTACACCAGGAGGTCGTGACCTTCAGAGGTTGTTGATGTGATTTAAACTGTCTCACAGTTTATTCAGGCTACACTGTGAGCTTGTTAAAGCTTTTTGTCTCCTTGGCTCCACACCTCTGTAAATCTGTTCACTGACGCTGATTGCTGCTCTTGCATCAGTCCTCTCTCCTGCTACTATTTTGACAAACATATGAAAAAAACCAGGAGAAAGGTTAGTAATTTTACATTTTCACTGCTCACTACTTCCTTTTTACTCCTGTCTCTTACCAGAAAACACCAGTCAGGATCTGACAGTGGTAGTTTTATTAAAGTCTGTCTGGACCTCCTCAGTGTTTCCTTCATCTTTTAAAAACATCACTGATGAAGACTTCTCATGTTTTTGTTGATTATGAAATACTGCTGTCATTGTATCAAATTAAAGCTCATCTGAGGACGGGTTAAGTTGATAGTGTTATTCACAGAGGTGTCAGAAATATTCACCTTCAGTACTCAGGTAGAAGTAGAGATACTGTAGAATAAAAGTATAAAAAGTATAAAAGTAAAAGAAATGTAAGGCGGGGGAAATGCCATTAAGGACAAAAGCTTAGGCCTCCCCACAGGGGCCTATAGAGCACTACCCCACCTCCCAAAAAACATTTTTCTAAAGGCCATAATGACTATAGTGTTATATTAAAATGTTCATGTTGAAAAATTTGGGATGCTCCTGTTTCAGCTGTATTTATGTCCATCAGAGGTGTCAAGTAACTAAGTACTAATACTTCATTACCTTACTTAACCCTCTGATACCCCTTGTGCCAAAAATGCACACTTAGTTGATATATTTTTTAAACTGTGTCCTCTTTCACAATTAATATTATCATGTATTATAATTTTTGTTCATTTTTGCACATTTTTTCAAAATTCTGTCCCAGCCACAACAACCAGCCCAACATAATAAAGTAAACCTTTTTACAGCGTTAATGTTCCTGATGTGCAAAAAAAGCCCATTGAAACCCATTCAAACCACTTCTCTTGATCCATGCACCATTAAGGCATGAATCATGCATTTTCTGGTTTCTGGGCTTCATTTGAGAGTTTGGGCTTTACATTTGCACCTGGACTATTTTTTTACCCTGTGACGTCACTTTTACCATATATGGGCGAGGGCAGGAAATCCATGTTTTTTTCCACCAGATTTCAGTGTTATACTGCCCTTTGACCCCCTTCTCACTAACTCTCTGAGGTTTTGTTTAAGTGCAGATCAGTGTGTGAGTCTGAGTGTGTCTGTGCAATAATTAAAAACAAGTTATCTAATTTTCGTGTAGTAACCTGCAAGAAAATCATTTTTGTGTATTTTGCATCTAAAGATGCAGAGACATCATCAATGAAACATGGCATTTAAAGGGTTAAAAAACATTAAAATGAATGAGTATTTGACATTTATGTTTAGGGCTGACCTTAAATGAGAAAAATATAATTCAATAACAGTAAAACTATTTTGAAATATATGATATTTATAACGTGACTTGAAGGTGTGCATTTTTTTGCACAGAAGGGTGAAAAATGTGAGTATTTTAGAAAAACTGACCTCACAAAAAAAATTATAATACATTTTAACCAATGTTGCTACTAATCAATGACATATGCCAGGCTGCAATCATCCATAAATAAGTTATTCACTTTCAGTGTAGTATCTTGAAAAAAATCAATCTGTTATTTTTTTTCATCAAAAAATTGTGTTTGTTTACATTACAAACATGGCAATTAAAGGGTTAAAAGATATGACCATTACTGAGTATTTGGTATTTTTGTTAATGACACACATTGATGAAACAAGGAAAAAAATGAAACAATTAAAAATAAACTAATATAACTTTTTATTTACAGTAATAACCCCCCTGTGCATTTTTTTGCACACTAGGAGAAAAATGAGGCAGCAATCTGCAGAAGTATGTAGCCTGGTATGAAGATGTCTGTGGCAGAGACTCAAGAGAACTGGAGTGAAATGTCCCCTCTAAGCACCAGTGAGGAGGTTGGTCGTACACGTATGGTTCGTATGGTTCTTGAATGTATTTGCATTGTATTAAAATGTGTTCATTTTCAATGGGCATAAATATGGCTGAAACAGGTGCATCCCAAATTTTCAACATGAACATTTTAATATAACATTATAGTCATTATGGTCTTTAGATGCATGTTTTTTTGGGAGGTGGAGTAGTGCTCTATGGGCCCCTAAGCTGTTGTCCTCAATGGCATTTCCCCCCTTATATTTCTTTTACTTTTATACTTTAAGTAGTTTTGAAACCAGTACTTTTATACTTTTACTTGAGTAAAAAGCTAGAGCTCATACCTCAACTTCTACAGAAGTCTTTTTAAACCCTAGTATCTCTACTTCTACCTGAGTGATGAATGTGAATACTTTTGACACCTCTGATGCCCAATGAAAATGAACACATTTTAGTCCAATGCAAATACATTCAAGAACCATACACAGTTGCAAGAAAAAGTATGTGAACCCTTTAGGATTTCTTGGATTTCTGCATAAACTGGTGATAAAATGTGTTCTGATCTCCATCGAAGTCACAACAATAGACAAACACAGTCTGCTTAAACTAATACTGCACAAAAATGATATGTTTTCATGTTTTTATTGGACAAAACATGTAAACATTCACAGTGCAGGGTGGATAAAGTATGTGAACCCCTAGGCTAATGACTGGTTGACCCTCCGTTGGCAGCAATAACCTCAACCAAACATTTCCTGTGGTTGCAGATCAGACCTGCACAACAGTCAGGAGGAATTTTGGACCATTCCTCTTTACAAAACTGTTTCAGTTCAGCAATATTATTCGGATGTCTGATGTGCATCGCTCTCTTGAGGTCATGCCACAGCATCTCAGTCGGGTTGAGGTCAGGACTCTGACTGGGCCACTCCAGAAGGCGTATTTTCTTCTGTTGAAGCCATTCTGTTGTTGATTTACTTCTATGCTTTGGGTCATTGTCCTGTTGCATCACCCATCCTCTGTTGAGCTTCAGTTGGTGGACAGATGGTCTTAAGTTTTCCTGTAAAATATCTTGATAAACTTGGGTATTCATTTTTTCATCATTGGCAGCAATCCGTCCAGGCCCTGAGGCAGCAAAGCAGCCCCAAACCATGATGGCCCCTCCTCCATATTTCACAGTTGGGATGAGGTTTTGATGTTGGTGTGCTGAGCTTTTTTTTCTCCACACATAGCGTTGTGTGTTCCTTCCAAACAACTCAATTTTGGTTTCATCTGTCCACAGAATTTTTTTTGCCAGTAGTGCTGTGGAACATCCAGGTGCTCGTTTGTAAACTTCAAATGTGCAGCAATGTGTTTTTTGGACAGCAGTGGCTTCCTCCGTGGTGTCCTCCCATGAACTCCATTCTTGTTTAATGTTTTACTTATTGTAGATTTGTCAACACAAATGTTAGCATGTGCCAGAGATTTCTGTAAGTCTTTATCTGACACTCTAAGATTCTTCTTCACCTCATTGAGCATTCTGCGCTGTGTTCTTGCAGTCATCTTTACAGGACGACCACGCCTAGGGAGAGTAGCAACAGTGCTGAACCTTCTCCATTTGTAGACAGTCTGTCTTACCGTGGACACATGAACATCAAGGCTTTTAGAGATACTTTTGTAACCCTTTCCAGCTTCATGCAAGTCAACAATTCTTGATGGTAGGTCTTCTGAGAGCTCTTTTGTGCCAGGCATGGTTAACATCAGGCAATGCTTCTTGGGAAGAGCAAACTCAGAACTGGTGTGTGTTTTTTATAGGGCAGGGCAGCTTTAACCAACACATCCAATCTCATCACATTGATTGGACTCCAGGTTGGCTGACTCCAGGCTCCAATTAGCTCTTGGAGAAGTCATTAGCCTAGGGGTTCACATACTTTTTCCACCCTGCACTGTGAATGTTTAGATGTTTTGTTCAATAAAAACATGAAAATATATCATTTTTTGTGCAGTATTAGTTTAAGCAGACTGTGTTTGTTTATTGTTGTGACTTAGATGAAGATCAGAACACATTTTATGAGCAATCCAAGAAATCTCAAAGGGTTCACATACTTTTTTTGCAACTGTATGTGTACTACTGAGCATTAACTGTCATGAACTAAACCAGAGGCAGGACCCAAATGCACAACTCGAGGCCAGGCAGTTCCAAAAACGTGGTTTAATAACAATCAGGGTATGGTACACAGGCGAGCAGTCCAACAGGCAGAGGTATCCAAAACGAGAGGCAAAAGGCAAGGTCGAAAACAAACAGGGTCAAAACTATGAGACTATGACGTTAGGTAAGAGTGCTGGAACGTGACAATGAAGATCAACGAACTGGCGACGAGACAGAATGAGACAAGAGGTAAAATACACAAGGTAATGGGGAGTGATTGAACACAGGTGAGGGAAGGCACAATCAGGAGCAGGTGCGCACATGACGGGGGAAGGGACAGGACATGTACCTGAAACACAGACAGGGGTAAGTGATCTTCAAAATAAAACAGGAAATGCAAGACATGAAACTTGAGAAATAAATGAACAGATACTTAACAGACATGACAGTACCCCCCCCTCAAGGGCCAGCTCCTGAGGGCCCTGGAGCCTCAGGATGAGAGGCGTGGAAGTCCTGAATGAGGGTGGGGTCCACAATAAACCTGGAGGGGATCCAAGAGCGTTCTTCCGGGCCGTATCCCTCCCAGTCAACCAGATACTGCATCCCCCGACCACGACGACGAGATGACATCAGCTTTTTTACAGTGAAGACAGGGCCCCCATCCACGAACTGGGGGGGAGGAGGGGGTCTAGAAGGAGGGACCAGTGGGGACTCTTTGGCTGGCTTGAGCAGGCTGACGTGAAATGCAGGGTGGACCCGCATTGACCTTGGGAGCTTGAGCTTGACGGTGACGGGATTGATGACCTTGGAGATGGTGAAGGGACCAACGAACCTGGGAGCGAGCTTTCTGGATTCCACCCGGAGAGGAAGATGCTTGGTGGAGAGCCACACCTGCTGTCCAATCCTGTAGTCTGGAGCCGAGGCCCTCTTACGATCTGCTGCTGTCTTATAACTCTTGGATTGGCGAAGCGGCATCTGACGGGCTCGCTCCCAAGTCCTCCTACAGCGCCTCACCAAGGCCAATGCAGATGGAACGGAGGAATCAGGGACTAGGGTGGGAAACAGAGAGGGTTGGTAACCATGAACAATGTGAAAAGGAGACAGACCAGTGGATGAGGAGGGTAGTGAGTTGTGGGCATACTCCACCCAAACTATTTTCTGAGTCCAGGTTCCTGGGTTCTGGGATGCAGGGCATCGGAGCCCGGTCTCCAGCTCCTGGTTGAGCCTCTCAGATTGTCCATTGGTTTGGGGGTGGAAGCCGGAAGACAGGCTCACCGTAGCTCCCAGCTGGTTGCAGAATTCCCTCCAGAACTGAGACACAAATTGAGCTCCCCTGTCTGACACCACGTTCCTGGGGAATCCATGAATTCAAAATACATGATTAAGCATGACCTCGGCCGTTTCTTTGGCCAAGGGAAGCTTGGGTAAAGCAATAAAATGAACCATCTTAGAGAACCTGTCCACAACAGTTAGAACAGTGGTGTTACCATCAGAGGGGGGCAAGCCCGTTACAAAGTCTAGGGAGATGTCGGACCAAGGACGTAGTCGTATAGGCAGGGGCCGTAATTCTCCAGAGGGCTTCTGATGAGAGGGTTTGTTAGCGGCACAGACATGGCATGCATTAACATATTCAGATATGTCTTTTTTGAGGGTGGGCCACCAAAATCTCTGCTCAACAACAAACTGAGTCTTAGCAGTACCAGGGTGACACACAGTCTTGTTGGTATGGGCCCAATGAATAACCTCCCCCCTTAGGTGGGGAACAACAAAGAGTCTGTTATCCGGACAATCCTGAGGAACAGCAAGGTCGCCAATGGCCTCTTTAACTTTAGCTTCGATTTCCCAGGTTAAGGCCGAAACGAAACATGACATGGGTAATATAGCCTTGGGTTCAGACACTGATATATCCTCAGAAAAATGCGTGATAAAGCATCAGGTTTAAGATTTTTAGAGCCAGGACAATAAGACAAAGTGAAATTAAATCTGTTGAAAAACAGTGCCCACCTTGCTTGCCTAGCATTTAACCTTTTAGCACTTTTCAAATATTCAAGGTTTTTGTGATCAGTCTGTACCATAAATGGACACTGAGCTCCCTCCAGCCAGTGCCTCCATTCCTCCAGAGCCACCTTAACCGCCAGCAGTTCACGGTCTCCGACGTTGTACTTTCTCTCAGCCGATGAGAGCTTCCTGGAGAGAAAAGCACAGGGGTGCAGCTTCCCATCCTTAAGGCTTTTCTGAGAGAGGACAGCTCCGAGCCCAACATCTGAGGCATCGACCTCCACAATGAACTGCTGGCTGCGGTCTGGAAGAATGAGCACTGGGGCTGAAGTGAAGCTCGTCTTTAGTCTCTGAAATGCAGAATTACAATCAGAACACACAAAACGAGTGTGAGGAGAATTCAGGTCATGCAAAGGTGAAGCTATTGAGCTAAAGTTTCTAATGAATTTTCTATAGAAATTAGCAAAACCTAGAAACCTTTGAACATCTTTTCGTGACGTGGCAGTAGGCCAATTGGCCACTGCAGAAACCTTTTCAGGATCCATCTTAATCTCCCCCTCAGCAAGCACAAACCCCAGAAAGGAAACTGAGGATTTGTGAAACTCACACTTTTCAGCCTTCACGTAAAGCTCGTTTTCCAGCAACCGCTGTAGAACAGAGCGAACGTGGTAGACATGAGTTTCCTCACCGGGGGAATAAATCAATATGTCATCTAAATAGACAAAAACATAAACATTAAGCATTTCCCGGAGGACGTCATTGACAAGATTTTGAAATACAGCAGGTGCATTAGTAAGCCCAAAGGGCATAACTAAGTATTCATAATGTCCTGTAGGGGTGTTAAAAGCAGTTTTCCATTCGTCCCCCTCCCTTATCCTAACCAGGTGGTAAGCATTTCTTAAGTCAAGCTTGGTGAATACTTTGGCTCCATCTAAGAGTTCAAAAGCGGTAGAAATGAGAGGGAGGGGGTACCTGTTCTTCACTGTGATGTCATTGACCCCTCTATAATCGATGCAGGGTCGGAGGGACTTGTCTGGACGAATGATTCCTGCTGTGAGGGATTCCTCCACGTACTCCTTCATGGCTTGGTGTTCTGGAGCTGAAAGAGAGAACAATCTCCCCCTAGGAGGTGTAGATCCAGGCAGCAGGTCAATGGCACAGTCATATGGTCTATGGGGTGGAAGAGATTTAGCTTTGGCTTTGGAAAAAACTTCTTTAAGATCATGGTAACAGCTGGGGACAGATGAAAGGTCAAGATCTTCAGGGGGTGGATGAGAATTTTGGATCTGGACAGGAGCTTTAACATTACATGAGGGCTTGAGACAGTTAGTGGAGCAATTCCTTCCCCAGGAAATAACCTGTCCAGACGACCAATCAAATTGGGGATTGTGTAACTCCAGCCAAGGGTGCCCTAAAATAAGGTCATGGTTCATGGAGTCGAAGATGTGAAAACTGATTAGTTCGGAATGAGAGTCCGGGAAGCTTAGTCTAAGGGACTGAGTGCGGTGAGTTATATAGCCCAAAAAGCTGCCGTCCACAGCATTAGCTCCGAGGGGATGGTTCAGACGAAATGTTCTTAGATGGAGCTTCCTAACAAGGAGAGAGTTCACGAGATTAGCATCTGAACCAGAATCGATAAATACAGGCAGTTCAAGGGTGTAATTAGCAGAGCATAGTGTGATCTTTGGTAGAATATGGGCAGGATTATTAATAACCAAGTTCTGACTCACCGCTACTCGCCATGTAATGGTGGAACCGGCACCCTTGACATGGCAGTTACTCACAGAATGGCCCAGTAGTCCACAGTAGAAGCACCTGCCATCCCTCAGACGGTGGTGGCGTTCTTCAGGAGAGAGTCGCGTTCTACCCAGCTGCATCGGTTCCTCGACGCTGGCGGTAGTAGGTGGAGTCAGGTTGGTGGCTGGTGGTCTGACGTGGCCTGGTAGGTCTGAAGAAAGGGTCCTCCATGGATGTGGCGGGAAAAAAGGTGCTCCCTCTGGCGGCCTCTCTCTCTCTCTCGCTCTACCAGTCTCTTGTCAATCTTGATAGCGAGAGCAATAAGTGTGTCCAGGTCACTGGGAAGGTCTAGAGGGACCAAATGGTCGTTAACATTGTCAGATAGACCTTGAAAAAATGTGTCTATTAAAGCATTATTGTTCCATTCTAGAAGATCCATGGGAACTCAGGCGGATCTGACACCCCAGCAGACTGGTTTGAACTGACATGGTTGAGCTCACGACCAGGGGCTGCGTGCTGAAAAACTTGCTCCATAGTCTTGACGAAGACAGCCAAGGAGTAACAGGTCGCCGAGTTGCGGGTCCATTCAGCAGTGGCCCATTTTTCCGCGCGGCCGGTCAGGTGTGAGTTGATGAAAGCAACCTTCGCTCTTTCCGTGGGAAAGGCTGCTGCCTGCAGTTCAAAATGCAGCTCACACTGAGTAATAAAAGGCCAGATGTCTCCTGAGTCCCCGGAGAACCTCTCCGGACGGGAAAGCTGTGAGAAGGGCAGAGGCTGCAAACTATGAGACTATGACGTTAGGTAAGAGTGCTGGAACGTGACAATGAAGATCAACGAACTGGCGACGAGACAGAATGAGACAAGAGGTAAAATACACAAGGTAATGGGGAGTGATTGAACACAGGTGAGGGAAGGCACAATCAGGAGCAGGTGCGCACATGACGGGGGAAGGGACAGGACACGTACCTGAAACACAGACAGGGGTAAGTGATCTTCAAAATAAAACAGGAAATGCAAGACATGAAACTTGAGAAATAAATGAACAGATACTTAACAGACATGACAGTAACACGTGTTTCATGGAGCATGTTGACTAGTTGCCTATAAGTATTGGTCTTCCTGTCTACCAACCTCCTCTCTGGTGTTTGGTTGGGACATTTCACTCCAGTTCTCCTTGATTCTCTGCCACGGACATCTTCATACTAGGCTGCATACGTCTGCTATTTCCTTGCTGGAGTGTGACGTGGTTAGTGTCATGCACAGGTATGATGGATCGCGTACAAACCAATAGGGTGTCATAATGGTATTATGTTTATACTTCTCATCCAACCACAATCAAATTCACTCTATCAGGATGGCACGATGTATCTGGATAGGTGAAATGAAATAGGAGTAATGAAGCCATTTTTAAAATGCAAGGAGTAGAAAGTACAGATAATTGCTTGAAAATGTAAGGAGTAGAAGGAAAAAGTTGGCTGAAAAGTAATTACTCTAGTAAAGTATGGAAACCCAAAATTTCTACTTAAGTAAGGTAATAAAGTATTTGTACTTAGTTACTTGACACCTCTGCCTATTCAACACTCTGACGGTCAAATTTGTGGCCAAAACTTTCATCTGAATGTCCTCAGTTGGGAGCAGAGGGAATTTAAATGTATTGAGATTCCTTCACTTTAACTTCACTCCCATCACACCAGTCATAGCCGTTAAACTCAGAAAAGAGTTTCATGGAAAAACGATAGGATACATCACTCTTTGCTTAGTGAATTAAGTAAAGGTTAGTTTCCATGCTATAAAGTGAAAACAGCTGCTGTAGTGTATGAAGAGCACATGTAAACCCCACATCTGTCTTCATCTCTCCCCCAACAATCACAACCCTCTGGTACCCTTGAGCCTAAAATACACACTCTGTTGATATTCCTTTAAACATTTCTGTCCTCTTTCACAATAATATAATCATATAATTTATTTTTTTTATCATTTTATTTTCAAAATCAATCAATTTCAATTTTCAAAATTCTGGTCCAGCCACAACAATCATCCCAGTGTAAATAAAGAAAACCTCTTTTATTGTGTTAATGTCCTCAGTGTGTTAAAAGTCCCCATAGAAACCCATTCAACCAATTTTTTTAATCCATAAGCCATTAAGGCATGAACCATGCCTCTTCTGGTGTCTGGGCTTCATTTGAGAGTTTGGGCTTTACATTTGCCCCAGGAATTTTTTTTTTTTTACCCTGTGACATCACTTTTACCATATATGGACGAGGGCAGGAAGTACATGTTATCTCTGAGGTTGTGTTTATGTGCAGGTCAGTGGGGGTGTGTGTGTGGGTGTGTGTGTGTGTGTGCAAGTGAACATGTGTACATTACATGACCTTATGCCCTTTTTTCACCAGCCACCACCAGAGCTGGAGTAAGTACACAGATGAAACTCTGCTGGAGTAGAACTTTAGCCACGCCCACTTCTTAAGCATAAGTTCAGCTGCCGTCACTCATGCTAGTCACAGCTGCAGCTCGTTAGCTGTCCCAGCTGCTGCTAATCCTGGACAATCAAGATCTCCACACCTCATAGTGAACTTTCAGACACCCGTGACTGAAGACATTTCTCTACAGAAGAAATGTTTCTAACCTTGCAAAGCAGAAGGATACCGCTGTTTCCGTGTTTCTCACTTACGAATCCATCTCGCAAAGCTCCGGTCTGAACCGTTTGGGCCCGGTCAGAAAGTGCCAGGACCAATCAGCGATGAGGGGCAGTACTTTCAGGTGCGGCGGAGTCATGACATGAACAAGCAGCGACAAGAGGCCGGTGCAATTAAGGCAGAAGAGATTAGCGTGGACGCTGCTAAAGCGCCAGTTTCATCAGAAATTGACGACAAAGAACAGCAGTGAGTTGTTTTCTTTTCATCCATCTGGCATGTCAGGTTAAAATTTTACTAGACAGGGACAAAATATTTTATTTTTAGAGTACAGTTTTGTTCAGTTTGACTGCAGCTTACTGAGGTAAATAAACGGTGTAGTGATTCTACTACCATGTTCATTTTAACTCTGTAATACATCCCAGGGTTGCATGAGAGATGCTTCTTACTCCTTCTTACTCCTGCAGTTCAAAAACATGCTTGTTAGGAAATTTGGTGACTCTAAATTGCCCGTAGCCGTGAGCAGGAGTGTGCCTGGTTGTTTGCTTCTCGATGTCAGCCCTGTGACTGACTGGAAACCAGTCCTGGGTCTACCACGCCTTTCGCCCATTAACCGCTGCTGGAGACGAGTATATGAGAGAGTCAACAATCAAGACCAAAAACACTTCAGCACACTTCTCTATTATTCCAAGATGTGCTGCATCACTGCAAAACGACACTCACGCGTGGTTCATTTGGCCAAAGTTTACAGCTGATAGGCTCATTATTAGAGCTGCAGCATCAGCGGTAAGTATCTGCAGACATGTTTACATCTGTGCATCTTGGTGTTGGTCTTCCTCTCTGTCCTCCCTCTCCTCCTCCTCAGACTCTCAGATTGTCTCCATCCATCTTTGATATCAACCTGAACTCACTATTGCTCTCTGAACTGGTCTGAACTGGTTCAATATCATTAGACAGATATTTTCAGGCATGTTTAAACAGATGTGCTTCAGTGTTCTGCCACCAGTGTTCACCAGTATGATCTCCATGTGTTTTAGAGAGAGGAGGTTTTACTAACAGGAGCATGATTAGCCAAATGACCTTTTTAACTGTTTTTTTTATAATCAGATTTTATTTGATTTTTGAATTGCATATCAACAGTGCATGTAAGAATACAACAACATTAATTAGTGGTCTGAGCTATGGGAAAAAATAATATATATATATTTTTGTAACTTTTTAAGTAATCATTTTGAATTCTAACTCATATCTTGACATTTTTAGCTCCTATTTTTGACTTTTAAATCCCATATTTTCACCTATCAGACACACAATTTAAAATCTATAGTCATATTTTACTTTTAAACTCAGGGTTTAACTTTTTAAACTCAGGGTTTAATTTTTTTTTCAAATCATATTTTGAACATTTTAACTCCTAATTCTGGCTTTTAAATCCCATATTATGACATTTTAACTCATAATTTCGTTTTTTTCTCATAATTTGATATTTTAAAATGAATTATTTTTTTACTTTTTATATCATATTTTGACCTTTAAAACTCCCAATTTTAAAATTCAAGTCATGTTTAACTTTTAAAGTCATCATTTTGGATTCTAGCTCATATTTTGACATTTTCAGCTCCTAATTTTGGATTTTAAATCCCACATTTCGACCAACCAGACCCACAATTTAAAATTTTAAGTCATATTTCGACTTTTAAACTCATGATTCCAATTTTGACCTGTCAAACATTTGATTTCAACTTTCTCCTCATATTTGCTCTTTAAAAACCTTATTTTTCTGTTTTTAATATCATGTTCTGATCTTTTGAACTAATTAATTGGAATTTTTATCTCAGATCTGAGCCTTAAACTCATCATTTTACTTTTGTTGAATTTCCAAATGATGTATCATCAGTGCTGTTGGCTTTAATATTCTCTTACTGGTGAAAATGAGGTTGACAGTTCTGGTTTAATGTTGACCCTGTTAGACTCTCAGGTTGGACCTGAAACCAGAATCCGGCCCCTGCTGTGACTGAGTCTGGCACCCCTGCTCTAACCAAACCAACAGAAAACAGGAACAGGCGTGGCCAGTGGCATCATAGCACATCCAAATATGGTCATCCTCAGAGTTTTCTAGTCCCTCTGACATAATCATGAGAAAACAAGCACTGTTGTTTCTGAGGCTAAGATAAATGAATGCATGATGGGAAAGCCAGCATTGTCAAGACCTTGGGAAAACAGCTGGAAATGCTCTCCTATCATGGGAAAATGGGGAAAATGAAGTTATGCAGGATTCCTCTAGGCCTGGAGGACCAGTACCCTCCGCCATGTTTAACATATCCTGATTTAAAGAGAGATCGAGTGTTGAGGAAGAGAGTTAGAGGCACTGAAAGCCAGCCCCTCCCTGCTCTCTCTCTCCCTGTCCCTATTGAGCCATTACTGATCTATACGAGACCTCATCAGAACCAATAGCCTGTATCTAATCTGCTCCTGCTCCTGGTGATTTCTGACTTCACGGCTGCTCCCTTCATGGTAGAAGGGACGACCCCCACTGGAAGACACACCATGACTGATCCCCTTTTCCCCCATCATTCCTCTCTCCCTGTCTTCTTGATATTCCCATCATTCCACCTTCCTCCCAGCTCACCTCAGCCGCCCCCGTCCCTCCTGCGACTCGCTCCTCTCTCCTCACACCCACCTTGTTTTGCGAATAGCTGAATGTTTACTTCATGTCGGCCTCATCAACCATTCTGCCTGGGCCTCTGCTGGGAAGATTTGCTCTTCTCCTTCACATTTTATTTGTTCCCCTATTTGCTGTTTCCATTAAAGATGAAATTGAAATCTCCTCTGCTAACACACACACACACCAGCACACACACACACATGTACACACACGCCGGCAAACAAAACAACTACGTGCTGTGCCAAGGCATATGAAAGAGCGCAAACCTCTCGTCCTACTTTTGCTTTACCTTCTTCTCATCCGTACGCTCCACTTCCTCACTCCCTGTCCTCGCCGCCACCTCCTCCTCTTCCTCTTTAGTTGTTGAAAGTGAGATGTGATCCGTGTTTTGTTTTTGTGTTATATTTTATTTTGCTCCCCCCTTCATCATAAAGCAGCAGACTTTCCCCCTTTTCTCTATCTGGCACTTTTCAACACATGTAAAACCTGCTCACAAAAGTTTGCACACAGCGTCTCCTACTTTCTAAGTCTTCTTTTTCCTGTGACGAATTTGGGCACTGAGCTGACAGATCAACTACTCTATTTTCATGGAGACTCTCCCTTTTTCCTTCTCCTTACATGAACCCCGCTGGTCCTGCCACTCCTTTTGCCTTTCTTGAAGGCTGAATTTTCTCCGTCCATGGTGTGACTTCCCAAACCCCTTCAGACAGGATGTGGAAGGACTTTGGAGAATTGCAGAGGAAAACAAAAGTGGGTCTCCTGCAGGTTAATGAGGCCAGGAGGCAGTTTTGTGCCGAGCTTCATCAGTATTCAACACAGGCTCCTCTCCTGCTCTCCCCCAATAACATCCCAGTCATTTGGGTCAGCCACATCACCGTGCCAGTGTGAAGGGCACCCTCCCATCCACACACACACACCCACAAAAAGCTCAAAAGAAGGATTATCTGACAGTTTAATATAAATACAGTGTCATCAAATATTCACCTCTTTAGACTCTCTAATTATTAGCTCTGTCTGGATGCTTTTTAATCACTCTTTCACCTCAGTCCGCTGTCTTTAATTCTCTGTAACTCCTCTGCATTCCCCCAGATACAGCTGTGTCAGTGGAGATTCAGAGGTAAATCATACAAGAATAAAAGCAACAGCATTATTAACAGCTACGGTAGAGTTGGGATGCTCACAGCTCAGCTTGTTTCTGCTGCACTTTGCATGCAAACAAATAAAGCTGAGCAATTAATCCAAATTTAGATGAAATCACAATACGTCCTACTGCACTGATCATCAACAGGCGGCCTGGGGGCCATATCAGGCCCCCCGAAGCTTCCTGTCCGGCCCCCGGAAGATCATTAAATTCAGAAAAGAAGATGCTGTAGTTTTAAGAGAGTCCTTTGTCTTTAAGTGTCTGCAGCTGTTAAACCCATCCCACAATTAATATTTAAATAGTGTAAGTGCTGCAAAAATGGCCAGAAAAAGTGGTGAAAAGAGGTTAAAATGTGGCAAAAATGGGTAAAATAGGAAAAAGGGGCAAAAAGTATCAAAATTGGTTACAAATGACAAAAATAGTTCAAAACAGTAAAAAGGTGGCAAAAATAGAAGAAAATTGGCATAAAAGAGTGGCACAGATGGGATAAAAAATGCAGGAAAACTGGTTAGAATGGGTTAAAGAATGATAAAAATGGCAAAAAGTAACCAAAATGAGTTAAAAGTGGCAGAAATTGCTTTTAAAGTTGCAAATAAGTTTTAAAAAAAGAAATGAAAAGGGGTTCAAAAGTGGCCAAAAAAAGAATAGAAGCTGCAAAAATGGAAAAAAAAACCCGCTATAAAAACTTGACAGATTGATCTTTTTTTTCAGTTGCGCTCAAAACTACCAAATATTCAATCAATTTGAGGATTAGCCCTTTAAATGCCAGTTTGATTACTTAAACTCAATGTTGTTTTTTTATGAAAAAAAAGAGTGATATCTTTCTTAAACCAAATGTTTAAAATTTCTTGATTACAAGATTTTTTTCACTTTAAAAGTTGTGAATGTAGTTGAACTAAAACACTGAATTTATGAGAAAATGAAGTCAAAAATCTGACCTCTGTTTTCAGCTTTCTTGTATTTTTTTTTTTACTCTACACTGTTGTAAATTTTAGCTTTTAAGTCAAAATTTGAGCCGTTTTAAACTTTGAAATTTCATGTTTTTCTTTAAAATTTCTGACTTTTTGAACCCTGAAATTCTGAGTTTTATTCCCTGTGAATTTCAGGCTTTAAAATCTCCCCCAAAATTGTTTTTTTTTATGTTTTTGCACAAAAACCCCACAGATTCTATTCATTTTTTTTCATCTTTTATGTTGATCCTCATACATTATGTTCCAAATCATGGTTTATAAAAATGTATACAGTATGTAAGTGGGAACCACTGGTCTAAATAATCACAACTCCATATTTGCTTCTTGACACGTGTTTTATGCGTGTCTCAGGGTTCTCACTCAACATGACCAAGCGTTGTGATCCACTGACCTCTGCTCACCTTTTTGACGTAAGGAGTCTTTTCAATAAAAAAGAAAACACTTTTTTATGTGTATGTGCTAAATACAACTCATGAAGCAGGAAACCTTTCCTGAAAGCGCTGAGACCTTATGGCTCATGCCTCTAGCTACATGCAAAGCATTGTGGGAGCCTGGGGCAGCACGCGGCCAGAAGGCGTCAGAGCTTTTAAGCTTTATTGTTCTGTTGTCCTGTAGCGGTGTACCTGCACCCTGTGGAGTTCTGCTATAATGAAAAAGACACCTTGATCAAAATAATATAGAAGGCAGCAGAGGTGGGCATGACGCTCCGTCAGACCACTGCTTAGTGGGGAGCAGGGGTGTCAAACTCAAGGCCTGGGGCCCAAATCTGGCCCATGGAACAATAATATCCGGCCCACAAGATCATATCATATTAGTATTATTACTGGTCCACCAGTATGAGGTCTGCAGATTTCCTCCAGTATAAAGATGTAAACTACAACTGGATTATTTTAAATATCCTTGTTAAACCATAAAAACCTGAAAAAGTAAAGAGTAAGAAAAATTTAATAAAAAGTCAAGAATGTGGGGAAAGAAACTATTTTGTGTTTTTATTTCATTTTTCAGTTTTGCATCTCAAACTTATGATTTTGACTTTTCATTTCATACTTTGACCTTTTCAATTCATAATCTGGACTTTATATATCACATTTTTATCTTTTATATTCACAATTTTGAATTTAATGTCATATTTTGACCTTTTCACCTCCTTACTTTGGCTTTTTAATCCCATATTTTCACTTTTAAACTCATGGTTTCAATTTTTTTCTCATATTTTGATATTTTGAATTAATTATTTGTACTTTTTATATCATATTTTGGCCTTTTACACTCCCAATTTCAAATCTAAGTCATATTTTTTACTTTTCAGTCATCATTTTGAATTCTAGCTCATATTTTGACATTTTTAACTCCTGATTTTGGCTTTTTGATCCTATATTTTGACCTATCAGACTCTCAGTTTAAATTTTTTGGCATATTTTGACTGTTAAACTCATGATTTCAAATTTGATCTCATATTACATTTGATTTCAAACTTTCTCCTCATATATTTTCTTCTTTAAAACATTTTTCTATTTTTAATATGGTCTTCTGATATTTTGAACTAATTAATTGGAATTTTAATCTCAGATTTGAGCCTTTAAACTTGTCATTTTTACTTTTTTTGAATTTCCAAATGATTCATCATCAGTGCTGTTTGTTTGTTGGTTTGTTTGGTTTTTTTTTTGTTGTTTTTTATTTTATTGCCGGTGAAAATGAGGTTGACAGTTCTGGTTAAATGTTGACCCTGTTAGGCTCTCAGGTTGGACCTGAACCCAGAGTCTGGCCCCTGTTGTGACTGAGTTTGACACCCCTGATCTAGAGAATAGGGGGCTCGCCTATTTTTTCTGTGAGCCACATGTGGCTCTGGGCTAACATAGACCAGAAACGATGTAGAGCCAGAGAGAAAGACAAAGATAGAAAGCAGCACTGATACAGCAGATATTCATGTCCGTGTCATCTGTGATGGCAGCCAACATGCACCCAGAATTAAAGCCATGACGGTGCAGCCGCTGCATGCAGCAAAACAACACAGCTGGTCTAAAAAGGGCAAAACCCTTCACACTTTGTAGGCCAACACAGAGCAACAGAGAAGTCAGGGTCCTGAGTGAGAGCAGTTATGAGCAGCAGATGCACTTCTGCAAACTGGGACCAGCAGTGTGGTTTTAGGGACTCAAATATCCTGTAAATTAAAGCTGGGCTCTGGGGCCTGGAGTCAGGAACAAAGAGGATACCTGGATCGAAAGCGGTCCCTCATGTCTTTCCTATCACTTTTGGCCTTCCCCACATCCTCTCTCATTTTGCACACCTGACATTTTCTCTATTAATCCCCACCCCTGCACCCCGACGCCCCACAGTTTTCCTCCTCCCCTTCAACTCTGCCCTTCTTCTACTCCGTCTTCAACTTCTGTTTCTCCACAACTTCCCCCCTTTGCATGGATGCAATAAAAATAAATCATCACATGAGCTCTAATCCACACCAGCTACATTCTGGCCTCTCCACTGTCTAATTTCTTACAACTGTCCTCATGCACATGGTCACAGACAGCAGCTTGGCTTTACAAGCATGTGAAGATTCCTCTTTCTGTTTTTGTTTGTGTTTCTGGAGTGAAATCAGTTAGCAACTTCATTATAGGCCCAACGTTGGAGATTGCCAGGCCCCTTGTTATCCCCTAATACAGGGAGAGGGGTCTGGCTGTAGACTGTACACCTCTGATCTCACAAAGACGCCATCTTTGTGAGATCAGAAATACACACTAAAACGTTCTCCATGAAAATGGTTTAAACTTCTGTTTAGAGCAGCGTTACTCAACCTGACTCAACCAAAGAGCCAAACTGTTGAAAAATACGTTTACAAGAGCCCCAAAGTGGTGAAAAGTGGCAAAAACAGCTTGAAGTAGCAATAAAAACACGTTAAAGGTGGCAGAAATGGTCAAAAAGCAACAAAAATGGTGAGGAAAGGAGTCAGAAAGTAACATTTGAGGCATATGAAATAACGTATAACTATTAGGGCTGTCAATAGAGCAAAGTTTTTAATCACAATGTAAAATCTACCTTACAGTACTATTTCTTAAGATTTAAACACCCTTATCAACACAAGTGGACAAAAATGCTTTCTTTATGCAAATGTTTGTTCATGTCAACAACCCAAAACAACAACAGATAAAGTCCAGAAAATTCTCTAGTCTGAGCTCAAAGATACTGAACGCTGCAAAAATCTGCTGAGAGCATAACGTGGTAAACTCAAGACCAACAGATGGAGATACTGACCTTAATGTAACATTACTGAATAAAACCACAGTGTAGGGTCAAACTGTAGACTTCTAGAAGTTAACTCCTCTGTTCTCAGCAGCTGAACAACAAACAACAGATCTCATCATCACACATGGACATAAAGAAGTCAAGTCTCTGCTGAGAGCTCAGCAGAAAAGCACAGACACATCTAATGGTGTTTCACTGTTCTGATGTGAGTAAGGTGGACACATCTGCCCTGCTCAAGACAAAAAGCAAGTCATTACTTAAAAAATGTCTGCTATTATTTATCATATTTTTACTTTCAAACTAAAAAATGTAGTCCAAATGTAAAATAAATGCTGACAGTAAGAAATGACTGAGAACTTTTAAGGTATACTAAGAGGACTCAACCATCTCTTCATTCTTCAGATCATAGAAGAGCTACAGATTTAATCTAAAACCATTTTTTCTTCCTAAATAAAGGAGAGCCACAGTCTAATAATGCTTTCAGCTTCTATTCTGATACTCTACAGAGCTCATTCACTAACCTCTGCTCTCCTGTCACACAGAATACGCGTGCGTTAATTGTGTGACAAAAAAATTAGCGACGTTAAAAGTAATTTGAGTTAACGCGATAATAATTATGTCATAATAATTATGTAACATCACGACACATGAAGCAAATACTCGGAACTATTTCTTGAGTGAACCACTGGGCGGAGTGACACAGCGCAGCAGCCATGTCTGGAGTGTAGTTCCAGCTTTGCATTTAGCTTTGAAACATCTCCGTCTCGTAATGTTACATGGTTATTTCATAGCGTGGTGAATGTGCAGGGCACAACTTGTCCACGAGAGCGTTTTGGAGTTGTTGGATTGTGTATTTGATGAGTTTGATGAGGGAAAGCAAAAAACACCGTCTGCTTGGATAGCGTTAGCGGTGCAGCTGGTATATCAGTCCCCCAGATCTAAAAACAGCTTTCACTAACAGAAACGAACCTGAAACTAAGACTATAGGAGTTATGGCAATGGGCAAATTTGCCAAAATGTTGAAGTATCCCTTTAACATTTTTTTTTTTTTGGTCATTTTTTTTTTTTTTTTTTTACCAATTTAAGCTGCCTTTTGCCACTAAAAATCACTTGTTTCCTATTTTTTACCTTTTTTTGCCACTGCTTTTGCCCTTTTTTTGTCACTTTTCACTGATTTTTTTGCCACATTTGGACCATTTTATGTCACTTATAACTCTTTTTTTGTCACTTCTCACCCATTTTTTCTACCTTCTTACCCTTTTTTTCACATTTCCTCCCCATTTTCACCCATTTTTGTTGCTTTTTGACCATTTTTGCCACCTTTTAACTTACAGTCATTGCTACTTGCATGTTGCTGTGCTGCACCAACAGTGAGTATAAGGAAGCAAAGCTGCACGCCTGCAGTCTGCCGCTGCAATAGTAGCATCAGTTCACATGAGTGTTAACATTTTAAACTAGAAAATCTGAACCACTGATGCCCAAAAAGAGCCAGTTTAATTCCATATTTAAGTTTTGAGCTCCCCGCTCTCAGCTGCAGTCCATCCCATCACTGCTTTAGTCTTTGCATATTTAAAATAAAATCTTTATCACTTTAAAAGCATGCCTAGCCTCCTCAGTGAACATCTCTGTCCCTTAAATTGATCTCTGTATTTCTTATTTCCTAAGGTGCACGTTCCCAGGTGGCGTTTTTGGTTCAAACATCTTGACTTAATCATACACTGAAACACACGCTTTGCCACATTAACAGCCAGGCTCAGATCAGCTTTAAAGAGAAGGTTATTCTTGGTCTTATGCAGCTCCTGCTCTTTTCTACAGTTTTTAGATCCCACTTTATGGCTACACACTCCACTGTTAGCTCATAATGTTCACTAGGTCAGCCTAGGAAGCTGTCTAAGAGATTGTTGGGATGTTTATCATTGATTACATGTAAATTCAGAGTGCACCATGTTTTTGCTGACCTCATGTGGCATCTGAATGTTTTCCCTTTGTCCCCTCTTACTGGTGGCCCTGCTTACATGTCCAGGTTATTTGTCTTCACTGTTGTGCTGTCACATCACACTCACCGTCTGGTAACTTGTTGTCTGCTGCAGGCCTGGTCGACAGAGTCTCATCCTGCCCAGATATTGCAGTGCTCAGCAGGAAATCTCACACAGGAAGCAGGCTCAGACTGAACAGCCTCGTCTAACACCTCAAAATGCTTCAGAGGGTCGCTCACACTCACTGTTGTAACTGAATATGCTGTTATCCTGACATGACCTGACCTTATTCACACTCCGCCAGGAGAAGCTGTGACTCCACGGAGGAAAATGGTGCAAAGTGTGACCAACACGTGTGAATCGGGCAGGTTACTACTTTTTTTTCTACCCTTCTCCTCGAGCTTCTTCCTTCTCTGCATCAGCTTTCAGAGCGTAAACTGGATGAAGCTCTAAGTGTGAGAGAAGAGGCGTGAGCTCTCACACAGACTGAAGAAACTGGTGCAAAACTGAGCCAGGTTAAGCTAGAGGTCAAAGGTCAAGGTCACTGACAGGCAGTTGAATTACAGCATAGGGGTTTAGCAGCTCCTGACTAACGCTAACCACCTGGGTGTCTAAAAGGGAACAAGACTAACTGGATGATAGGGCTGAAGAAGCTCTTCTGTTGTTTTTTCTGTTATTTATCTGTCATCTGTTTTTAATGGAGTGTGAAGGATTCATAAAGGAGTAATCTGTGTTTTTCCTAATGATGATTGCAGCCATTAGACCACTGAATGCAAACAGATGAGATGTGGCACATAAAACAACCAGTGTCAGGAACATGGGGAAGAAATGAGTGTTTTGTCTTTATTTTCAATTTTACATCTCACAGTTATGACTAAAAGTTATGATTTTGACTTTTTATTTCATATTTTTACCTTTTAGATTCATAATTTTAAAATTTAAATCCTATTTTGACCTTTTAAAATCATGATTTTGACTTTTATCTCATGTTTTGACTTTTTTCAACTTCTCACTTTAACTTTTATCTCATTTTTTTAACTTAAACACTCTTGATTTTTAATTTCATCTGTTTTTTTTACCTTTTAAAATCATGATTTTGACTTTTATCTCATATTTGACCTTTTTAACTCCTAATTTTAACTTTTCTCTTTCTTTTTACCGTAAAAACTCATGATTTAAATTTTATTTTATATATTGACATTTGAAACTCATGATTTCGATGTTTACCTCATATTTTGACTGTTAAAAATCATGATTTTGGCTTTTATCTTGGTTTTTGACTTGTAAAAGTCATGGTTTCAGTGTTTTGTCTCATATTTTGCCTTTTTAAAACATTATTTTGACTTTAAACGTCATGTTTTTACTTTTATATTTATAAGTTTGACTTTTTTTTTTCAGATTTTGAGTTTTTAACTTATCATGTTCACCTATTAATTACAAAATCATTTATCATTTTTACCCCCATAATTCATTTCTGGTGAAAATAAGGTTGACATTTATAGTTAAATATCGACCCTGGTAGGCCCTCAGGTTAGAACCGGCCCCTGCTGTGACTGAGTTTGACACCCCTGATATATGCAAACATCCATGTAGAATTTTGCAAAAACTCAAGTTTATGCAAAGTTAAATTCAGTAAAGTCTGTCAGTGAAATTCTGGGTCACTCATAGATGCTACTGATTAAAAAACTTTGCACATCCTCGCGTCCTCTCTCCTCGACTGACCCCGAAACCGTTTTCCGTCCACCGCGATGAAGGATCCTCAAATTCCTTAAATGCAGCTGGAGGAGAGCAGGGTCCCAGAGGAGCTCAGACCGTCCTCCGCTGGAGTCTTCTTCCCAAAGGTGCGATGTGATTGGTTTGGAGGTGTGGTATCTGCTGAAAAGCCACTCTGAACAAGATCAATCTCACAGAATCGTGGCGTCACTAAACCAGATGTTACTTCAGTGTTTCTGTTTCATTGAACAACATCAGAATAAAATCCCAGGGCTCTGTGGTGCTGAATCACATGATCTATGGCTCATATTATTGGTTCTTTGCAGATGACATCACTGAGCAGCAGAGAACTCCATCTGGGGGGCAAGTAGTGATTTCTGCATGGAGAAACACTACCAAAACACCATGTTTTCAGCTCTTTAGGACAATGGCGAGGGTTCAAGGTGGGAAATAAAAACATTCTTCGTTCTTAAATTACTTTAGTGTCCCAAAAGTAGTGAAATATTCAGGTACAAACTCAGGGAGAAAAAGCAAGCACCTCAGCCTGGACCATCTGTATTAGACACCACTTATGTAAGATCTGTTTCCTCAGAGTGGTCTGGTTTGGTCCAGTCCAGCTTTGTCCTGGTTTATCTCATTAAACTCTGATCTCATCAGTCTCTGTTCAGAGATCCAGATCATGTAGCTCAGCTCAGGAGAGCTGGTTGCTCTTCATCTGGTACCAGTTTGGCTTTTTAAATGTGGATTCAATAAGGGCAAAGGATGGAGGAAAGGAAACTGGTACTCAAACAGGAGCTAGCTACAGTAGCTCACATTAAAGAGGCGTTTAGTAGAACAGGCTTGTTCATGAACGCCTCATCATTACTCAGTCCCTCAACCCACACGGTTTATTCTGTTGATAGTACATCACTGTTTACTTTAAAGCATGTTTGTGACAAAACAATGTTTTAATACGTCAAAGGGGCTCAGCTAGCCTCCTTGCTCAGTACTAGACTCCATTAGACTCTGGTCTCCCTTCCTCTGGATCAGGGGTTCTCAACCTTTTCAGCCCCCTACTCCCAAAATAAGGGTTCCAGAGACCGGGGACCCCCGCTGTGCATGAAGGTGGATGAACACAGCCATGCAGGAGAAAAGTCATGTGCAGACAAGGCTGTCAATAAGGGGGGATTAATGGGAGAGTTTTCTGGTGCCCAGCTAAACTGGGGGCCCATGGAGGTCAGCAAAACCATGGCCCATTGTAAAGTAAAGCTGCAATATCGATATTTCATAATTAAAATGGTTTTAAAATTGCTACAATGGGTTAATAATGGCAAAAATGGTGGAAAAGGTGGTGAAATTGGATTTTAAAAGTAGCTAAAATGGTTTAGAAGTGGCAAAGAGGGCAAAATGAGTTAAAATGGCAAAAATGGGTGTAAATAGTGGTAAAAAGGAGTTAAAATGTGGCTAAAATTGCTTTAATTTGGCAAAAATGGGTTAAATGAGAAAGAAAATATAGGCAGATACTGGCAGAAATGGGCAAATCAAATGGTGAAATGGGGTTAAAATGGGAAATTGAGTTTAAAAAGTGGTTGAAAGGGGTTAGTATAGCAATAATGGGCCAACAGAGGCAACATTAAGCTTAAGTTGCAAGAACTGGTTTAGAAGTGACAAAAACAGGCAGAAAAAAAGTGGTGAGAAGAGTTCAAAACTTACAGAAACAGGAGTAAAATGTGTTAAAATTGATGGGAAAAATGATGAGAAGTGGTAAAAATGTTGACAAAATTGGTGTAAAGTGGCAACAGTGTCATTTGAAAAATATTCTTGGTTTTCTTAAATGGAGACCCCCTCTCAGTGTCTCATGACCCCCAAGCATGTCCTGACCCCAAGGTTGAGAACCATTGCTCTGGATAGACCACACTAGGAGGTCTGCAGGACTGCTCAGATCAACTCTATGCCCGGTAAATGTATGGTAGATAACTTTTTTGTGAAGTGTTGGGATCGTACCAAATGTAGCATGTAGAAATGTTCTGATAAGTGTAGCATACAGGTCCATTTAGAGCTGTTAAGTACTAACTTTCATCCATTTCCATTCGTTCTTAGTGGCTGCCCCCCATGTCCTGACTCCCATTGGACAATCAGGATCACATGATTGCAAACGACCTACAGTCCAATGGTCAGCTGAAGATCCATGAGTAGGAATAGTTCCTGCTAGTTTATCCTATCATCTATTATGGGGAGGGGGCGTCAGAAAGTTGTTCCTGCTGTTGGCTGTTTATGACAGTTTATAAAGTAAAAAAAAAAACAAAAGTTGAGGATTCAGCTCATGGCTCATGTGTGGTCGCAGGACCAAAATGTCAAACATGCCAGCCCTCCACTCATCCAATCAGGATCAGCTGGTTGGGCCGTAGTCAGGTCGTGGCGGTCGTTGTGTCAACTGCACTCAAATGATGCTATCTGACTGAAAGTGGGCACAACTGACCATACACACCCCTGACTTCAGCGTCATGCTAGACTTAGTGTCAAACATTCGCGCTGTCTGCAGCTGTCATCAACGACTGTGCTGAGATTGGATTTCTTTGTTGCACCTCAAGGATTGCACATATCAAAGAGGTTTCTGTCACATGGCAGTGGATTTTGGTTTAACATCAGATGAATAAATGTTAACGCCACAGGGTTTTAGAAGTAGCTCTGTCTTGTATCTTCTGGCCTCCTACAAAGTCTCAAGTGTATAGGAACAGGGTTCATCTTCAGGCTTTTGTTTGTTCAGTGTGTGTGTGTGTGTGGGTGGGTGTGTGAAATGGCTTTAGAGTGCCAGCTGGAACATCTGGACTGCTGGTCAGTGTTACACTCCAGACACCGAGCATGGCGAGCTCGGCACCGTCCGTGAAGAAGTGCATGAGCAGAGAGCTAAAGGTCAGGTCTGCCACAGGAAGAGTGAATGAGGGAGATTTGTCTCCCTGCTACTGTGTGATTGTCATGCTTTAGCTGTAATGTTTTACCTGGGTCATCTCAGGTTCTGTTTCATGTAAATCCAACATAAATGCCAAAAGAATGAATTTGCTCAGTAAAGTAAATCTTAAACTTGTTCTTTGATCGTGGTCTCTGAGGGGATAATGGAGAATTACACGTTGTGTTTATAATGGATACAAACATTGTGGGCTCTTAGGGGACATCATTAGAAATATTTTTAGCTTTAAACCCACAGACTCTGCCTAAAATGTATTTTACAGTGACAGCTAAAACACTCATTCCCTCAGGATGCACAATATTTGGTGCAAATACAGCAAAGTACACAGCTACCCCGAAATAAACCCTCTGCAGCTCTCATATTTACATTACACAGCAGAGAGGAGCCGGTCTTTGACTGCAGCATCACAGGTGGAGGAGTGGAGATCCTGGAGGGTCCCGTCCCTCCGCTCATGACATGGAGACTAACTAGAGCCAAAAATACTAATGGTACCTGTTACACTACACAGACATCTGTAGGTCTACAGTTAGCAGAAGTCCTAGAGGTTCTCTCTCTTTGCATGTGTGGACGACTCTTCTGTCTGGAACAGTGCTCAGAACAGCCACACCTTTCAAATATGATTGGTCCAGTCACGAGGCCTAACTGGTTCTATTTGAGGGGCTTCTCTGCTGGCTACCTCTGAGCTTCTGTGATGTATGGTCATATCTGATAAACCTGTGCCTGTGGCTCGGCGTTAGGACAGTTTTGATTCTGAAATCCCCGAATGAAGCTTGATGCAACACACTCTGTATGCAAAGTCTGCAAAACTGAAGTAAAGACCTCTGGGAAAGATGTGAAAGACAGCTCACATCATCTAGGGCAGGGGCGCACAGATAGCTGATCCGTGCCAGAGTCCAGTTGTGGCCGCCTCCTCAAGTGGGCCTTCATACTGACCAAAATGAACCTTGGGATCAAGTGCACTCCATCCATTTTCTATACCCCTTATCCTGTTGGGGGGTCACAGGGGGCTGGAGCCTATTCCAGCTGTCACTGGGCGAGAGGCGGGGTCAATCTCAGGGCTGACAACCAGGCACACTGACATGCACACCTACGGGCAATTTAGAGCCACCAGTTAACCTAACGAGCATGTCTTTGGTGGTGGGAGGAAGCTGGAGTACCCAGAGAGAACCCACGCATGCACGGGGAGAACATGAAAACTCCTCACAGAAAGGCCCTGACTGGGGAGCAAACCAGGAACCTTGTTCTGTGAGGCAACAGCGCTGATCCCTGTGCCACCATGCAGCCCCAGGACGAGCATGTGTCCCATACAAACAGTTGAACTCTTCATCACACCGGCCTTTATAGTGCATGTCATCCCAACTCCAAGTTCCCAAATTTTAACACAGGGGTGTCAGATTCTGAATTAAGGTCTGACCTGAGGTCCTAACAGGGTCCACATTTAACTGTCAACCTCATTTTTCACCACTAATTAATTATGGGGAAAAGAATTAGCAATGATGATAAATGATTTTTAGATTTAAAAAGTCAAAATGATAAGTTACAAGGCTCAAAATCTGAAGAAAAAACTCAAACTTATTAGTTCAAAAGGTCAAAACACAAAATTAGATGTTAAAATAATGCTTTATATAGGCATATATATATATATATATATATATATATATATATATACAGAAAGAAAGAAAGAAAGTTACAATCATGTTTATAAGGCAAAAATATGGCCTAAAAAGGAAAATAGTGCACCTTAAAGGTCAAAATTGGAGATAAAAAGTCAAAATCATAGATTAAGAAGGTCAAATATGAGCTAAAAGTCAAAATAATAAATTGAAAAGGTCAAAATTGGAGACAAAAAGGGAAAATAATAAATTGAAACGGTTAAAAAATTATATAAAAGGTAAAAAAAATAAAAAATTGACAGTTTAAAATATGAGATAAAAAGCCAAAATCATAAATGAAAAGGTCAAAATATTGAATAAAAAGTCAAAATAATAAATTGAAAAGGTCAAACTTGGTATAAAAAGTGAAAATAATATATGTTGACAGTTCAGAATATGAGATAAAAAGTGAGAATAATATATTGAAAAAGGTTAAAATATTATATAAAAATTAAAATAAAAAATTGACAGTTTAAAATATGAGATAGAAAGCTAAGGTCATAAATTAAAAGGGTCAAAATATGAGATAAAAAGTGAAAATAATGTATTGAAAAGGTCAAAATATTATATTGAAAAGGTCAACATTTTGTAAAAAAAGTAAAAATAATGTATTAACAGTTTAAAATATGAGATAAAAAGCCAAAATCATAAATTAAAAAGGTCAAAATATTAGATAAAAAGTCAGATTCTAAGTTGGAAAGGTCAAAATATGAGACAAAAAGTGAAAGTAATACACTGAAAAGGTCAAAATATGAAATAAAAAGTGAAAATAATAAATATGAAATGAATTTCCATATAACACATTGACGATATAATTGTAAAATGCAAAATTGAAAATATGAAATGAACACACAGATTATTGTTTTCCCTCATTTCTTTTGGTCTAGTAATTTTAACTTTTTTTTCCCACATTTTTATGACCTAAGGATTTTTCCTATCATCATGGTTAAGTTTACATTTTTATACTGGAGGAAATCTGCAGACCTCATATTTTAGGGCCAGTTATTAGAAGAACATGATATGATCCTACGGGCCGGCTGTAACTGCACCAGGTGCCAGATTCGGTCCCCGGGCCTTGAGTTTGACACCCCTGCTTTAACATTTCTCCTCCCCTGTCTTACCAGGTAGATGATAAGAGTACAATCTTTAAATAACAGTAAAAGAATATAACACTCTGTGAAAACACAGTTTGGCTGCAGACCATGAAAATAAATATCAGTCCTTTTTAACTGATTTTGTTGTGCATCACTTCCTGCTGTAATCAAGGACAGCAGGTGGTTTAACTCCTAAAACCAGCTTTTATCACCGCTACACTGATATCTCTGCCTGTAGCATAACTCCCCTAGGACCGTTCAGACCCGGGCTGCTCTCTGCCCTCACTCTGGGAAAGTGTTGGCATATTGAAGTGTGCACACTGCCTCTTCAAAAATCTCCCAGTACCAGCACCCCTGTCCTGACCCCTCTTGTCTGTTTTGTCAGAATCGGCTCTGACATTGCCAAAAATACAGAAAAAGCACACTCAGCACAACTTGTTTTGACTAGAAGCCAAAGGTGAGCAAATATGAGCCGTTGGTTCTTCTCATCAGTGTTTTTAAGAAAGAGCCCCGACTCTTCACTGAGGGATGATTAAAAAACACAAAACAATACCAGTGGAAAGAAAAGAGGTAGGAAATGCATATTTATTTGCTTAGCAATCCCCTGGATGTTTCTGTAGACTGAGAGCAATAAACAAAAAAAAAACACACTGAGGAAGATGGCAGCGTCTAGCCTGTGTTAACATGGGTGGATTCGCTTTGTGGCTAATGTCAAGTGTGGCTAAGGTACCTGGGTCTCCGAGGGGCTGCCGTGTTAGAGCACTGTTGCTGTGATTAAAACGGCGGAGAACAGCCAGAGGGTGATAGTTGGCACAGATTCTGCTCCGTCTCCTCCCCTTCTATTCCACCCTCCATCCCTCTCCTCTCTGTGCCAGCTGTCAGTTTTGTCAGTCAGTGTGCTAATGATGCTCCCTCGCAGAGCACGGGCGCACTGATACATCTGTCATGCTCAGATATCTCTCTATTCATATGGAAGCAGCACACAAATGGCCTAGTTTGGTATACTTTTGTTTGAATGCAGGATAAGCAGCCATGATCCGTAAACACGTCTCTCTACATTTTTAATGCCTGTGTAGCTGTGGAAATGTCTGGAGCACAGTCATAAACCTTAGTTCTGTGTTTTACCCACGTGTCTCTGGGTGTCATTGTCCAAACAAGAAGGGTCATTTCATCAGGAAACTCCTGTCCTACATTTAACCATTTTTAGGAAACTTTAGCTCACTAGGTAAAGTCGCTGTCTCATAAATGAAATATCATGGCATAGTTTGATCCCCAGCTCCTACAGTTGCATGTCGGTGTGTCCTTAGAGACATTTAACCCCAATTTGCCTCCACTGCAGCATCAGTGGCGTGTAAATGTGTACGGATGCATTTCAGTGGGATTAGCTAAAACTTGAGTGGTCAGATGACTAGAAAAGCTCGAGTCCATCTACCATCCACTGAGAATGAAAACACAGTTAAACCAGCACTGATGGATCTGCTATAAAGATGTATATGGAGTTGGCTTTAAAGCTTGCCACAGCTCTGCAGAGTTAGAAGAGCTAAACCAGCATATGAGGGTGCAATGGTAAACTCAAGGTGTTGGTGCTGCAAAGATCGGTAAGAAAGAGGTCGTATTCAAATAAAACACCTAACTCTAAGAGTCAGCAATGACTGGTTAGTCTGGATTCCACCATAGCACTTAATAGGTCGGACATCTTTGCATCATGTGACTTTATTGTTGACTTTTAAGCCAGCCGTTCTCACCGCGGATGGGTGTTACAAGATTATTTCTAGGGGGTCACCACAATAGAGCAGTACAGGCAATGAGCAAAAAGGTAGGGGGGAAATGAGTGAAAAGTGACTAAAAAGGTCAAAAAGCAACAAAAAGGTTGGGGACAAAGAGTGAAAAGTAACTAAAATTGGCAGCAAAAAGTGAGGGGAAATGATTGAAAAGTAACTAATAAGGTCAAAAAGCATCAAAAAGGTGGGGAAAATGAGTGAAAAGTAACTAAAAATGTCAAAAAGCATCAAAAAGATGGGGGAAAGAGTGAAAAGTAACTAAAAAGGTGAAAAAGCATCAAAAAGATGGGGGAATAGAGTGAAAAGTAACTGAAAAGGTCAAAAAGCAGCAAAAAGGTGGGAGAAATTGAGTGAAAAGTAACTAAAAAGGTCAAAAAGCAGCAAAAAGGTGGGGGAAAGAGTGAAAAGTAACTAAAATTGGCAAAAAGCAACAAAAAGGTGGGGGACAATGAGTGAAAAGTAACTAAAATTGGCAGCAAAAAGTGGGGGGAAATGATTGAAAAGTAACTAATAAGGTCAAAAAGCATCAAAAAGGTGGGGGAAAATGAGTGAAAAGTAACTAAAAAGGTGAAAAAGCATCAAAAAGATGGGGTAAAAGAGTGAAAAGTAACTGAAAAGGTCAAAAAGCAGCAAAAAGGTGGGAGAAATTGAGTGAAAAGTGATATATAATGGCAAGAGGCACCTTAAATGGGCAAGAAGTGGCAACAAAGGTAAACGATGGGCAAAAAAATGCAAATAAGAGCAATGAAAATATACATGCAAAAAATAAATGTTTACAATGAAGTCTGACAATTAAAGCCTGATGTATAAGTGTGGGAAACAAATTGCAATGGATAATTCTGAGGTCAAAGTTTCTCTTTTTAATGGTTTTCTGAGGGAATCATATTTCAAATTTAGACATAAATAAGACACAAATCCTCACATAAAAGCCACATGTGGCTCTAGAGCCACGCGTTGAGGATCTCTGGTCTAGGGTCTAGGGTCTCTGGACTTTAATGTCTGTTGCAGTCTTGGCACACAGTGCAGGCGTCTTCATTCATCAGTAAAATCCATCTCATATCTTTTAATGTCCTGTGTGTGTTCTGTGTGTTTAGTGGCTCAGTGAAAGTAAACCAAACCTACCGTGTAAATACCAACATGCCAGCCAATCAGTGTGCCTCAATCTAAAAGACATTTAGCCCTGACACTGTGGGATTCATGTTACTCCCAGAGCACTCATAAATCAGCGTAGTCCAACCTCTGCTTTAGAGTTTCCTTGCTTTGGCGTGCATTTATTCTGACGATGCAACAACATGATATGGAGACAGCGTCTGTAACACAGATGAGTGCAGCTGCAGCTATTTTTAGTGTTTTCTATGATTTGAAGCTTGTGTTTTCAACAGATTTACTCACCTCTCCTCTCATATATTTCCCCTCTTCCTCATTCATCTTCATCCTTCTCCTCAGCCCTTTTCCAAAGGTCAGCAGCATTAGTGTTTGAATTCTCCATGGCTAAGTTATTCGTTTGACCCTGAAGTACAGTGCTGCCCTCCTGGGTCAGCTACATGAGACTCTTGTTATGATTCCAGGGGTCAAAGGGCAACCCTGGATTTTTGTTTTCTTGCATATGTGTGTGAGTCTTGCACCTCTTTCATACAACATGAGAGCCATATCAGGATATCAAAGGCTGGGAATGATGAATGGCTGCCAGGTGCTCAGGTCCTTGTGGTAATCACCTCAGGTTTGGCGCTGCAGCCAGGGGAACACGAAGGGTTAAGTGGCTGTGGCGACTCATAGTTTTAGCCCTTCGTAGCCTCTGGCAGCAGCTCAGTATCGTGGTCTTCTGTATCACGAAGGGCTTGCGTTGTTTTGGGGCTAGATCCCAGGCAGGCGAGCGCTGTGGCTTGGAGACGAGGCTTCATTTCCTCCCGACCAGATGTGGGACTCCAGAAGAAAAAGAGAACAAACTGGCGGGCTCCTTGGCTGCCTTCCTTTCTGCCTGAAGGCCTGATGTCCCGGGGCGGCCGAGGCAGCTCTTGGAGCAGCCCTGTCTGCCTGTCAACCTGTGTCAATATCAATGCTGCCCCCTTGCCCCTCTTCACTTCCCCGCAAGGCAGCCAAGCCCTGGTGGAGGTTACATGAGTCTGGAGTTAGCGTGAAAATAACCTTGGCCTAGGGAGGTGTCAAAGGTGCATAATGCAGACCTCCCATGCTCACTCCAACAAATCTCAGCACAGTTCACTGACAAGTCATGTTATGTAGAGGGAAGGGAGACAGAGAGAAGAGGGAACACATAAAAGAGATGCTGTTACAAGCTGTCATCATCACGCCTAGCTCTAAAAGGTTCTCAGCCTCTGATGTGTGCAGGCTGCAGTTCTCAATGGGTTCCAGGATCAGTGGTTTCCTGTCTCTAGTGCCGCCTCATATCATCATAAAACGTTACCGTTGGTCTCACAGAAAAAGAAAAGAAATGTGGCTTTCTCCTTTTGCTTTCCCTCTTAACTCTGAATGTTTTCACCTGATGGATTTTCCTCTCGCTGATTCTGAAGCCTGGAGGACATCGCCAAGAAAGAGCAGGAGACATTCCTGAGCATGGAGCTTTCCAAACACAAGGTCCGCGATTGGCTGACTGGAAGTGAGGGCCTTAAAGGCACGGTCGGGTCGAGAGTCAGGAGTCAAAAGTCATCAGGCTTTAAAGATCAAGTTCCCAAATACAGGAGGTCGTGTTTGTAAAATCAGGTGATTGGCTTTGTTTCTGCCTGGGAATTTAAATCATCTAGTGGACGTTTCCTCACGTACACTCAGAGGAATGCCACTAAAACCTCACAGACATGGCTGCTCACACATTATATCACACATTAATGTAGGAAAACCTGAGATACTAAGCACCGAGTTCTAAACGTTACACCACGGGTGTCAAACTCAAGGCCTGGGGGCCAAAAATGATACCCGGCCCACCAGATCATGTCATATTTTTATAACTGGCCCACCAGTATGAGGTCTGCAGATTTCCACCAGTATGAAAATGTAAACTTAACCTTGATGATCTATAATATCCTTGATAAGTCATAAAAATTAGAAACAGTAAAAATGATTTAATAAAAAGTCAGAACATGGGGAAGACACGAGTGTTTTCTCTGTATTTTCAATTTTGCATCTCACAGTTATGACTGAAGTTATGGGTTTGAATTCTTATTTCATATTTCAACCTTTACATCTCATAACATTAACTTTTTATCTCATATTTTACCTGACACCTCTGTGTTTTACCAATCAGGTAGAAACTTTCCCTGACTTCAGGTTGTTTGCATTTGACCAAGAACTCGACTGTTTGAATACTGACTCACCCTTTTTCCCAGTTGTTTGGAGTGCAGGCCTTTGAGAGTCGTTCTTCAGGCCTTAACATGTTTAGAAGCTTTAAAGAAAAACGAAACCACAGGAACCAATGTCATTCCAGGTTGAAATGTCGACATCTGAGTACAAAGAATTGAAATCTACATATAGGTCAGGGGTTCTCAACCTTTTCAGCCAGAGACCCCAAAATAAAGGTGTCAGAGACCAGGGACCCCCACTGTACCTGAAGGAGGCTGAACACAGCCATGAACATTCAAGAATAGTCATTTTCTCCCATTAGGGGGAGAAATGGGAGAGCTTTCTGGGGCCCAGTCAAACCGGGGGCCAGGAAAATCATGGTCCATTGTAAAGTTAAGCTGTGGTATTTTATATATAACCTGAATAATAACCACTCTTATCAAAGAAACACATTTTAATTCATTTGTGTAGTGAGTAGCCCTCTTAAAAATGAAAATCCTTTTGGTGAAAACAGAATTAAAATACATTAAAAATAGCCAAAATGGGTTAATAATGGCAATAAATGGTGGTAAAGGTGGTGAAATTGGATTTCAAAAGTAGCAAAAACGGGTTAGAAATGACAAAAATTAGATAAAAGTGGCAAAATAACAAACAAAAAAATGCAACAAAAGGTATATCAAATTATGAAATGTGGCTTGTAAAGTAGTAAAAGGGGTTAATAGTGGCAATAATGTGTCAACAGAGTCAAGAGAGTCGACTCCCAATGGGGTCCCGACCCCAAGGTTGAGAACCACTGACAGAACCACTGCCCTCTACAGGTTGGAACTCAGCAACTGCAATTACACTTATCTATTGGCTGATCCAACAACTCTTGCTGACTGAATATGATTTTCCTCCAGGCTTTCCCATATTTCCCAGCGATTATCTTATCAAGCCTTCCAGGGCCAGATGCCGAGAAGCATCCCCACAGCACGACGCTGCCGAGAAGCATCCCCACAGCACGACGCTGCCGAGAAGCATCCCCACAGCACGACGCTGCCGAGAAGCATCCCCACAGCACGACACTGCTGAGAAGCATCCCCACAACACGATGCTGCCACCATTGTGCTCCACAGTGGGGATGGTGTGTTTGTGGTAGTATCAGTGTTGTCTAGTCTGATGGTCTTGACCATGGAGTCTCCCACATGCCTTTTGGTGAACTTTGGTCCAGACTGAATCTGAGTTTTCTTCAACAGTGTCTTTCTCTTTGCCACTCTCCCCTAAAGCTCTGACTGGTGAAGAACTCGGCCAACAGCTGATGTCTGCAGAGTCTCTCCGTCTCAGCTGCTGAAGCTTCAGAGTAGTCATAGGGGTCTTGGTAGACTCTCTCACGAGTCTCCTTCTTGAGGACAATCTGATCGAGGCAGATTTACACATGTGACATATTCTTCATTTCTTCATGATGGGTTTAACTGACCTCTGGGGGATGTTCAGAGACTTTGAGATGTTTTTATCCAACCCCTGACTTGGACTTTTTAAGAACCTTTTTTTCTGAGTTGCTTAGAGTGTTCTTTTGTCTTCATGGTGTAATGGTAGCCAGGAATGCTGATTAACCATTGACTGGACCTTCCAGACACAGGTGTCTTCATACTACCCTGCTACCACCATTAGTCTGGACGTCTGTTGAATTAGCTCAGTCTTTTTGAAGGGATTAATTGTTTATGCATGAACTTGTTTTACCTAGTTTTATTAAACTGATATTACTTTGTGGAAATCTGTTTTCATTTTGACATTAAACTGCTTTGTTTTTGTTATAAAAGTCAAATTATATTGACCATGAATGCTTTGTAAAATCAATAAAAGCTTTTTATAGTTATTGTATACTGATGAAAAGCAGAGCGTATGGATAATCCCTGCCTGCTCACTATGAATGTTTCTGAATTTTGTCTAGTGCAAGTTTAAATCATCTCACATGAAAGTTTAGTGACAGCTAAAATAAAGTGGCCGTTGCATGAAGACATGCGGCTCTCTGTGAAAATGTCAGTGAGTTTTCCTCAGGTTAATGCATGTAAACACACCATGCTCATTGGTTCTCAGTCAGACTCTCATCTTTCAGTTTTTCTAAGTAGCTATCCGTACATACTCTGACATTTACAGAAACACTGGGGTTTGCCAGCATTGATTTCGATGAAAATCAGTCACTCTGCACCACAGAACCTGCAGGCTCCCCCTTCTGCTGTTCTCAGACTGACACAGCATCTATAAATAGTCTCACAAACACACACACCAATCTCTCTCCCAATTTTTCTCTCTTTTTGTCTCTCACTCTGTCTCCTGCTACCTCATTTGCCAGACATGGGCTCGGTCCCCACAAAATTCAATTTGCACTCTAATTCCATATCAAAAACACGGTCGCAGCTCTGTGTTTGTGGAGCAAACAAGCAAGGACACAGCGAGCATGGCTCCTCCCACAACCTCATTACTGCTGTGCCCTCAAGTCACAGATTTGTCCTTAATTGGTGAGTTGTCCTAATTGACTTAAGCTAATTTATGGATTAGATTATTTTTACCCTCTCTCCTAATTGAACCATAACTTTCACGTGTTAGCCTGGCTGACTGGGTCATGGATAAATGCCACTGAACAGTGTGGGAGCTTTGTGTTTTGCACCATCACATTCAGTTATGTACAGCATCCATACAGAAAATACGGCCAATCGGAGCAGTGTCAGGGGAAAACAACGGCAGTACCTGAGCAGAGGTAAACACATCGTGTTTCCATTTCTCAGACTGATGGAGTGTAGCACCTTAGGGATGCTACTCCATCAGGAGACATTTGGTTCTCTGAGTGTTTACGTTGGCGCCATGCAGTATTAGAGGGAGCTCTGGCTCTGAGGCACTGATCCTCAACCTGTGGCTCTTTAGTGATGATTTGTGGCTCTTTTATGTCTTCATTTTAAAGATTATTCACCAGAAAACCATTTTTTTTGGCCATTTTGCAACTTCTTTTTGCCATTTTTTTCAAGTTTTTGTACTTCTACATGTTTGCCCTTTTTCACCATTTTCTTGCCACTTTTTCCCATTTAAGCTACCCTATTGCCATTAAATAGCACTTATTTTCTTTTTTCCCAAATTTTTGCCTCTTCATTTTGCCACCCCCCCCCCCCCCCCCCCGCTTCTGCATTTTTCCCCTTATTCACAAATTTTTATCCAATTTTTGCCTCTTCTTGCCCATTTTCTCCCACTTTTTGTCCAAATAAGCTACTTTTTGCAATAAAATACCACCTTTTCCCTTTTCCCCCAAATTTTTGCCGCTTCATTTTGACACTTTTACCCCATATATTTCCCCTTTTTCACTTTTTTTTTTGCCACTTTAGGCCCATTTTTTGCCCTTTTCACATTTTTTTGCTACTTTTTCCCATTTAAGCTACTTTTTTTCCCATTAAATTCCCCCTTTCTCCTTTTTTGCCCATATTTGCAACTCCTTTCTGCCACCTGTTGCCCATTTTTTGCCATTTTTTCCAAATAAGCTACCCTCTGCCATTAAATACCTCTTTCTTCCTTTTTTACCAGATTTTTGCCTCTTCTTTTTGCCATTTTTCCCCATTTTTGCCCCTTTTCACCATTTTCTTTGCCACTTTTTGCCTTTTTGAGCTACCTTTAGCCATTACATACCACTTGTTTCTATTTTTCCAGTCTTGACTGCTTTTTGCCCATTTTTGTCACTTTCATTCATTTTTTGCCACTTTTTGCCCATTTTTTCCACCTGTAACTCATTCTTTTTGTTCCTTCTGACCCGTTTTTGCTACTTTTTGACTATTGTTCCACTTTTTCTCCCCATTTTCGCCTCTTTTCACCCATTTTTTGCTTCTTTTTGGCCATTTTTGCCACCTTCAACTTATTTTTATTGCTACTTTAAGCTGTTTTTGCCACTTTTCACCATGTAGATTGTTGCTCTTGTAAAGGTATTTTTCCAATAGTTTGGCTCTATGGTTGAGTATCACTGCTCTAAGGTATCTGAGGTAACATTCAAAACAATACTCAATGATGTCGGGGTTAAAGAGGAGTTGTGTAAGCTTTTAAATCATCAGATAACAAAATCCAAAGGTGCCATGATGACTTCCTTAAGCTCTTGTTAGTGTTTTGATTGCTGCTATAAAAGTGGATGCAGAGAGCTTTTAGGGTTGAATTAGTGGGTTCAATGACAGACAAGTCAAGCTCTGGTAAAGACCACGTTATTGTTAGGTCTCATTATTATAGTGCATTATTGTGCCCAAAGACAAAACCAAGACATGCCTTTCATTGTTTTAGATTTCAGACTTCAAACTCAACAGAAGGATGCGATCACTGAGACGTGGTCTACACCTGGGAAGAAGACAAAACAGACAGCATTTACTATTCCATACTGTATTTGTCTGTCCAGACTTTATGATGCATGGTACGCTAGCTCGATGCAGACAGCAGATTCTTACTACTATTCTTTGCCAACATTTCTCTTTCTCAGTCTGTCGTGGTGATCCCTCTATGGCTCAAGGCAGTGATGTAGTCAGAGCTGGGTTCACTAGCTGTGTTTCCATTAGCCTTGGAAATGCACAAAATATAAATGGCACAATGAAAAACTGGTAACAGAAACACCTGAATTTCAAAAACCTCTCAAATATGGCTCAAAAGTTTTTACGTACTCGTGAGGAGGTTTTCCAGACGTTTCGCTACAGATATATATTAATGCAAAAGTGCCGGGAAACACTGTTTCCACGTTTCCACGCCACAGCAGGGGCGTAGCTGGGGATTTAGGGCCCCCAGCAAGAATACTTCACAGCGCCCCCCTTAACCCTTACAGCTCATGGATCCATGCTGCAGACACCCCTGTGTAAATTGCTTGGTCACTTTAGAACTGTACGCTGTTGGCCCTAACCTGTATTTCCCTATGAAAGCTCTCACTGTGCCTTTCTAATCATGTCCTCCATGCATTCGTAGCTCTTGCAGACATTTTCTAGTGAGCCTGGAACTCCGGCGTCTCTGAGAATCACGTCGTATACAACAAGAAGTGTCAAGTTAATAAAAATGTTAAGAACATTTGAACCATTTTGTCATTTGATAACCTTGATGTCTCTGTAGTCCTAAAGGACGCTGTTCTGTTGAATAACCCTGGTTACTTTTCAGGGTTTTTAAAGATTAAATCCACAGCATTGGATCTGATAATAAACATCATTTATACATTTTTAATCCATTTTTGATCATGTGCTTTAGCTTTCTTCGGTGGGCAGCGCCATTTTTGTTCATGGGCAATGCATTGTGGGAGGGCTGTTACGTCTCTACTGCTTAAATGAATGGTACAAATGAATCTATCTGCAAAAAAAAAGCATGGACTTATAATGTATGCTGAGAAACAAATAAACGGGTGTGTCCATCTGCTCTGCAAGGTCAACTTAAACCTGTATACGTGGTTTTTTCCAAACATACTAGTGGGTGGCGATACTGCAAAATTTAATATTGATCCGATACCAAGTAAATACAGGACCAGTATCGCCACTACCAATACATTTTACTTATAAAAGCAGCAGTATATATAATTATTAAGTTGAAAAAAACATAATGTATCATTTATTTATCAGTCTTGATAAATTAAACTAATTTTTCTCTGAGTTATCTTTAACTATGACCTAAGTCTTCAGGGTTAAACATATTTCAAAGCAGGATTTTAACTTAATTTATATTTTTTAGTAACATGGTTCTAGTTTTATCTGTTTTGTAGGCCTCACTGTACCGAATGGTTGGACTGTTTTTATATAGTTAATTAATCTGCATACTTTTAAGTTTGAAAAATGCTGCAAACAACAATCTAAATTCTGGGAAAAGGCAGTGAAATTATTGGTGAAAAACTGGTAAACAGTAATGAAGGGGAACAGATTTAGAAGTACGCTCTCAAAGTAAATTAAAATAAATCACACTTACATCAGAGTCAGTGGATGCTGAGGAGCATGGCGCACAGAGGTCGCCAACTTTCTACAGAGTCAATGGCTACAGACCTCCAAACTTCATGTGGCCTTCAGATTAGCTCAAGAACAGTAGAGAGCTTCATGAAATGGGTTTCCATGGCCGAGCAGCTGCATCCAAGCCATACATCACCAAGTGCAATGCAAAGTGTTGGATGCAGTGGTGTGCTCAGGATCTTAGCCACTGGACTCTAGAGCAGTGGAGACGTGTTCTCTGGAGTGACGAATTGCGCTTCTCCATCTGGCAATGAGTCTGGGTTTGGTGGTTGCCAGGAGAACAGTACTGGTCTGACTGCATTGTGCCAAGTGTAAAGTTTGGTGGAGGGGGGATTATGGTGTGGGCTTGTTTTTCAGGAGCTGGGCTTGGCCCCTTAGTTCCAGTCAAAGGAACTCTGAATGCTTCAGCATACCAAGAGATTTTGGACAATTCCATGCTCCCAACTTTGTGGGAACAGTTTGGGGATGGCCCCTTCCTGTTCCAACATGACTGTGCACCAGTGCACAAAGCAAGGTCCATAAAGACATGGATGAGAGAGTTTGGTGTGGATCAACTGGACTGGCCTGCTCAGAGTCCTGACCTCAACCCCATAGAACACCTTTGGGATGAATTAGAGCGGAGACTGAGAGCCAGGCCTTCTCGTCCAACATCAGTGTGTGACCTCACAAATGTGCTCCTGGATGAATGGTCAAAAATTCCCATTAACACACTCCTAAACCTTGTGGAAAGCCTTCCCAGAAGAGTTGAAGCTGTTATAGCAGCAAAGGGTGGACCGACGTCATATTAAACCCTATGGATTAAGAATGGGATGTCACTTAAGTTCATATATGAGTCAAGGCAAGTGAGTGAACACTTTTGGCAATATGGAGTATTTTCTTAGAGAACAATGACGTTTTCATTGTCTGTCCTTTGAATATAAAGGTGTTTGATAATCCAGTCCAGGATAAAGATCCCTCCAAGTGTCCTCGCCTCTCCCCAGGTGGTCCTCGAGTGCAGCAGAGTTTTTAGGATGGTAGCCGCTGATTCTGGTTTGATTCATAATTCTCTCCAGGGGGGATTTTAAATATGGACTTAGTTATCTGATGAAGGACGATTTAGCAGCTGGGGATGACACCAACAGCCTTGACTCACTAATCTCCCTTAATATTAAGTCCAACAGTTTTTCTTTTTATTATCTGTAGTCTTCATTTCTCTCAGCTTCTCTCAGGAGACGGTAGAACAAACCCTGCTCCTTCACCGGTACAGAGACGCTCCCAGCTGTTAGCATCCTCTCCTCAGGGAAGAGGAGGGACACGTTTAGGACCGAGGAGAGCCAGAACCACCAGACTGTTCCTTTATATTCTTTATGTACCGTGTGTGTGTGTACTAACGCTATTATAGTTAACTAAATATCATAAAATGTAAAAATCATTTCAGCTGACTGACACTACATAAAAACTGAGCTTTACATATAAAACACAAACTAACTAAAACTGTATTTTGCACTGACGAATTTAACTAAAATAAAATAGAATTAGGGACAAAATCTCCTTAGATTTAGTCTGTGACTCTAGCATAGTTGGAAAGAGTAAAATCACCTGGTTTGATTGGAGACAACTATTTATTTATTTAATTTTTTTTCATTTATGTTTTTTTTTTTTTTTTTCATTTTTGACTACGAACAGCCTGAGAGTAACATTTTATCATTATCATTATTTTTAAATTGGTGATTACATACATACAGTAATAAATAATCAGAACAAAAACAGACAACCAAAAATCAATCAAACCAACAAAACAAATGTAAAAACCAACAAACAAACAGAAAAGAACGAATAAATAAAAGCAAGAACAGACATTATCATAACATCGGTGTTGAAAAATTTGTGGTGTGGTAAGGTGTCCTGCCTTATACATTGCATATTATTTCAATTTTGTAGGGTAAGTGGAAAGGGGATGGCTATAAAGAAATTATAGTTGTCTTACTATGAGAAAAGAAAAACAAACAAACAAACAAAAAACATATATATATATATATATATATATATATATATATATATGAAGCGGTGGGCTTAATAGACTGCTAATTAAATCAGGAATAATAATAAAAAACAAACATAATAACAATGATAGTAAGTAATAGTAAATTAAATAATGGATAAAATTAATAAAAAGTCATAATAATAGTAATTATTAATACTTGTGTACACGTATACCTACATACATTGGAGACAACCTCACACAAGGGTAACTGTAGGTCTTTGGCTGTATACAGACATTAAAATAGAATAATTTCAGTAAAAAGTGAGGAGGACTTTTGGGTCTGGCCCCAGACAGGTATCCCCAATGCTGGAAAAACTCAAACTAATTCAAACTAAACTAAAACAAAGCATTTTTAAAAACTAAACTAAACTAAAGAAAAAGCAGGAAAAAAAACTGAACTGAAAATTGAAACAAAAGGTGAAAATGAAATAAAAAATAAAACTAATGAAAAATCGCAAACTCTTGGAACCTTGGAGTGAACACACACATATATGTTTAAACATCCTCCCTCACCCACCTGGACGGTGTATCTGCTTCAGTCTCCGGTCCTTTACCTGAGGCCTGCTCAGGATCTTAGCTCACAGGTGTCAAACTAAAGGTCTGGGGGCCAAATCCGGCCTGTGGAACAGTAAAATCTGGTCGCAAGATGATCTCATGTTTCTGTTCTAACTGTCCCATCAGTCTGAGGTCTGCAGATTTCCTCGAGTATAAAAATGTGAACTTATCCTGATGACTTAAGATTTCCTTGTTACGTCACAAAATCTGAAAAAGTAGGGAGTAAAAATATTTAGATAAGAAGTCAGAAATGTGGGGAAATAAATGAATTTGTGTTTTTATCTCCTATTGTCAATTTTGCATCTTACAATAACTAACGTAACTCAATCACAGCAGGGGCTGGATTCTGGATTCAGTACCAACCTGAGGGCCTAACAGGGTCACCTTTTTAACCATAAACTGTCAACCTCATTTCCCCGGTAATAAAATATTTAAAAATAAACAAAATTTAGCACTGATGATAAATGATTTTGACATTTTAAGTTTAAAGGCTCACAATCTGAGAAAAGTAAATGTATTAGTTCAAACAGGTCAAAACATGAAATTGAAATTAAAAAATGATGTTTTTAAAGGAAAATATATTTAACTGTTCCCCGGGCCGGATTTGGCCCCCGGGCCTTGAGTTTGACACCTGTGCTGTTCACTATGCAGTAGAGGTGAGACTCACTAGCGGCCCCACAATACAATATTATCACGATTCATGGGTCACGATTCAATATTATGGCCATTTTAAACATTTTACAGAACAGTGAGAGTTGCCATACAGTAAACTGCCATCCATATATTTTTACCCACACCGATGAAATCAGCAGGGGGTTATGTAAAGGGTTCCATATCTTTGTTTGTTTGTTCGTTTGTTTGTTTGTTTTTTTTGTATATGTACAAGACAACTCAAAAATGGAAAGTTGGATCTTCACCAAACTTTCAGGGAATATTGGGATATTGACAGGGCAGAATAGATAGATTAGATTTTGGTGATGATCCGTGCACCCGTTCGGTTTTTCTTGGATTTCGAACGTTTGAACACCATAGTAATCAATGGGAGCGTGAGTTCCTCGGTGGCGCTGCTGAGGCGTGGGTCTGCCGCCTCAGACGGCCGTTCTAGTTTCAGCTGTTTAGCTGAGTTAGCATTAGTCCTGCCCTCATGTTTGTCGTCTCTCCACAGTATTTTATTTTCATGTGTCATGTCCATCTCATTCGTGCCCTGCTTGCATTCCTAACATCCTTCCCCTGGTGCCGCCATGTTTGTTGTTCTAGTTTTCTCCTGTATGACATCACCTCTGCCCACCTCACTGGACTAACAGTTGATTTTATTTTTCCATCAGTGATTTGAAATAATCAGTACTTGGTGGACGTGATAAAATGATATATGGCCAGACCAAATATCGCGATACTGTGCTGCATGTTTTTTTATTCCCACCCCTACTGTGCAGCTACCTGGTCATGCTCTCTCCCCCTGCTGGGATGTGCTGCTGTCTCTGGGGCTTCTTTGCGGTCTGTTACCCGTCTGCTGACCCAACCACAGTAAATGATGAATGAGCTTGAGCTGGTTTAGCCATTTCTAGCCAAAGCACTTTTACACTCACCGGTCTCACCTCCCCCATCACTGTGGTTCACTCCACATCCACACGCTGATGGTGAGGTGTGCTACGTAGAGTGTAGGCTAATATGCATACATTAACATTTAGCACTGATGCAGCAGTGGGAGCAGACTGGGGTTAAGTGTCATGTCACAGCAACATGTGACCGTGGCATTCAGGCTGCTTCAGTCCTTCAACCTCCTTTCCCCCAGCCTCCTGTCCTAAAAACTGTGAAAATACCACGAAATACATGATTTTATGACCTTATAATAAACTCTGTCACACCATGTCAGTGTAAGACAGTCAGTCATGACAATACTAGTGTCATCTTTAACACAGGAGAGGGGGGAATCATCTGGAAAGTAACTGTTCATGTCGGAGCTGACAGTCATTTAGTGTGACACGCTGTCAGCCGGTCAGACATGTAAGAACTAGAGCAGCGGCGTTCAGGACTGCAGGGTTAAATATGCTCTATCATTAAACAGCTATATTCCAGTGATGTCTGGAATAAAACAGGATCTTCTAACATAAAATCAGCCTTTTTTTGTGGTGCATGTAGAACCTTCTTTACCAAATGACTCAAACGGATGTCACGGTTTGGTTCACAGAAAACTATCAGACAAAGCCTTCCAGCATTTGCTGTGTTTGTGCATCCACTTGACCTTAGACTGGGCTCTTCTTGTGTAATGAATTTGCACAGCATGCATGGCTTGCTGGATTTTTCGCTGGCTTACTCGCAGACTGAACTGAAATGTACTTTAGCTCGCTGCATAGAAGTCTAATTTTCAGACAAGTTTGTGCCAAGCCTCAAAGAGCCCCAGATCCTATTCACAGGCTCACTTCTGTCACTGACATTATGCTGTGAGACAACTCTATTACTTTTGGATGATGCCACAGTCATCTTAATGCATCCAGAGGGAAGCGAGCTGAGCAGACTTAGGACATTTCAAACCAAGCTCCATGATAATGTTAGTTTATTAGAGGGGGGAAAAACTGATGGAGAGGCAAATTAAATCAAAGTAACTGGAAGTAAAAATCACACATTAGTGCGCCTGTAAAATACTTGTGATGACAGTGTTTATAATTCTGGCATGCATCTGCAGTATTGGAGACGTTGTACCATACCGTAGTGTTGAAGAGGGGCTGAGCTGGACGGCAAAACCCTCACCTACGGTCATGAACTCTGGGTAATGACCGAAAAAATAAGACGGAAGTGATCAAAATGAGATTCCTCAGGAGGGTGTCTGGGCTCAGCCTTAGAGATAGGGTAAGGGGCTCCGACATCCGGAAGGATCTTGAAGTAGAGCTGCTGCTCCTCTGCTTCAAAAGGAGCCGGCTGAGGTGGTTCATCTGATCAGGATGCTTTCAGGGCAGGTTCCTGTGGAGGTCTTCCAGGCACGTCCAACTGGGGGAGACCCTGCAGTAGACCCAGAATTCACTGGAGTGATTATAGGTTTCATCCAGCCTGGGAACGCCTCGGAACCCCTCAGGAGGATCTGGAAAACATTCCTGAGGAGTCTGGGTTGGCTTAGCCTGCTGCCACCATGACCTGACCCTGGATAAGTAGAAGATGAATGGATAACAGAGCAAATGGTTAAAATAAATGAGTTCTGAAACAAAAATGATCAGAGACCTACAAATAGATTGAGAAAGGCTCTTTGCAAATCTTGCAAATGTTTGTCATTGTCTTAGCCTAAGGTATTGGTCTAAACCAGTGTTATTCAACCCTGCCCAACCAAAGAGCAAAACTGTTGAAAAACACATTTGCAAGAGCCACAATCTAAGAGGTGAAAAGTGGCAATTAAAATAAGTTAAAGGTGGCAAAGTGGTCAAAAAGTAGGAAACACTCGGAGAAAAGTGGCAAAAAAGGGCAGAATATGGCAAAAATGGGTGGGAAGTGATGAAACAATATGGTAAAGGTGGCAAAAAATGGTCAAAAAGTTGCAAAATCTAAAAATAAGGTGGGAAAAATTGGCAAGAAATGGCATTTAATTGCAAAATGCAGCTAAAATGGGTGAGAAGCGGCAAACAATCGGCAAAAAGGAACAAACATTGGAAGGAAAGGTGCAAAAATATGGGAGAAAAAGTGGCAAAAAAGGGCAGAAAATGGCAAAAAATGGTGGGGGAAGCGGCAAAGAAATGAGTAACAGGTGGCAAAAATGGTCCAAAAGTAGCAAAAACATGAAAAAAGAGCGAAATGTGACTCAAATGGGCAAAAATCAGAATAAAAGGTGGAAAATGGGAATTAAGTGGAATTTATCTGCAAAAGGCAGCTTAAATGGGCGAGAAGCAGCAAAAATAGGCAAAAAGGGGCAAAAAATGCAAAAAGCAGGATAAAAGTATCAAAAATGTATGAAAAGTGACAAAAAGAAGTGGCAAAAAAGGGCAGAAAGTGGGAAAAATGGGTGAGATGTGATATAGAAAATAAGTTACAGGTGGGAAAATGGGCAAAACGTATCAAAGAATGGCAAAATGGAAAATAGTTGGCATTTAGCAAAAAGCAGCTTGAATGGGCGAAAAGTGCCAAAAAGGGCATAAAAATTGTCAAAAAAAAATGCAAAAAGCAGGATAAAGGTGTCAACAAGAAGTGGCAAAAAAGGGAAAATGCTCCAGAGCCACGTGTTGAGTACCACTGGTCTAAGGTTAGGGTCTAAAACATCAGGGTTATCACAGTTATCAGTGTCTTTCTAACCTTTGATGGTAAAGGATTTTAGTAATCAGTGTAATTAGATCTCATGTTAGAGAATCTGATTACACTTATAAAGTGACATTTTCTTCCTTCAGCTTTCAACATTTCCTCTTGTGTAATATGAAGCATGAAGAAAATGATGCATAGCTGCAGAGAAATGATCACCTGGGGCTTTATTTCTAATAATATTGTGATCATATTTCAACATAATTAAAAACAGACAGGATATAAATAAAATGACAGCCTGCGTGACAACAGTAAAAGCTCTCCTAGGGCAGATTTCTTCTAGCTCTATGACCTGGACGGACAGTCAAAGTTCTGTCAGTCTGTTTCTGTGCTCATGTATATTTCAGTGCATTTGTCAGACAGCTGTGTTTAATAGGGACCAGAACAACAGATACAGAACTCTGCTGGTGGGGGATCAGGGTCTGGTCTTTGTTACTGTGGTTTGGACCTGGCAAACCTAAAACATCTCTGTGATGGTCTAAATGCTGCCAGAGCGTGATGAGGAGGTCGGCCTCAGCTGGCCTCAGATGAACTCTGAACTCTGAGTTTATCCTCCTCACTAAAACATGGCTGAGCTCTAACCACGTCTCCAGCATCACAGCGGGCCACATGAGGGGATTTTAGTGCTTACACTGTTCTGAAGTATGAAAATGTTGCTCGAATATTCTGCTCAAAGATGAAAGGACTTCTTATCGGGTTCTTAAAGCCGTATCTCGATGGTAACTTCTGTGCAACGTTATTCCTCATTGGTGTGAGTCAGGTACAAAGACTGGGTGGGGTGAAGGTTGTCAGTCTCTGACTATTAATGCTGCTGGTTTGGTTAACAGGACCCTGCAAACAGGGCAGTAATGGTATTTTACCAGACCACCTGTAGTCTGCATGAAAGATAAATAAACCTAAAAGAAGAAACTAAAGACACACAGATGGCGCAGAGATGAAAACCCATAATTTCAGTTTCTAATCAGGACTGGTGTAAATTCTTCTTTGTTGCTTGTATTTTCTTTGTTCGTCACAGGTTCAAACATCGATGCTGAACAACTGTTTCCTCACAGAGTAAAAAGAGACTATGAAATACTGGCTCACCAGGTGCATCCAGCTGTCCACGTATGTCTGACAGGTAATCAGAAACCTTCAGTTCATCAGAGGTGACTTACAGCCTCCAGGTAGCATCGACAAGTTTAAGACTTCATCACAGGGCTGTTGATATGAACGGGAAAAAAGAACTTCAATTTAAGGACATCATCATTTCTATGTGTTTTAATCAGGACTTCAGTATTACAATAGAGTGCAGGTGGTGTGAGTCTGTACTAGACTGCAAAAATCACTAAAATCCAACATTAATCTACATCTCATAGACCAGGAAGCACAGACACTTCAGCACCATGGACAGCGGTCATGCCATTTTAAACCCACCACCCCAATTTTGCAATTCTGTCCATAAATAACTTTATTAAACTGTCACAGTAAGCAGTTATTAAATATTGGTTAAGATTTAAAAACAGCCATTATTCAGAAATACAGTACAATAAGCATTACTAACCCAGCTTTAAGAAAGTGACAACAGTAGCAGAATAAAATAAGCAGGTACAGAAACCTCATGGTTTTAAACAATTTACTCTCTAACGACTGGAAAACAAAGCCTTCCAGAGAAGTATGTGCAATTTTTAAAGAATAAAATCCTCTCAAAAGTCCATTTTTGGGTCTTCTTCGCAGATTAACTTCATCTTTTGATTGAAAAAAAAAAGCGAAAAAGAAAAACTCTGATAATTGCGGAGCCCCTTACGGGACATAGGAGGAAAAATAAAAAAATGGGAGAATTTTTTTTTAAACAGTTTGTGAGATCTTGCAAAAGTAGATTTAAATGACATAGCAGTAACTACTTCAGGGCCAAGCCAACCAAAACAATGGAGGGCGAGCATCTGTGGGGGAGATTCATTGAATTTTACTTTGAAATCGGCCTGAAATTGAATTAAATTAAATCCATGCTTGGTCACAGGCATGCGTTTATCTCAGAGAAAGGCATTTGAAGGCATTTTGGGTGAAAGGGGACTCTTTTGCCTTAAAACTTACTCAGATCTAGCGTACCTGGTGGAAGTCATCAGTAACCAGTTGCAATCCTCCGGACAGCTGCACGGTACAGATGAGTGTGTTCCAAATGCAGAGAGCTTATATTACGTGTAAGTAAAGAAAACGTACAAATGGGTTTGAAAGAGATCCAGGACGGCGTTCAGTAAGACAAGCGAGCTGTTAAACCCTTTATCTACCAAGTCTTAAAATGGTGATTTGGACATATTTAGTTATTATGGCTGTAAAATAGTCAGGAAACGCCCTAAGTCTGAGAGCTTTGGTCCCTTTTCCCAGGAGTACTTGAACTTGACTTTTCAACATCTGGTTAATGATTATTGCACATTATATGGAATCATCAGCAGTTTAAAAGAAGAAAAACACAAAAACAGATTTGTTTTCATGGCTTTTATGAGGAGAAATGTTGTTATTGCTCATGAAGTTTTGATTTGACATTTGAAATGTGAACCTGTACATGTTTAGATCAATCAGCAGTCATTTTTGAGTCTAGGACTCTGGGTGTGCAAAAGATAACTATATACATAGGTGACAATTAGTGCAAATAAAGGAGGAAAAATGCATTCTCAACATTCTCAGTAACACATTGTTATTGCACATGACAGACACGCACAAATGTCACTATCTAACACTATTTTAGAAAACAAACACCACTCCCACTTGCTCTCCTTTTACTCTCTTCCTTCACTCTCCTTTCTCACTCGTCTTCTGCCAAAGTTGCTGTTTTTGTGGTGCTGTTCAACATTACTGTAATAATGTCTCTGTCAGCGTTGGAATTTTTTAGATTGAGCAAACTTTCGAGGAGTTACAGTGTTGAGAATTCGTGTAGCGGTCTCGCAATACTTCTGGTGTTTTGCTATGAATGCCCACGTCATATGGTTGTGAGTACTGTAATGAACCATATATGTGCACATGCCCACAATTCCCAGCTTTTCAACACCGTTGCAATTTTTCTGATCAGACAAACTTTGACAGACTTAGGGTAATAATACTCCAGACATATAAAACACAGCGCCGGCGCTGGGTCAGTAGGTAAAGGGTTAAGTAGACAGAACTAGTTTGCAAAAGGAGCTCACTTCGTCTGGCTCTTGGATTCATACGATAAACTAAAGCCATATAGAAAATGTATCATGGGGGCATTGTTGGCTTTTTAAGGAAGGTGAGATGTCTTAATGCCTACACAACCTTTGGCACACACTCATCTGTACCCGTGCAGCTGTCCGGAGGATTAAAACTGGGTGCTGATGAATTCCAGGTCCACCAGATCCGAGTGTTGCGACGAGAGTCCCCTTTCACCCAAAATGCCTTCAAATGCCTTTCTCTGAGACGAAAACCATGCCTGAGACTAAGCATGGATTGAATTTATTAAAATTTTAGGCCAGTTTTGAACTTCAGTAAAGTTATAAAGATATTCACAGATTCAGCCTTTCTGCCATAAAAACTCAGCAGAGGATCATCACATTTACAAAACCCCTCAGTCACCGTACATACTATGGTATGAGTTCAACATACTTTTGCGAGATCTCGCAAACTGTTTAAAAAAAAAAAATCACATTTTTTTTCCATGTCCCTTAAAAAAAAAATGTTTTTCTCCCTTAAATTTTTTTTCTACATGTCCCTTAAGGGGCTCCGTAGATAATAATTCTTATCATGATGCCATTTTAGTTCATTCTCTTTTACCATCATTGAAATAATTACATCCCTGAATTATGGTACTTAGACCCTCTAAAATGTTAAAGTGAGCCCCTCATTCAGAGAGCAGGAAGCAAAGGATTTCTGCCTAGCAACAGCACGATGGAAATTCTGATTGGTCAATCAAACAGTAATCCTTTCTTTTACTGTGGAGATGCTTACACAAACTGAAAAAATATGTTTTAATGTTTGTTTGTTTTTTTTTAGAAGATTCTTGCTCATAAATGTCCAACTAAAATGGATTAAACAGATTAAAACTGATGTTTATTTTTGTGGTGTTATATTATTCTACGTAGGAACAGCATAAAACAGATTTGAACGAGGAGGTGAACAACATTTTCCTCGTGAGTGACAGAAAAGATTGTGAACATATGACCCCATCCCCGCTTGCCTTCTGCTGAAATGAGATTCATTTATTTGGGACATAAGGCTAATACAAACGTAGCTCGTGAACTTCTGTTTGCTCTTGGCAGGCTGAAAAACCATCTGTCTCTCCTCAGACTTTCTGTGACAGATCGTTCTGTTTTTACTGCTGCAGAATCACATCGTACATTCGACAGTCATTCTGTAATGTTTTCTTGCTACAGGACCACACAATGATGAAAAGGCTGAATAATAAATGGAAAAGGAATAGCATTTCATTGGTTCGAACAATAAGAACAGAGATGTTGGAGGTTAATGTGATGACAAAGAGGTTGTAGATATGTTGGAGTCTGTCAGGAGGGAGGTCTGATGATTAAATCATGAGGAGGATGCTGAGAATTAAAATGATGTATGATCAGGAATCAGAGGACTCTACCTGACAGGAGAGGGACGTGATGAAGATGGTGAGAAAACTGACGACAAGGTGACGGAGTTTTTGTCAAGGAAATACCTGAGAGTTTGAACAAAAGTCACTGAAAACCGTTGTTAACCTTTCCAGACTGCAGAGGAAGCATTGCATGACCTGCTGCAAGGGAAAACTAAGAGTGATTTGGCTAAGGAGGCCAGGGGTTCTCAACCTTTTCAGCCTGCACCCTTTAAAATAGAGGTGCCGGAGACCAGGACCCCACTGAACCTGGAGGTGGTTGAACACAGCCACATCCTAGCATAGTCATGTGGAGACCAGGCCGTCCATGAGGGGGTTAAAGAGAGCTTTCTGGGGCACAACCATGGAGTCAGCTAAATTTGTCATATAATATCCTCCACCTGTAGAATAACCACTGTTATCAAAGAAATAATGTTGTCTTTTTAATGCATTAGTGCCGTAGTATGGAGCCATCTAAAATTAAACCCCCCTTTTTAAAATAAGAAATAAAATGGGTTGAAACTGCAAAAAAACTGGTGGGAAAGGTGGTGAAATGGGGTTTAAAAAGCAGCAGAAATGGGTTAAAAGTGGCAAAAATTAAATTATTGAGGACAAAAACAGAGGAAGAGTAGCAAAAAAATTAAAATTAAAAAGTGGTAAAAGGGATCAGTGGTGTCAATGTTGGCTTCAAAGTGGCAGAAATGGGTGGAAAAGGTGGTGAAATGGGATTCAAAGGTAGGAATAATGGGTTTAAACCCAATAGCTGTGAACTTTCAGCTTATGCCTTCAGGAAGGCGTTTTAAAGCTCCACTTAGGAAAACTAATCATTATTCCAGATCTTTTATCCTCTCTGCCGTTAGACTTTTAAATTTAGATCAGTCATTGTGGGAATGAACCCCTGATTTCTCATATAAGTATATTTTAGCTGGTTCATTATTGTCCTTTTTCTTCGTGCATGGCAGCTGTGTTTGTGCATCCTGGGGAGACACAGAGAGTACCTGTGTGTTATCTCTGACAGTGTTGTTGTGGAGTGTTGTGTGTTTGCTGCATGTGTGCTGTGTATTGCTGTCAAACTGAATTGCCTTTGGGACAAATAAAGTTGTACTGAATTGAACTGAATATGGTAAAATGGCAAAAATGGGCGTAAAGTGTGATGAAAAGGGGTTTATAATAATAATGGGTCAACTGAGGCAACATAGTTGGGACAAATGGAGGAAAGGGTTTAAAAGTGACCAAAAAGTGGGAGAACTGGGCAGAAAAGGCAGTGAAATTCGATTTAAAAGTGGCAGAAATGGGATTAAAGTGGCAAAAAAATGTGATAAAATGTCAAAAATTGGCAGGGAAAGGTGATGAAAACAGGATAAAATGTGGCGAATTTAGTGTTAAGTGGCAAAAATGAAAAAAAGAAGCAAAAAAAAAAGGGGGGGGGGTGCAAATTTAGCAAAATTGATGAAAGTGGCAAAATGTGTGGGAATAGCTGTTGAAAAGTGGCACAAGACACACTTTTCAGCTCTTACATGAGGGAACTGTTAGCCAGCATGCTAGCACCAATGCTAACAAACAACAAACAACAACAAACTTTCACTGATACCCTCAACAAATCACAGCTGAGGACGCCCATCCTCTGGTTTATCAGGGGCTTGTCAGCATAAATCTCACCTAATGACCAGGTTTTTATTTTACATTCAACTAATTTTATGCATGTATTAAAAAAAAAAAGAGTAAAATACAATTTGAAAGCATTGAAGAATATTTGTTTTTTAAAGGCATCTGGCGACCCCTGAGGGGGTCCTGACCCCAACGTGAAGAACCACTGAACTAGGCGTTATGGCGACTCAGACGATGAGAGTGACTAGGAGTAAAATCACGGATGAGTGAGAGGAACCACACCAGTTTTGTTGGTAATGGAGATCAATAGAAAATAAGAGGCTTTTTCTAATATGTCCTTAACTCAGTTCATAAACAGGAAATCTCTCTTTGAACGTAGAGCTGATTTCAGAAAGGCCTCTTGTTCTCTCATCGCTGCCTCACCTGTTTGTGTTTGATGTAGGAGCATTTTTAAGAGGAGAATAAGATGATGGACGAGTCTGAAGGATTTCCTGGGATGAAAATACAAGGAGAAAGAGAGCAAGACAACGGGAGAAGAGTCTTTACTCAGGAGATCGGTGTTTATATCTGTGGCTGAATACATAAAGTTGGTTGAGCGTGAGAAAGAAGCTGGCAGTGAACGCAGCACACACTGGGAAGCCGAGACAGACCTCAGGGCTCACAGAAAGCTCAGAAATCAGTGGAGGGTGGATAATCTACACACCAAGACTATTGTGGGAAAAGTGCCTTTGCACCGTCTGTCTTATAGTGATAGAAAGAGCCGTTTTCTACGGTCCATTTAGAGGGAATGGACTCTGGTCAAGGTGGGCCAACACGCTGCAGAGACAACAACATTTATAGACAGGTACCTGTAAATACATCGCTGGACTAGAGAGGGTCTGGGTGAGTGTAAGAGTATGACTAATGCACACGATCTCTGGACAATCCTGATTCCAAAAAAGCTGGGGCACTGTGTAAGATGTGAATAAAAACAGAATGCAGGGGTTTGCAAATCTTATAAACCCAGATTTCTCCCAGTATACTTAACAACATGTCTGATGTTGAAACGGCGTGAAACATTTCACCATGAAAAATACTGAGAGCAACACATCTCAAAAAAGTAGACGAGGCAACAAAAATAAGAGACACTGCTGAAAGGCTGGAGGAGCTGTTTGTTACTGATGAGGTTTATTGGCAGCAGGTCAGACATGACCGGGTATAAAAGGAGAACTCAGAGAGGCAGAGTCTCTCAGGAGTAAAGATGGAAAGACATTCACCAATCTGAACAATTTCAGAAAACTGCCCCTCAACACAAAATTGCAAAGACTGAACATCCCAGTATCTACAGTCCACAACATCCCCAAAAGTTTCAGAGAATCTGGAGAAATATCTGCAAGCAAGGGATAAGGATGAAGTTTAGTCCTGGATGATCATGATCTTCAGGCCCTGAGGCAGCACTGCATGATATACAGTCATGACTCTGAACTGGAAACCCCTGCATGGGATCAGGAACCCACAAGTGTTAAAGCTGCCATGTGTACACACAATCCAGAAACTCCACCGTTGTCTCTGGGCCTGATTTAAAACAGACTGAGGCTGCATGGAAAACTGTTCTGTGGTCACATGAATCAAAATTTGAAATTATTTTTGGGAACGATGCACGCCGTGCCCTGCAGACAAAAGAGGAGAGAGATCGTCCAGCTTCAGCAGTTTGAAAGATGGCATCTCTCGCTGCGTTTCCATTACATTACATTAGAAATGTGCAAAATCTAAATAGAGAGAAAAAAAAGATAATGGGAACGCCTGAATTTCAAAAAACTTCTCAAGTATGACAAAAAAAGTTTTACACTCTCATGAGGAGGTTTTTCAGACATTTCTATATAGGAATATATCACAGCAGTGCAATGGAAACACATTTTCTGCATTTTCTCTGAAAGCTGACCATTTTGCCGTTCGTTTGCTACCCTCGATGTCTCTGTAGCTCTTAAGGAAGCCATTCTAGCTAGCCGCGAACTTGGTGACTTTTCGGAGTCTTTAAAATATTGATATTATATATTAAATCCCTGGCGTTAGATCCAATAATAATTGTCTTTCGTCCATTTTTAATCAGTTTTCGATGATGTACTTTGGCTTTCTTTGGTGGGTAGTGCCATATTTGTTGAGGGCAAGGTTTAGATGCAAAGCATTGTGGGAGTTGTAGTCAACCAGTTGCTTCTCTTCTGCTTAAAAGAATGGCATGAATGAATCTAACTGCAAAAAAACGCATGGACCTTCTCTTGTATTTATTTAGATATTTTGAAAACCGTTCGTCACTGAATGTTTATTTTTTCACAGTTTTGCCCCCAAGTGATGGGAGAACAAGTGTGTGCAAAGGAAATGCTTTGTCACTATTGTTTACTGTGTGTTATCAATGAAAATCTTTGAGTTTCAAATTCCGATTTGTTTTGTATCTTTTGTCTTTAGAGTCCTATAACTTTTTCAAAATTCAAGTGATATTACTGTAGTGGAGATATTCCTAAAGCCCAGGTTGTCCTGGAAAAAAAGATGTTTAGAGCTTGACTGAGCACCACAGGGTTAATGTTTTATAAGCTTTTTAAGAGAAAAATCCAGGTGGGACATGATGGTGAAAAAATAGCTGTGAGCTCTGAGGGTTAATACTCCAGACAACGCTAAAACACACTGCATCTATCGCTACAGCGTGGCTTCACATCAGCAGAGTCTGGGTCGATCCAAACCTTTCACAAAGAAGACCCAGGACTAAAGCAACACTCCTACCTCAGAAAAGAATGGAACAACATTCCTCTCCTAGCAACTGCTCTCCCCACTTTGTTTACAGGCTGTTGTCAAAAGAAGAGGGGACGTTCCACAATGATATAAATGCCCATGTTAAGATGTGTGTTGAAACGTCTCAGTTTAAACATCTGACATGTTCACATTTTACTGTGAATAAAATATGGGTTTATGAGGTTTGCAAATCATTGCATGTTGTTTGAATTTATTTCCATTTTACCCCCAACATTTTTAGATGTATGTGCATAGAGCATAAATAAAGGTAAGCTCAGCAGAGATGGGGATTAAACAGATCAGAAGCACACATCTAAAAAAGGAACGAAGCCCCCGTTTCCACTGCAAACACAAATATGCAGAAAAGTGGAAAGGCTGTATTGATTTGACTAATTTCAATGTGCTGAGTCGCGATGAAACACCTGCCCCAGACACAAGCGCAGCTGTTTGTCTTGGCAACAACATTGCAACCCTGCAACCCTCCATGACCCCAATCCATCATCCCCTCTCGCACACACACACACACACACCTTCGCACACAGACTTTCACAAACACACACATGCTCACGCGTGCTGCCAGCAGACCCTTTCCAAAGGCCTTTTTGTGATGTCAGATGAGTTGGAGAGGGAGCCAAAGTCCCTGGAGGGTCAGGGCTTCACCTTCATGACTTTCCTCTGGAAATGCACACTCACACAAAGACAGTCTGACCAGGAATGCATGTACATACATACATATTTATGTAAGATGAAGGAGAAAGCCATGCTCTGGTGTAAACGTACACATACAGGAACATAGGAACTCATCCATGTTTCATTTTTGATCTCATTATTCAGAGAGGAGGTCAGACGACCCGCTGCAGGGGTGTTACCTCATGTTGAGCTCCACAGGGAGAGCAAAGGCCCCGGCGCTGAAAAATTACAGAAATTACACACAAACACACACACACGTACACACAAACTCGACAGGCATTGTAAACCCATTTATCCTTGGGACACTTTCTAAGTATTCATTTATGTCAGATTTATAGAAACACACATCTCTGCAGACAGGCCGTCTAGACAAAACACTCATTTGATGCTCTTTGGTTTCGAGCCATTAGTCTGAGGGGAGGAGCCTCCGCCTGAAACATTTCACTGTTTGCTCTGCTCAAGGAACTTTTATTCACATTTTTATCTACTGCTGTAAATCCTTTAACCTGCCCACTGATCGTTTAGTTTTCTCAGTCTCTTTTAAACCAGTGCAAGCTCTTGAACAACAAAAATACATTTTCAGGATCATATTTCCCTTCAGTGCATTACAGTATACACAGACGATGGAAAATGGTGTGCCTCCTTCCTGATTTCTTATTCATTTGCTTTTTTTTGTCACACGTTAATGTTTTCGATCAGTGTTACTCCACCACACTCGACCAAAGAGTTGAACTGTTGAAAGATACCTGTGCAGGAGCCAGCATCAGAACCCAGGCATGTGAGTCTAATAACTACTGAATAACAGATAATAATCAGAGCATGCAGAGAACATGGTTTCACCTTTCATTCTCATCGTCTTTATTATCTATCAATGAGGATAACAAGCTCTTGTGTGTCAGACGGGAGCACAAAGAAACAAAACAAGCGCCCCTTTCAGTACACGTAGCTCGCTGATTCACGCAAAAGAAAACAGAAGCTCCAGTCAATAGAGGAGGGAGCAGCAAGCGGCGGATTGGCTCAACTACGGACATCTTTCGATGCCTGGAAATATGCACACTACTTTAAGTTTGTTGCACAAAAGGATAAGATTATGAAGAGAGACAGTCTGAAACAGCGGTTGCTACAGCAACAATAAGGAGCGCTGGTGACGTCACAGTACCAGCGCAGACCAAAACATGGCTGCCTCCTGAGTTTATAAGCTCAAACGTACTCAAAATGCAGATATCTAGTGAGGGTTTTTTAGTTCAATATACACATGAGGGATACAAATAAATTGTCTGATCATGCAGGGTTCCTTTTAAACAGACCATTTATGCTCGAAAACCCTCTGCTGCTACTGGATTTCATCAATTCTGCAAAGAGGAAAATTCCTTTATTGCAGTTATTGCAGTTGTTGCTGCCTCAGATGGACCAACCAGTCATTATGTTTGATAATAAGTGGTTATGTTTTAGTTTTTCACGTAGGGCGGGTAAGTTTTGATGCCCTTAAATGTAATTAATATCTAAAGAAATGTTTTATGCAAAAATAAAGGGCAGATAGTTTCTCACGGCTCTGAGTGTATCGTTTCTTTTCAAAGCCAAGTTGTGCCATCAGTGGATTCATGGCTAATGGCTGACTATTTATAATTACTGTGTGTTTAAACAGCCAAACTATCTATGTCTAATGATCAGCAAACACTCTGGCTTTTATGCTAACAACATGATAATGGCCTGCACTGATGAAGCAGGATAATGTGATGTGTGCATACATATTCATGCTTCAACGTGTCCTGTCTGGTAAGACAACTGTACAGCAACCCATTATTACATGAAAGGAGACAAAAAGATGATAAAACACCCCTGTGTTGATGTGTGTGTAGAAGAATAACAGAGGCCAAAGCACTGACTCAGAGGAGAGGAAGAAGACAGATTCTGGGCCATGGTGCATTTATCTCCATTACCTCCAGCAACACAGGCATCTAAATTGTACTGATGACAGCCCAGGGAATTTATACCAGTTATCAGCATCATCCCCTCATATCAACGTCTAGTGCTCTCCTTACCAAAACTTAGTTATTCTTTTCACTTAAATAGATGGAAAAGAGGAGGTGGTCTATCAAACTTCTCATGAAATAGCAGCCGTATTCACTCCTAAATGTGGCGGTATTGTACCTTCAAGTCTCCTGCCCTCCTACGTCTATGCTCAGCATTATCGATGACAGACGCCTGTACGCCCCGCTGAGACTCAGTCCAGTGACATAAGACCATGTGGATCTGTGAAAATGCTGAGGACTGTGTCCTCGTAAAATAGAGATCTTCACCCCAAACTCCACATCTGTGCTGGAGCAAATAGCCTACTGTCTAGTCAATGTTGGGTTTCCACAGCATGCACAGCTGTCCATCCCAGAGCATCCTAGAAGTGCTGTTCTGCTCTAGATGGACACCCAGACAGTTTCAGTGGTGCCTGCTACCAGCATGTGTCAGTCCGTCTACAGCAGTGATACTCAATGTGTGGCTCTGCAGCCACATGTGGCTCTGTTGAGATGATTTGTGGCTCTTTTATGTCTTAATTTGAAGTATTATTCCCCAAGGAAAACCTTAAAAAAAAGGAACTTTAACCTCAGAAATTCCCAGTCCCATTCATCCCATTTTCCCACATTTATCCAATTTTTGCTGTTTTTGACCATTTTTTGCCACTTTTCACCCAATTAAGCTACCTTTGCCACAAAAATACCACTTTTTTTCATTTTTTGCCCATGTTTGCCACTTCTTTTTGCTGCTTTTTCCCCATTTTTGCCACTTTCATCCCTTTTTTTCTGCTTTTATCCCATTTTTGCCTTTAATCACCTTTTTGCTACTTTTTGCCCATTTAAGCTACCATTTGCCATTGAATACCATTTATTTCCTATTTATTTCCCCAATTTTGCAACTTCTGTTTGCCACTTTTATCCAATTTTTGCACTTTTTCAGCACTTTTGCCCATTTAATCCTCTCTTTTCCATTAAATACCACTAGTTTCCTTTTTTTGCCCATTTTAGTCACTTTTCTCTCTTTTTTTGCCACATTTTTGCCACCTTCAACTTATTTTTATTGCTACTTCAAGCTGTTTTTGCCACTTTTCACTAACAATGTGTCTCTTTGGTTGAGAAGGGTTGAGTAACACTGATCTACAGCATATAAAGCTGAACAGGAGCAGGAGCACAAATGCATGTACTCCTAGAGTAATTCAGGCGGGAATCAAATAGTAGCTGTTGTTCTGAATTATCAGTCACCTGTTTAAATTTCTTGGACTGAGCTGAAAAAACACGCAAAAAACAAACCTGCTCTGAAAAAAATAATGATGGACTAAAGTTCCGGTGTCAGTGTGCAACAATGACTGGATCAACAAGAGATTGATTTTCTTTTTTAATGAGTGGTAATTTTAGACAAATAAAGTGGACTCAGTGTGCAAAGGCCTTTGGGTCCTCACTGAGGGCTTTCAGGTTTTTAATGGAGGGTTGCTTGCAGCCTGTGTTGAGAGATGCTCAACTCAGTGAGTAGAGATGCCCTCTGGAAGATTCTGGAGCTCCCACATCCACTCAACCAGCAGAAGTCTGCACAGTATTCTGAGTGCTATGAAGTTAGATGGCTCCACCTCTGACTTCTGCCGGTTGTTTCTGGGGTGAGTTGAGCCCCTATAATCTTCAGTACCTCTAGGGACTGGATAATGGGGCAGCGAATGGTGGAGCATCATTTGGCAGTGCCCAGACCACTGATGTGGACTTGGCTGATGAATCTGTGTCTGTTTGAGAGCATGGAAGCTGTAGAGCAGTTCACTTTCCTTGGCAGTGTAATCCATTGATCTGCTGACTGACTGCTGAGGCTGAGATCGACCACAGATTGGGACTCATGCACGGGGCGATGCATATGCTGAGTGAGACATTGTGGTGTTCCCTCTAGTCTTTCTGTCCCGGGTCCTCCTGGCCTTACTAAACTCTTGTGAGGCATGGACACTGACAACTTCTCGTTGGTGCATTTTTGTGTCTAATGCTGATTTGCTCAGGAGAGGGGGACAGGCAGAGTCAGCTGCCTGATACGGTAATGGCAGCTGTACTTTTACGGGCACCTGGTGCGCCTTCCTGGGCCTGATCCAGCTCCACGTACTTGGTGCCCAAGACCTTGCAGACTGGTCCAAATACCAGGGATGGCCAAGGAAGGGCTAAGGTTGCTGAACCAGCTTAACGCACTCATACATGACCTGACCATCACCAACCTCAAGATCCAGTTGTCCATCAGGCAGTATGGCCTGTGTACTGTAGAATAGTAATGAAGAGTGGTGTAGTTCATGTGCAAAAAAAGTCAAGTAAATGGAGGCTATGTCTATGCAGCAGGTCATGGATAGGACATGGACACAAGGACACAAAAAGAGAGGTTTAGCTGTGTGACGAACTCTCATTACAGCTTTAAAACTACGAGATATAATTTAGCTGCACGGTCAGTGCAGTTGCCTTGCAACAAGAAGGTTCCTGGTTCACTTCCTGGTCAGAGCTTGCATGTTCTCCCCGTGCATGTGTGGATTCTCTCCAGGTACTCCGGCTTCCTTCAACCACCAAGAACATGCTTGTTAGGTCAACTGGTGACTCTAAATTGCCCGTAGATGCGTGTGAGCATGCCTGGTTGTCTGTCTCTATATGCCAGCCCTGCAATTGAATGGTGACCAGTCCAGGGTGAACCCTGCCTCCAGCCCGGCTGGGACAGGCTCCAGCCTGCTGTGGTCCCCAACGGGATAAGTGGCGTAGAAATGAATGGATGAAATACAAAGTTTGCAGGTACAGTACAAATGTAAACAAATGCAAAAAACTAAAACAAGGATACTAAAGTAGTCTGCATGCACATAATAAGACAACAGAGATGACTGATCAGAAGTGAGACACTTATTTACCTAAAATACAGCATGTTTTGAGATGATCTATGCTTGATTGGTTTGGTGCTTCAGAAGCCCTTTAATCTGCAGACCTTCTTTCTTTCACCATGCATTACCTGATATAACAGTGGATTGAACTGCACTACAGGTAAAACATTTTATTCATAATAATCAGGTTTGAAACTCTGCAAGGGAATTCTTTTGGTCAATAAAAATGTTGTTCATGCTGTTGAAGGCCCACATTCACTGGTAGACATTGCGTCGTCAGCTTCGAGTACAAGCTCCAGGCCAGCTGGTGCACAGATCCTCTTTCCGTAGCTCCTTGTGGTCACACAATCCTTGAAACTTTTCTCCTATCACACAAGTGGAGCACCTCTTCATCGCCGGGCTGTGTGTCCAGCTTTCCCTCAGGCCGGTTGTTCAGCTGAAGAACCATCCTGTCAGTCATCAGCTGCTCTTTACCTTTAGTGAGGAGCTTTCTTGTGTGAGGTCAGTCTACATTTTCATACTGTCCTGATCCTGACTCTTCTTAATAATCCTTTTTATTTTAATGCAGAGCTACATCCTTGAGAGAATTGTCAGTTTGAGCTTGAAGAACAGCCTCTGTGTTCATGCAAACACTGGACTCTGTTGAGCCAGCAGCCTCTCTGCTCCAGGCGGCATCGTGTCTCTGTTTTGGAGCATCCTTGACAGATCCCAGACAGTTCTCTGAGGGCATCATACATGTCCTCAAGATTGAAAAGAAAGGACACAGAGGTGTCCCTTGTATTCTGCTCTCTCTGCTGAGTCCCTGGTAACATCATTAGCAGTAGAAGAGTGCACCTGAAGCACTTTGTAGCCCCTCCAACCAGCTTTTACACTTGAAGCCACTGTCAGAGCACATCCTGGGACAGGAAGACACTGACCAACACTGCACACTGAGATAATTCTCTCTGGTTTTAGGTGAGGCATGATACAGAGAGTACGACTTGTCAGAGAAAATCTCATAATGATATCAAGTCCATCGACATCCTTCAGAATATCTCCAACAGCCAGTTCTAGATGAAGATTTGAGCCACACAAACAGGTTAGTAAATCTGAACCAACACTGCAGAGCTACTCCTCTTCCTCGCTCTTTTCCCATCATTACTGATGCATGCAAAATCAACCCATCACAGCCATGTTTGCAGAGACATGCCAACAGTGTTTCTGAGCTACAGTCCCATGCAACTCAAGCAGCAGTAAAATACTATGTCTGGGTCTCTGTTAGAAAAAACTGCTGGAAACCAGACCAACAGTGTGGACTTACATGGACTGTGGAGGACTCATGAGTGCACGACTCGGTCTTCATTTAACTCTTGCAGTCTCACATCATCTGGCTTGCACATTTAAAGTTGTCCTGACTACTCTCTAAGTTGTACAGCAGTCAGCATGTCATGAATTTTTTTTTTTGTTTGTTTCATTACAGCTTTTAAACAGGATCTGGAATGTTCTTTGAATTTCGTCCATACTGACTTGAGTTGTTTTGTCTTGCCTTGGCCTCAAATGCAGAGATTAAACAGCCGCTCCGTTCACTTGGCAGCCTGAGTCCCTGCTGTGTTATGAGCAGTCAGTGAGCTGTCTTTGCCACATAACTTTCACCCAAGCTTTTAGTCCGTGCCAACAGGCCAGCTGTTCTGGAGGAAGACATACTGCACTTGATCCTTTGACCAACCGCCCGGCCCTTCATTGTGAATAATATTATCGTTGACGCCAGCAGCACGTGTGTTGCTGCAGACGCTAGAAGGGTCTAACCCAGTGATGTTCAACCCTGCAGAAGCAAAGAGCCAAACTGTTGAAAAATGACCTTTGCAAGGGCCACAATCTTAGTGGTAAAAAGGGGTATAAAATGTGTTAAAGTGGCAATAGACATAAGTAAAATATAGCAAAAACAGTCAAAAAGTGACAAAAAGGTGGCAATAATAGGTAAAAAGTGGCAAAAATGGGTTCAAGTGGCAATAAAAATAAGTTAAATATTGCAAAAACAGTCAAAAAGTGATTTAAAAAAGTGGCAATAATAGGTGAAAAGGGGCCAAAAAGGTTAAAGTAGTTCTGCTACATTTCTATACAGGGTTTAAACAGGCTATCTTTTGTTAAATAAACCTGAGTTATTGACAAATCCATCAGATATCTGGGTCACTATTTGTAACGTGGAACATGTGGTGGGTCCCAAGGCGAGTCCAGCTGAGAACCACTGGTCTAGACCAGATGTGAACCACTGGTCTAGACCAGATGTGAACCACTGGTCTGGACCAGCTGAGAACCACTGATCTACACCTGCCGTCTCGGTAAAGTGTCTTAACTTTGGTTATGAGATGGTATTACATAAATAAAGATTGACTGATAATTGTCTGATGAATGAACTTGTCTAACTAAAAGCACATTTATATCCAACATAATACAGTGAAACATGAATGTTTGCAGAGTTAAGACAGCGTGTATTCATGATTGTAACCTTGCAGCTCTCTATTACAGCCCAACAATGGCCTCTGTGGTGAACACATGAATATGTCACAGCAGCTGTACAAACATAGCAGTGTCAGAAAAACACAAAGAAGTGAGACAGAAGCCTTACAGAGCAGAACGTCAGAAAAGAACAAACAATACTGCAGTAAAACACTGCTGTCTAAGATGCTCTTTAAAGTACATCAGTTTTATTTTCTATGTATGTTTGTTATTTATGTTTACTGTAGCAGGTAGCAGCTTTTACGTATTTAGATTGTGTTAACATACATAACTAGATAAAAATGCTAATTGCCTTCTATTCATGGTGTTTATTCTTACTAGTGACTTTATTTTGGTGATTTCCGTCTCCTCCTTCCCTTCCAGTGCCTCACTCACCGCTCCACTGCAGCCCAGCCTCAGCACTCTGTCCTCGTTGCTCTCACTCCCCCTGGACCTGTGGATTCCCCTTTACCCCTGCACTGTTACCTGTACAATAAACCAGTTTAACTGCTCCTCCGCCTCTGCATTCTGGGTTCAACATCCACCTCACACAACATCGTTTTTCTCAAAAACTGAATTAAAATGGATTGAAAATAGCTAAAATGGCAAAAAATGGTGAAAAGTGGTAAATTTGGATTTTAAAAGTAGGAGAAAAGGGTTTGGATGCCAAAGAATAGTTAAGAGAGGCAACACTAAATGGCAAACATACGCATAAAAAGTGGTGAAAGGGGATTTAAGGGGCAGAAATGGGAGGAAACTTTGGTGAAATGGAGTTCAAAAGTGGGGAAAGAGATTTAAACTGGCAAAATGGGTTAACTAAGGCAGAGAACTTGGCAGAAGTGGGTAAAACGTGCAAAAATGGGCCCAACAAAGAGTCAAATCAGCAAAAATGAGTGCAAAAAGGGCTGAAATAGGTAAATATCCATAATAATGGGTCAACAGAGACAACAATAGGTAGAAAGCAGCAAGATTTGGCTTGGCAGGGGGAGAAACAGTCAGAAAAAAGTCTTGGAAATGGATTAAAATTGACAAAAAGGGGTTAAAATTAGCAAAAATTGGTGGGGAAAAGTGATAAAAATAAATAATAAAAATAATAGTGACAAAATTGGGTTGGACAAAAACATTTAAAAAATGTTGTTTGTTTTTTCTAAGGTATCTGGTGACCCCCTCTAAGTGTCTTGTGACCCCAAATAGGGCCCCCCACGTTGAGAACCACTGGTGTAAAGAATGGGATTGTTTTTATGGATAACTGGAACAGCCTTGCTGTCGTTGTTGTCCAGGTGGTGTTTTGACATCTCGGATGTCCGTGCCAACCAAGTTCAGATCCAGACTGTGCTGGAAGTTGCTCCTTATCTTCAGCAGGCAGTTGGTGACCTTTTGACCCACGGTGCCCACCGAGAGCACAGCAGGGCCCGCCACTTTACCCGCCCTCCCAACAGGCCAGCTGCTCCTGCTAGTTTCATGGCCAAGAGAAAATGATAGCCCACATGGCAGAGGTATTTTCACATACAGGTTAAGATGAGGACAAGAATAAAATAGATGTGGGGTAGAAACACATAATCGATGTAAAACAGCTGCAGGTGGATCAGAGCGATGAAGTTGAGGGAGAAAAGGCCGGGTGACAAAGATGTGGAAAGAATAAATGCATACATACCAGAGGACTGCATGTGTGCTATGCATGTGTTTGATAAGAAGTGAGAAAATACTGAAGAGGAAATGTATTCAAGGTCACATCCTGTGGATTTGTAAAAGAGGAAATCTGCATTCAAGGATATCTGCAGAGAGGCTTGTTCAACAATAGGAGAGATAGCGAGAATCAGACCAAATGTATGGAAATCAAAAGAGGACAAAGCAAACAGAAAGGTTAAACAGAGCAGGTCAAAGGTGAAAGACTGAAAACTGTGAAGACGGAGATAAACGGAGCTGACAGTGAACTCTGCATGTCGTTAAATCAAACTAGTTTTATTGTTCAGGGTACATTCTGACAATTTTATGTTTTTATAATCAAGATTAAGTTGCTCTTAAAAATATTACTGCAAGGTAACCTGGTAACCAAAGGTAACCAAAAACTCACAAGTTCAATGGATGCAAGAATAGTGAAGGTGATATCAAAGAAGGGCTCCTATGTTAGCATGGAACTTGGCCTGTTAAGATGTTTTTGACTGAAATAGCTTTGATTTCAGTAAATATGACCTCCTAATGCTGCAAATTCAACGAATGGCCATGACAGACAACCAGGCACACTCACATTCACACCTACGGGCAATTTAGAGTCACTAGTTGACCTAACAAGCATGTTTTTGGTGGTGGGAGGAAGCTGGAGTACCAGGAGAGAACCCATGCATGCACATGCAAACTCCACACAGAAAGGCTCAGACTGGGAAGCCAACCAGCGACCTTCTTGCTGTGAGACAACAGCGCTAACCGCCGTGTAGCCCTCAGTTGAAACATGTCAAGGTAAAAAAAAAACCAAACAAACAAACAAAAAAAACATCTACAATTAGTTTGTCTGAAAAGCGAAACACAAGATCAGTAACCAAAGCTGGCAGAGCACAATTGTGGAATGTGAAAATCCCCACAGACTTTTGGATGTACTTCCTAAATCAGTGTTACTCAACCCTGCTCAACCAAAGAGACAAACTGTTGAAAAATACCTTTACAAGAGCCACAATCTAAGAGGTGAAAAGTGGCAAAGACAGCATGAAGTAGCAATAAAAATGATGTCAAAATGGTCAGAATGTGGCAAAAAAATGACAGAAAAGTGACTAAAATGGACATAAAGCAGTCAAGAGTGGGAAAAATGGGCAAAAAATAGGAAATAAGTGGTATTTAATGGCAAAAGTTAGCTTAAATGGGCAAAAAATTCTGACAGGGGCAAAAATGGGATAAGAGTGGCTAAAAGAAATTGCAAAAACGGGCAACAAAAGAGGAAACAAGTGGTATTTAATGGCAAAACGTGGCTCAAATGTGCGAAAAGTGGCCAAAAATGGTGAAAAAGTGCAAAAATGTGGCAAAAATTGGGAAAAGTTTCATAAAGAATTGGCAGAAATTGCCAAAAAAAATAGGATAAAGGGGGTACTTAATTACAAAAGGCAGCTCAAATGGGCCAAAAGTGGCCAAACATGGGGGGGGGGGGGGGGTCTGGGAAACAACCTGATTAATGTGAATAATTTCTGAGGTTTTCTGGGGGAATATTTAAAATGAGCCACATGTGACTCCAGAGCCACACGTTGAGTATCACAGCTCTAAATAGAGGGTAACTGACAGCAGGCCAGTCAACATAAGTCTCTAGTGTTAAGAGTGTCCTCAGGTTGGCATGTGACAACTCTAATCTCAAATTTCCACATACTCCGCCTGTGCTGTGATCTGCTTGCATACTGCAGAGCAAATCAGCCTCTTAATAGTCAATATTTGTGGTTCCACTGCCTGCAATTTTGTCAATCTTTAGCGTGAACCAGTGGCTCCACAAACGGAAAAATGTGCAAAGCATTGCATCAACTTAGCTTGAAAAATACAACAATGCACACACTCCTGGAGAGTAAATCAGCATTTCAGCTCACCCTGGCAGCTGGTCAGTGGTAGAAGATTGGGTCACAAAGCTACTGTTGCACCACTGGGGAGGAAAAGTTAACTTTTAAGGTGGAAACCACAGGATCCCGGATCCCAGCAGGGGGCGGCATATTTGGGCCGTGCATGAATCTGATGGATAAACTATTCTGGACCTGGGGTGACAAAGGTATGGACAAGCATAAAGTGAGAAGGTAATCTGACAGAAGCAGCGAGCATTCAACCAGTGTTTGAGATATTCTCAGGAGTAGGACAGAAGTGGCAGAGCAGCATGAAAACATGAGATGAAGTGGATGGCACTGAGTATGTCTGACACCCATTTCAACAGCATGAATCCTCTGAGCTGTGAATGTGTCCTTCAATTCGCTGCATGCAGGTGTGAGTCAGTGTGTGTTCAAGGCCCTTTATGTTTGAGAGAGCAATTCACCTCAAGCAGCTCTCTGAACCTTGGAACAAAGGAATCAGCCAGAACAAAAATGCTGGTTTGGTGCAGGACCAGGCCTTTGGAGAATACCTGACGCAAACAAAGATGAGACAGAGAACGACGGGACGGAAAATGAAGAAGAGAGAGCAGGGAGAATGATAGAGAAATAATGAGAACGCTACACTGACAGACATACACCAGGAAAGTAAATAGAGAGTGAAGGAAAGAAAAAAAGTCAAGCTGTCTTTCAGGGAGATGAGCACCTCAGCGTCTCAGCGCCTGGTCTCCAGCTGTCACCCGATTGTAAAGAACAGGAAAACAAAAAGCAGGCTGTCACGGCGGCCGGCCGTCGTCCATGCAGGCTGAGGGATAAAGGTCAGAAAATGATCTGTCATTGGCATAATTGCATCCGCTCAAGTTGTGTATCAGCGGCCTGGCGTGTCTCCGATTGCTTTTCACACTTCATTCTTTCCTTGATGGAAAGGTAAGCCTGAAGACACTGAGTGTGTCGAGCTGCACACTGTGGGAATGGGAGGCTATACGGTAGAGATAAGGGGAAACCAGGTGAACCTGTGAGGTGTAACCTCTGCAGCTCTAATCAGACTGTATGCAAGTGACAGATCCATCCATTATCCTGTTTGGTGTAGCCTGGGGTCCATGCCAGACGTCAATGAGTGAGAGGCAGCAGTTAGTCACAGGGCTGACATACAGAGGCAAATAACCAGAGGCACTCACACCTAAGGGCAATTTAGAGAAGCTGGGGTACCCACAGGAAGAACATGCAAGCTCCACACAGAAATCCTGTCCAGCTGGGATTAGAACCAGGAAGTTTCTTGCTGTGAGGCCACAACACTGATCCATCTGGTCTTTCACAGAATACCATTGCTTTCAGCTAGAACTGTGCTGTGTCATAATGTGTATTCAGTGGACGTTATATTTGTCAATAATTCTTGGGTGTGCTTTTCAGACCCATAACCCAGTAAAATCCCTCACACCCAAACCTTACACCCAGTCCAGTGTGTTTGTTTGTTCATTGTGAAAACTCACAGTCTGAGACAGAGTCTTAAACTGCAAAGAAGAAAAATGAATGATTTTGTGTTTCCTTCACTCCTTAAAAGTCAGAGAAAACAAGGGATCATCCACTCCTGACAGAAACCTTTATATAATTTATCTCAGGACACTGTAAAGTTGGAATTCAGCCTTTTTGTTTTGTGGCTTTAACTACAAACTTTGGCCTTTTTCTGTAGTTTTATGGTCGATTTTCACATAAAAAGGTTGTAGCAGGGGTGTCAAACTCAAGACCCGGGGCCCAAATCCGGCCCGTAGCAAAGTTTTACCCGGCCGTCAGATCATATCATATTTTTATTATAACTGGCCCACCAGTACGAGGTCTGCTGATTTCCTCCAGTATATAAAAAAAACAAAAATTAACCTTGATGATTTAAAATATTCTTGTTGAGAAATAGAAAGCAAAGAGTGAAATAAACATAAGAAGTCAGGACTTAAACTGGGGATTTTAATTTTTAATTTAATATTTTGGCCTTTCAGATTCCTAATATAAAATTTTGAGTCCTATTTTGACCATTTTAACTCATTATTTTGGTTTTCATCTCATATTTTGACCTTTGAAACTCATGATTTTGAATTTCATCTTGTATTTTGACCTGTTAAACTGATGATTTTGAATTTTAACACGTTGTTTTTTTCAATCTCATACTTTGAAGTTTAAAACTCATGATTATGTGTTAAATTTTTTTTAAGTATGACTTATAAACTCATGATTTCAACTTTCTTTCAAAAGCATAATTTTGACTTTTATTGCATTTTTTGACATTTTCAATTGATAATTTTGACTTTTGATCCAATATTTTGATATTTGATATTTACCATTTAAAATTGTTAGTCATTTTGTGACTATTTTAACTTTTTTTTTTTTTTTTTTTTTTTAATTTTGAGTCATATTTTGACCTCTTCAGCTCTTAACTTTGGCTTTTAGACTCACAATTTAAGATTTTATCTCATATTTTGACTTTGTGACTCATAATTTCTAATTAAAATTTTACATTGTGACCTTTAAAAATCATTTTTTCAATTTTCTTTCTCAGATTTTTTCTTTTTAAAAAATAATTTCGATTTTTTTTTTTATCCCTTTTGAGCTTTTTGGTTCCCAATTTTAAAATTTTGAGCCATATTTTCAGCATTTTAACTTATCATTTGAATTATATCTCAGCTCTCTTTTTACCTCTTGAGCTCCTAACGTTGTGTTTTAGATTCAAAATTTAAGATTTTGTCTCATATTAACCTTTTAAACTCATGATTTTTAATTTTATTTTTTATTTTGAGCTTAAATCCCAAGATAATTATTATTTTTATATGTATATGTATATGTATAAAACTTTTTAACTCATCATTTTGACTTTTTTTTACTTTTTAACTCATCATTTTCACTTTTTTTAAAACTTTTTAACTCATCATTTTCACTTTTTTAAAACTTTTATAACACATCTTTTTCACTTTTTTTTTAAACTTTTTAACTCATCATTTTGACTTATTTTTACTTTTTAACTCATTATTTGACTTTTTTTACTTTTTAACTCATCATTTTGACTTTTTTTACTTTTTAACTCATCTTTTTCACTTTTTTAAAAACTTTTTAACTCATCATTTTCACTTTTTTTTACTTTCTAAATCATCATTTTTACTTTTTTTTTTTTTTTACTTTTTGACTCATCATTTTCACTTTTTTTTACTTTTAAACTCATCATTTTGACTTTTTGAAAACTTTTTAACTCATCATTTTCACTTTTTTAAAACTTTTTAAGTCATCATTTTAACTTTTTAAAACTTTTTAACATATCATTTTCACCATTTTTTTTTACTCTTTACTCATCATTTTGACTTTTTAAAAAAACTTTTAAACTCATCATTTTCACTTTTTTGTACTTTATAACTCATCTTTTTCCATTTTTTTAGAACTTTTAAACTCATCATTTTCACTTTTTTAAAAATTTTAAACTCATCATTTTCACTTTTTTGTACTTTGTAACTCATCTTTTTCACTCTTTTTAACTTTAAAACTTATCATTTTCACTTTTTAAAAACTTTAAAACTCATCATTTTCACTTTTTTTTAACTTTTTAACTCATCATTTTATTTTTTTTATTTTTTAACTCATCATTTTAAATTTTTTTTGTACTTTTTAACTCATCATTTTGCCTTTTTCTTTTTAAACTTTTTAAAGATTTTTATTTTTGGGCTTTTTCGTGCCTTTATTAGAGAGAGAGACAGTGGATAGAGAGCGGGGAGAGACATGCAGGAAATAGTGCCACGGGCCGGACTCGAACCCGGGTCGCCTGCGTACATGGTGTGCGCCTTAACCACTCAACCACCGGTGCGCCCCTTCTTTTTAAACTTTTTAACTCATCATTTTCACTTTTTAAAAAGAAAACTTTTTAACTCATCATTTTATTTATTTATTTTTTTTTAACACATCATTTTAAATTTTTTTAACCTTTTAAGTCATCATTTTCATTTTAAAAAAAAAACAAACTTTTTAACATACATATGACACATATGAAGCGTTGCTTAGATCTCTAAAACCAACATATGACCTAACAAGGTGCTTAGTTATTCAAAAAGAAACAGCCTAAATCACAGCTTTCCTTCACTGGTTAAACTTGTTATTTTTCCTCAACATCTTTATTGAACCATTTAGAATACAGTCAGACACACTGATATACAATGATGGGAGTAATGGCGCTAAAGTAAACAGCGTTACTGACAGCGTTATTTTTTTCAGTAATGGGTAATCAAACTAATTACTATTTCCATCGTTACAACGCTGTTACCGTTACCAACAATTAAAGGGGGCGTGTTATAAACTAAAGCTACTCGCTGAAGCTCTTGTCATCTGACTTGGCTCTCAGCCACAGGAGCTGCAAAACTGTTTATTTTTCTCTTTGGTGAGGGAGGAGGGAGGGCGAGACAACCGCATAACTGATGATGATTGGCTAAAGTAGAGTAAGCTTTCATGGAAAGCCAATCAGAGGCAGTGTTGAGTTTACACACAAACCACACACCCACACACCCAAACTATCAGAGGTCAGCTGCAGCACTGGCGAGTCTGGAGGGAAAGTTGACGTTTTCAAAGTGGAAGTACGGACACGACTTTATTCTCCTCGAGGTAAAAGGCAAGAACGTACATGTGAAGTGTTCATCATGTCCCAGAGTGAAGTGTTTGTCCACGTCTGTTGTAAGCAACTCTAATCTAATGAAGCATCTCTCAACGGCACACGCTTCTACAAAACTAGTGGCCAAAAACGCCGTTGTTGACACCGTTGATGGTGATAGCAGTGTGGCTGACGTGAGCTCTGCTAACAAGGAAGGACACGGAGGCATGCTGTCCAAGCAGCTAAAGCTGGATTTTTCTGCTCCAGCTTTACAAAAACTTGTGACACAGACTGAACTGAATGGAAAAGTTCTGTATAAGTACCTGTCTGTGCAATTCTACTCTACACCAGCGGTTCTCAACCTTTTCAGCCTACGTCCCCCAAAATAAAGGTGCCAGAGACCGTGGACCCCCACTGGACCTGAAGGTGGTTGAACACAGCCATGCATATTCAGAGAATAGTCATGTGGAGACAAGGCCGCCCATTAGGGGGGGAAATGGGAGAGCTTTCTGGGTCCCAGCCAAACTGGGGGCCAGCAAAACCATGGTCCATTGTAAAGTTAAACTGTGGTTATTTTATATTTAACCTGAATAATAACCACTCTTATCAAGGATACAAATTTTAAAAAACAGAATTCAAATACAATAAAAATAGCTAAAATTGGTAAATAATGGCAAGAAATGGTGGAAAGGTGGTGCGATCGGATTTTAAAAGTAGCAGAAATGGTTAGATATGCAAAAAATTAGATAAACGTGGCAAAATAACCAACAAAGGCAAAAATGGGCTTATTTAGTGGATTCAAAAGTAGCTGAAATTGCGTTAAAGTGGAAAAAATAGGTGTAAATTTTGTGAAATGGGATAAAAATTGATATAAACTGGAATAAAAGGGTTAGCTGAAGCAGAGAAAGTCAGAAACTGGCATAAAGGGGTCCATCAAATTGGGAAATGTGGCTTGAAAAGTGGCAAAAAGGGTTAATAGTGACAATAATGTGTCAACAGAGCAAACAAAAGCCAGAGAGTGGCAAGATTTGGTTTAGAAGTGGCAAAAACTGGCAGAAAAAAAAGTGGTGGAAAGGGTTCAAAATGGACAAAAAATGGGTTTTAAGTTGCAAAAATGAGTTAAAAATGGTAAAATTGGTGGGAAAAGTGATGAAAATGGGTTAAAATTTGACAAAATTGATGTAAGAGGCAACAGTGTCATTTAAAATATGTTCTTAGTTTTTTAAGGCATCTGGAGACCTCCTCTCGGTGTCTTGTGACCCCAAATGGGGTCCCGACCCCAGCGTTGAGAACCCCTGCTCTATGCAACTGGCTTGTGAAACCTGCTTAGAAAAAAATCCAAATACATATTTAAACTGAAAAAAAAAAGTAACGCAATAGTTACTTTCCCTGGTAACTAGTTACTTTTATAGTGGAGTAATTCAGTTACTAACTCAGATACTTTTTGGGAAAAGTAACTAGTAACTGTAACTAATTACTTTTTAAAGTAACGTGCCCAACACTGCCTTTATATAACAATAACATACAACATGGGGAGAGAGTCCAGATGTGGCAAGAGTTGAAGAAATAAACAAAAGTGCATTAATAACTTAAATATTAAAGGTAAAAAAAAAAGACTTAATGACAAAATAGTTCTATTTAAATTAAAATTGTTGACAGTTTTTTTTTGTTGGATGTTAAATCAGGAAACTCAAAATAATGTCTTAATTGATTTTAAAATAGTTTAAAGCCAGGAGCTGAGTTGGAGACGGTTGAACAGCCAATCATCACTGTTGATGATTCTGTGGTGGCCAGCTGAAGTTCAGAGGAGTCCTCTTTGGCTCTGCTATTCAGAGTGCAGAGGTCTTTACTGTCTGGAGTGGCTGTAGAAAACCTGGACTAACCTCATCAGGGGCCAGCCAACAACAAGCATCTACAGATAAAGCAGTAAGGATCCCTCAGCTCTAAACTACAGATCTGTGTGTGGGTGTGAAGCAGTCACAGCTGGTATGGAAGTTCAGTGACTCATGTGTCGCTGTGTTTTATTTTTCTTCTCCTTACTAAACTGATCCACAGGTGCTGCTTCAGAACAGAGCTGTCAGTCACTGCCTGTCACACCTTTTATACAATCAAATCACTAAAATAAAACACAGGAGAATGACTACAACACTGATCAGTTTGACTGAACCTTGTTTATATGGCTCTTATTTTGATTTTGACTCATTTCCCATCTGTTAACATGGAGGAGGCGGGGTTTATGGCCAGTCAGTAGGAAGGGATTAAAATAAACGGGCATGGTCGAAGCCAGAGCTGTTTGTGTCAGCTGTAGCTCTGAAGGATGTCCACTTCTATGTGAGCTATCAGACACTTTAGAGACATGGTCCTCTCCTGAATGACTGATTACTGGTGAATGGAGATGGCTCTATTAGAGCAGTGTTACTCAACCTGCTCAACCAAAGAGCCAAACTGTTAAAAAATACATTTGCAAGAGCCACAATCTAAGTGGTGAAAAGCAGCACTCAGAATACGTTAAAGGTGGCAAAAATGGTCAAAAAGCGGCAAACACTGGGAGAAAAGTGGCAAACATGGGTGGGAAGTGACCAAATAATGAGGTAAAAGTGGAAAAAATGTTGCAAAACATGAGTGATAAGTAACTAAAATAGGTAAACCTGTGGGGAAAATGGGCGAAAAGTGGCATTTGATTGCAAAAGGCAGCTTAAAAGGGCGAGAAGCAGCAAAAAGGGGCAAAACATTGGAAAAAGCAGGATAAAAGTGTCAAAAAGAGGAGAAAAGTAACAAAAAAATGGTGTCAAAAATGGGCTTAAAGCTGCAAACACTGGGAGAGATATGGCAAAAAGAGGCAGAAAGTAGCAAAAATGGGTAAAAAATGGCAAGAAATGAATTACAGGAGCCAAAATGTTCTTAGAGTGGCAGAAAAGTGGAGAAAAATGAGTGAAAAGTGACTAAAATGGTCAAAAATCAGAAAAAAAGGTGGGAAAGATGAGCAAAAAGCATCAGAGAGTGGCAACATGGGAAATTAGTGACATTCATTGCAAAAGGCAGCTTAAATGGGCGAGAAGAGACCAAAAAAAGGTGAAAAAAGGGGCAAAGCATAGAAAAAAGCAGGATAAAAGTGTCAAAAATGAGCTAAAAGCAGTAAAAATGGGATTAAAGTCGCAAAAATTGCAAATAAGGGCAATGTAAATAAAATAGAGGTCAACAATTAAGTTTGACAGTTAAAGCCTATCAGCGAGGGAAACAAACTGGTTAATGTGACTTGTAAAGGATCATTTCTGAGGTATTCAGAGATTTGGTAGTTTATCACAAAATGATTGGTTGTTTAAAGACAATATTTGATCAAAAACAAAGTAAATAAGGGTGTGATTCTGGATTAAGAACGTTTTATTTTGAAGGAGAGCAGAGTAGTGAATTAGATCATATCCTGTAGAGCCATGTGTGTCACACTGATAGCATTTAGTTAGCAGAAGGTGTTTGCAGTGTGTGTGTGTGTGTGTGTGTGTGTGTGTGAGAGAGAGAGAGAGAGAGAGAGAGAGAGAGTGTAACAGTGTAGGAGAGCCAGAAACTGGAAAATTAATCTGTTGAACTTCAGTAAATCTTTAGATTGATTTCATGACTATAAATATTATTTTTAAATGTCAAGGCTTTAAACACAGCGTGATTTTACAGCTGTGTATTTAAGACAGTGCTGCAGTTATAAACTCTCACATGACCCCACAGGTATACGTGTTTAACCACTGCCTCACAGTAAGAAGGTTTCTGGTTCAAATCCCTGGGCGTACATTCCTCCACATTTCACAGACGTGTTTGAATTTACATGAAAAGGATCCACTGGAAACGAATCGTTTCTTGTTTTCAGGAAGTTCCACATTCAGGTGACGACATTAATTAGGTGGACTCGAGCGAGTATCAGGATTTTCTGGTCATCTGATTACTCAGAGCTTCTACTGTACACTATTCACTCCTCATCCACACCCTGATGGTGAAAGTTGCTATGGAGAACTGGCCATATGCATCCTTACACATTTACACGGCCCTGGTGAAGCAGTTTCAGATTTTTAAATGTATTAATAATCTTGCCCCTGAACCCTTATCCACATTTGTTCAAAGACAGAACAGCAGCAGAGTAACAAGAAGCCCAATGGACGTAAACTGGAGCACACAAAAACGTATGATTCCTGGACAGATGTGTTTGCTGTGCATGATTTGTAGGCTCTGATATAAAGGATGGGGTCTTTCAGTCACTTTAACAGTAGGATCTGTGTGCTATCAGGGAGATCTGCAGGAAAAATGAAAGAGAGCGACAGAGAGCATCTACATCTGTGACTCTCCGTCCCTAAATGCAGATGAAAGGGAGTCGGTCCAAGCTGGTGTGGTGCTGTTTCTCCAGTGGCTCAGATTAAACACCAGTGCCTTTGCCTAGCAGCACATTCATCACTTCAATGATACTTTTAGAGGCCGTTCCCCTGGCCAAGCGGAAATTAACAGCACTCTGGTGCCCTGTGCAGAAACCTGCTCTCACACTCACGTACACACACACGTATGCACGCAGCTAAACGGCCAGTTCTCCTTATAGAAGGACTGCAGTAGTTGTTTACAGCTCTATGGCCATCCTTCTCTCCTCAGGAGACTTCATGTTATTAACTCTGGCTTCTTTTAACTGATCACACTCATTCATCTGGACTAGGAAATGATGCCATTAAAACATTATGATGATCCAGTCATCTACAAGGTTGATTATAATCCACATGACAGATGATGCTGGTGAAAAATGTTGACCTTAATGGGGTTAGAAAATAACCACCTGCTGGAGTTTCCATCATGGAGGTCCTAATGCTGGCTAGAATACAGATGGAGGAGGTCACATGTTGGTATGCCAAGTCTGCTCTGTTAACTGAGGGGGAAAATCTCGTTTAATCCTCATCTTGTTGTTTGAAGCACTAAGGGTAAATAAAAGTAGTAGAAGAAGAAACTACATTCTAGAGCAGGGCGGTCAAACTCAAGGCCAAATCCGGCCCATGGTACAGTTATACCCGGCCCACCGGGTTATTCCACATTTTTATTATAACTGGCCCACCAGTGTGAGGTCTGCAGATTTCCTCCAGCCTAAACTTAACCATGTATGATTGAAAATATCCGTTTAAGTCATAAGAATGTGAGAGAGCCAAGAGTTAGAATGATTTGATAAAAAGTCAGGGATGTGCGTCTCACAATAATGACTTAAAGTTATGGTGTTGACTTTTATCTCATATTTTGGAACATTTAGATTCACCATTTTAATTTTCAAATAATATTTTTTGACGTTTTAAACACATGAATTAGATTTTTATCTTATATTTTGACATTTTCAACTCCCAACTTTGAATTTTAATTCAAAATATTAACCTTTTTGATTTAAAATTGTACATTTTTATCTCATATTTGGACCTTTATTACTCAGTATGGTGAATTTTATCTCATATTTTCACCTTTTAAACTTTTGATATAGAATTTTTTCTCATATCTTCACCTTTTCAACTCCTAATTCTAACTTTTAATCCCAAATATTGACCTTTAAGATTCAAATTGTTATTTTTTTTTATCTCATATTTTGACATTTAAAACTCATAATTTTGTATTTTGTCTCATTTTTTGACATTTAAAACTCAAGATTTTTTAAAATTCTGTTCAGTTTTTTTTGACCTTTTAAACTATTGTTTTTTATTTTATCTCAAATACTGACCTTTGAAGACATGATTTTTTTTTAAATCTCATTTTTTGACATTTAAAACTCATGATTTTATAATTTCATATCATAATATGACATCTAAACTCATGACTTTATAATTTTATCTTATATTTTGACCTTTTACACTCATGCTTTGAATTTTCATTATATATTTTGAGATTGAAAAACTCATGACTTTATAATTTCATATCATAATATGACATTTAAACTCATGATTTTATAATTTTATCTTATATTTTGACCTTTTACACTCATGATTTTGAATTGTATACCATGTTTTGTCCTTTAAAACTCGTGATTTTATAATTTTATATCATATTTTGACATTTAAAACTCGTAATTGTGAATTTTATTGCATATTTTGACATTTGAAACACATGAATTTTGAGTTTCTGTTTAGTATTTTAACCATTAAAAATAAAGATTTTTGACAATTTTATATCAAAAATCATTTATCATCAGTCTTACATTGTTTTCCTCCTATTTTGTTAGCAGTGAAGATGAGATTGATGGTTTTTGGTTGAATTTGGACCCAGTTAGGCCCTCAGGTTAGACCCAGATTCAGGATCCGGCCCCTGCTGTGACTGAGTCTGACATCCCTGTTTTACAGAGTTACCTCATTCAGACAGCAGCCTGTCCTGGCTTTTATATTTATAGGATATCAGAATCAAAACAGTTTTTATTCTATGTAATCTCTGAGGTAAACCTCTTCTTTTTCTTATGCACCTGTGCTGCTTGTGTTTATTCAGCAGAGTAAGCGGATTTGTAAGTTTTTTCAAACCCTGCTTACAATAATGTAGGGCTCCGAGTGTGACAATATACAGCAGATTAATTTTACACTCCCAGAGAGTTTGTGTTTGTGTGTGTAGTAAAAAATAACACCCTTCTGGTGTCTGGGGGTCTCTATTTGGATTTGCGTCCACTATTTTTTAAGAATGAGACACTAGCCCACACAAACACAGCACAGATCTCTAGGCTGGGTCCTTAGACATGCAGGAGTGTGAATCAGAGTGATGTGATCTGTGTGGTCCTAACCTCATGGGATAAATATCCAATAAAAGACATTTCTGGATAAACGTAAATCCATCCAATTTTGGGCCTAATTAAGTGGGACTTACACACACACTGGGGCAGTTGGTTATAAGAGACAGGGAGATGGCTGGAGGCATCAGCGTCTGCTGTCTCAGGGGAGCGCTACATCCAATAAGGATGGAAATCTAGGAGGGGTCACCGTGGCTCATGCTAATATGGAAGCACTTCAGCAGATGCACGCTCACCCAGGGCTGTAGGAGAGTGTTTGCCCCCTATCTCAGATCTTTTTCTGCATTTGTCACACTTTAATGCTTCAGATCATCAAATAAATAAAGATAATCTGAGTGAAAACAACATGCAGTAGTTACCCGATGACTTCATTTTCCTCAGCCTAACAACTGGTTGTGTCGCCCCTGCAGGCAAGTGTTTGTGATAACTGGAAATGAGTCGTTCATATCCCTGTGGAGGAGTTTTCCATGCTCTTCTTTGCAGCATTGTTTGAATTTTGGATGGTTGAATGAAGGGCTGGGAAATTAATCCCCAGTGAGATTAAATCGTGACATGGCCTGCTTCAGTTTGCAAAGGTACAATATTTCTAAGTACCAGTCTGATGTTTTTTTTTTTTTTTTTTTTTTTTTTTGCAGCGGAGATTTTAGGCACATTATGCAAACATTCAAGAGTCAACACATCAGTCCACTTAAATATAACATACTCCTCCCTGCTTGCATTAATGCTGATGCACCTCCTCCACCCCAGCTCCTCCTTTATGCTCTGATTCAATGTTATTTTGTTGTCAGTGACGCCTGCTCTGCTTTGGGGTTTATTGCTGCTTCTCTCTTTGCCTTGTATGCACAGAAAAGCAGGACTGTGTGCTCTCCCTGCTTGATGCTGTCCACACAGGCTTGTGGAAGGGCGGGGGTATCCTAGAACAGCCAGATATAACCGCCAAATATAAATAACGGCAGTAACAGCAAACTGATAACTGCTAACAAAGGGAACAAGTTAGAACTGCCAATCATGTGTTTCTTTACAAAGTGGTCCTGACTGAAATGCTGTGTTAGTTTTACTCCAGATGGAACACCTTCCATGAAGTTCAGATTTTGCCTTTGGGATCATTAAGATATTTAAAGTCAAATATGGGACGAGGCTTTGTGTTCTTTTTGGTCAGCAGTGGTTTTATCCTTGTAACTCACCCATGATGCCATTTTTTGCATGGCTGAATCATGAACTCTGACCCTAACTGAGCCTAGTAAAGCCTGAAGGTCTTTAGGTGTTGTTTTGGATGAGTCCTCAGTGAGCTGGGAAGGTTCAGCCCTGTTGGAAGTTTTCTCCGTTTGTTGATAATGGCTCTTAGGATGTATTCACACCAGAGCTGTTTGGACTGTTTAAAACTAACTCTGGTTTGTTTTCCTTGATAGTACGGTTTGTTTGGACTGGTGTGAAAGCTCATATGAACTCTGGTGTGGGCCAAACAAGTGGACTCTGGTCAGCTTAAAATCAGGGTCTTGGTCTGCTTCCAAATGAAATCTGGTGCGGTTTGTTTGAGGTGTGAAAGCAAAGTGGACCAACTTGTGAACCAAAGGCATAAGGTGGCACAAAGTGTAATGATTCATGGATTTATATATGTGATTTAATACACTCAAATACATGTTGGTACCTTTCTTGGAGTCTTTGTAGCCATAGCAGCACGTCGTAGTCTCTCACATGTTGGCTGGCCGTTTTCTTTAGTACTGATTCATTCGTCTCATGTAAAGAACAACGTACTGGATCACTCGCTGCTTAGCTGACTGCTCATCATGCCTCATCACAAAAGCAGAAATCTGTTTTTCTTGTTTATGGAGAAAAAGGACGGGGAAGGAGATAGATTTCTGATTTCGTCTTCTTCTATGTCTCATTTTCTTCTTCACAGCTCTTTGGGACGACATCTACAGGGCTGGACTGGTAATCTGGCATACGGGGCAATTTCCTGGTGGGCCGATGCACTTCAGGCCTGTATGATTTGATCTTATTCTATTTGGATTTTTTTATATTTCATGCATGGCCGTTTCTTTCTATGTGCTGACTATGCAAAGGCATAGGGCCCCGCAAGCCACCAGGGGGCCCCAAAGCTGAATGTTCCACGTAATCTGCTGAGAATTTATCCCTTATATGCTTAAACATAAATGTAGGATATGAGAATAAAATAAGCTGCAGTGATAAGCTGTGGCTGGTGTTTTTGTGGCATTATTAAGTCAAAATCATTGAACTCCACTGTCACGCAGTGAGTGACGTCCGTCAGCAGGTAGGATGGGAATGATTGACAGGGACCCATCACTTCTGTTAGTGAGGATATGGATGACAAACGGCGTTACAGCATCAAAAATCATTTATCTTAGTGGGGCAGAGAAACCTGACCAGTAGAAAGACAGTCAAAGGATGAAGGTGAGGCATTTGTTTCTGATGTGGGGTAGATGAGTGGAGGTCTAAAACCAAGGTTTTAGAAAATTTGTTAATTTGTCCTGTTAGCTGGCTAGGGATTGTGCTCATAAACCCAGCTTTAGTGTTTGCTTCATGAAAGCTGGCTAAAATAAAATTATCATGTGTGAATGGACTGTGCTGTGATTACTTGAGTTGTGTTCTTGCTTTCAAAATTTAAGGTAGATACAATATCCATTACTTATGTGGAGGCAAATAGTGGATTAGGGATTTTGTCACTGAGCGCTGATCGTCTTTGTAGGGCACAAGTTGCTTGTGTTTTATTCAGAATCTTTTAAAAACCCTCATGTCTATTTTATTTATCGACATAGAGGATTGTTGGTTTACTTCTGTTTTAATTTTTTATCCGTTATTTTGCTTGAGTGTCTCAACTTAAGATGTTTGATTTCGATGAGAGAGGTTATCAGGACTGTAGCCTGTTTTGCTTGTAAAGTGTAACAGATTGTGGCGTGTTCATGGATCATCTTATGGATTAGGAATCTCCATCGTGGTTTGGCAAATTAGGGCCCCCAAACACCGTCTTACATAGGGCCCTCACAAAGCTAGAAACGGCCCTGATTCCACATCTTTACCTCTGACAACAAGAGAGTCAGTGAAAGAGACAATGTACATCAGTGTATTTGTCTATGTCACATACTAAGATTTCTACTGGTTTGGGGTATAGGCTTATTAAAGATCAATAAAGAAGTAGTGAACATTTTTTTTTTCAGCTGTACACTGAAGTATCTGACTGAACTATTACTTCTGACATTTGCACCAAACTAATGGAAATCTGCATTTTACATTATATGGCTTTCATTGGCTCAAATGGACATCTGCATTGAAAAATCTTTTCTGAAAAGGCGGGGCTTATGTGACGTGAAACCTTCCATCGGTGGGTTTCTACATCAAACATTTATAAAAAGGTAGAATGTTACCACCTCCAACTGACTTTACCACTCAGAGACCACCCCCATCCATTCAGAGACCACTCCCATCCATTCAGAGACCACTCCCATCATTCATAGACCACTCCCATCCTCTCATGCTCCTGTACCGCCTCGTCTCTGAGAGCTATGGCTTTAGTAACACTGGTGTTGGAGCCAACGGCCCTAACAGGTGCTCAGGACCACCGCGGACCACCACCACTTCAGCGGACTCTGGTCTGGGTCCCTTGCTCTGAGGCAGCAGTGCTGCAGGACTTTGTGTCACTCTCTGGCAAGGTGACGTCATTGCCACTCCTGCCTCTGGAAAACCCCGTCCTTTTCCCCCCATGCCTCTCTGTATCATACCGCTCATCTTCTGTGCATTTTTCGAATTACTGAAGTTGGCGGAGTTAGCTCTGAGCTGGGGGTTCACTCACACTTTAAGAAACACTGTAGTTTTGTTGTGTTCAGCCTGGATAGAGGGCCGGATTGCACCAAAAGATGCCAGTGATAATTTTTCCTCCCAGTCCAGCGCTGAACAGCCTGGCCTGGGTGTGGATAGTGAAACTGAACTCAGCTTTTAAAAGATGTGATTAATCACAGTTAATTCATGTTTTAAACAAGGAGGAGCGATGACCCTTTCACATCAGGCCAGGCAGGGTTGATGTTTGTTTTCCTGAATACATTGAGCCGTCATTTAAAACTGAATTTTACATTTACTGGGGTTTGTGTTTAACATCTAATGTTAACATTTGTTTAATCTTAGACATTTCAGTGCGACAAATGTGCGTAAAAAAAAGTGAGAAATCAGAAAGGTTAGCATTTACTCTGCTGTATAATAGCTCACGGTAAATCAGTGGTGAAGGACTCTGTGCTCTTCTTGACCTTGTCCAGAGGAGTCAGAGCAGCTGGCTGACACTTGACCCTTGGCAGAGGTTGAAATAATAATTTTGCCTGCAAGAATAAGAAAATCTAAAGAAGTTTAAATGCTTGTTTGAGAGGAAGTGATCCCACTAGTTTTTATCAGAGCATAAATCACAGCAAGAATTTCTCCTGCTAATTCAGCAGCATCCCATGCAGATTCTTTCTATAACAAATAAAAAAGCATGATGTCCAATGGTCATAAAAGTGTCTGCTGAGGGATGAAGAGTGTGTCCAACCCTATATGAACAAAGATATACACGAGTCACGTCAGGCCACCAAACAAATTTGTCTCTGTCAGAATCCCTTCAGATGTCTTCCTGCGCATTTCCTGATTCCAGAGCAAGCCAAAGAAATAAAGGCCTCCTGCGATAGAGAGACAGAGCGCCGTATCAGGAGGTCATCTGTGCTTCAAAAGGGAGATATATTAAATTCATTCATCTCAGTCAGTGGGAGTGCCAGTACTGTGGCTTCCATGTGATGAGGGATAGAGAGATCTACCCCTCTCATTTGGCCTGCCTGGCTCACCGCCTTTGGAGGCATTGTCTGGGAAAATATCCCCCTGTAATAGAGCCAATGATTAAATAAAGACAGAGAGAGGTGTGTGCGTGCCTTGCATGGATGCACATGCAAAGAAGACGGTGGAGAGCAGGTGCTTGAAGGAAGTGGGCCCAGAGCAAAGAAAACGAGAGGAGGAGGAGGAGGGGTGGCAGAAATAGTAATGAAGCAACAAAAGGAAAAGTGGAAACAACTTAGAGGCCAACAGGAGGGCAATGAGAGGAGAGGACATCAACACAACATGATCATACAGTGGTTAGACTTCCACCATGCACTTTCACACACTCTCAGACAATCTGCACACACACCTGAGGGTTATAAAAACGAAATTCTTCACGTTGCAAGAGAAGCAAACTTTGATTTATAGCTGCTTTCATGCTGATGTCTCATCTTTGATCGATCTGTGAGTTTTGCTCTCCTCTTCTTCTCGGCTCATCATGGCAGTTGAATAAAAGGCGGCGAGAGGAGGAATGGAGGAAGGCTGCTGAGACGAGGAGAAGAAAAGGTGAAAGGATGAAGGAAGAAAGAGAAGGAGAAAAGAGTGGGCAGACGGAGGGTCGACACCTGGATTATTACTTTATAAAGGGGAGGTGTTGCATGATGCATAGAAAGCTTTTGGCTCAAGAAAAGTCTCCAACATGGCTCCTATTTATGTCTCTTTACAGCCCTGAATTAAATACAAACGTAGGTGCTCATTTCCAGGAAGTTCTTTAACATATTATCAGTGATTGCTCGGACTATTAAAAAAGCTTTGTAGCCTTAAGTAAACTGTGAGTTAAAATGTCAGCTCTTAGAAAGAAAAGATTGAGCTAACTGCAATTACGGCCTGTTCTGCAGAGTTAAGAATCACTTTATTGCACTTAATAGTGCGTGGGAGTGAGAATGTAAAAAGTGGATGTGAGCTGTGCTTAAAGAGCAGGAAGGTGAGGAGGACGTAAAAGCTTCAGTCTGGGGAATGGTGACAATATGCCAAAAGATATTCAATTTATGTCTCTATTCTGCAGCTTATTTCATTTCAGCGCCGAGGAGGCTGCGTTCTTCTGCGGATACCTAATTATGTCAGAAAAAGAGGGATCCTTGGGAGACTAAAAATGTGTTTTCAAGCAGCCCGTATTGTTGTTTTGACATTGCATCTCACCAATTTCCCCAAATCGTGCTTTTCACTGTAAGGTTTGGAGGATCAGAGCTTTTGATGTAAAAAGGCCTCTTTTGCTTATTCATACTGCTGTTCTTCAAATGCAAACACTTCTACACTGGTCCACTCATCTTCGCAGCACACTGGTATTAGTCCTGTTTCTTTCATCAGGCCCCCCTCTGGTCTTTCTTCTTTGGAAACCTTACATAAGCTGCTGGTCTCCTGCTTGTTTTTGGTGTCTGTGCATCTATATCTGCTTGTTTTGCATGTGTTCGCTCTACATAGAAGGACAGAAGGGGCTGAATTACAAGCATGAGCCCTGTTGCTCCGACCACAAGGACATGCCACAGGCACACAGTTTCACTCTTGTTGACTTCTCCCTTTCTCTTCCCCTTGGTTCTGTCCTCCCTCCTCTCTGCTTTCTTCCTCTGCCCTGTGACTGAACCCAGTGTGTGGACTGACTGTGATATTGGCTGTGTGGGTGACAGGCTCGTTGGTGTGATATCTGAAGGGGAGAAAAACAGATCAGCGTCTCTTTACTTAACACCCCCCCCCCCCATCGGCAGCCTCTGATGAAGGCAGGGCCGAGGAGAGATACTGTAAGAGGAAATGTTATTCATATATTTTTCAAAAGGTGGCTATCCTTCTTCAAAGGCCCTTTTGAGGTCAAGCATTTCCAGATATTCCATGACTAGAGAAAACTGATACTAGAAATGAAACGGTTTCATGTTATGATTCCCTCTCTTCTGACTTAGACGTCTGCTAACAGGGACAGAATTCAGCCTGGGCCTTAACATTACCATGCATATATGTAAATACATGCAAATGCATATGTGTAAGCCCACCCCAAACGTTAAAGGCTCCTGATTTCTGTGTGATAGAAAGTCTATGACCTCTCTGATTGGCTGGCTGGTCCTGCACACCTGTACCTGTCGGTGTTGTTCCTCCTGCTCCTCTTCTTGTCATCACCCTAAAGCTCATTCACAGTGCTGTTTGATTTACACCCATGTAATGTGTCACCCTCATTCTCAATGTCATGGAGGTGTTAAGGGGGGTCCAAGTGACCCCCCCCCCCGTGCTGTCTTCAGAGGGAGGCTATCATTATAGAGGTGAGATGGGGCCAACAGACTCAGCCCACAGTGCAGTGTGAGCAGGTTTAAATGTTTATATTTTATTGCATAAAAAATAAGAAATCCTTCCCCCGGTTCAGTTTGACTAACCCAGGTCTCCCTGCCAGACTTGTTTAACAGAGAAACAGCTTACATAAGATAAGATCTCACGAAGCAGCACACAATCTAAAGAAACTCAAGAACAGAGACAGTCAATGGCATCAGTCAGTCTTGGACAGTCTAAGGCTTTAAGACTCCAGTGAACCACAGTGAGAGCCATTATCCACAAACAGGCCTGTCCACAGACCTGCCTGGGCCCTCTGACAAACCCGGTGAGTGGGCCTCTCCAGTTGTGTTTTACTGACAGTATCACTGTGTGCTGGATCAACAGTGGTGCTAGCATCCTGGCTAAAAGCTGCCTCATTGTCAAACTATGTCAAACTATCATTAGATTCTGATGTTCAAATTATTAATTCCACCCATTCTGCCACATTTGTTTCCATATTAAACCCATTTTTGCAGCCTTTTGCCACTTTTTTACTGACTTTTTACCAACAATTTTTACCACTTTTGATACTTTTTTGCCACTTTCAACTCTTTCCAAACTGATATTTGCTGTTCTTTTATTCTTGACCATTTTGCACCTATTTATGCTGCTTTTAATCATTTTTATTTCCTCCCTTAAACCACTTCTCACCTTTTTTAACACCAATTTTACAACTTTTAATACATTTTGCAACTTTCAACCCATTTTTGCCCAACTTTTAGCCACTTTAGGCATTTTTTTTACATATTTTTAATACATTTTTGCCACTTTCAACCCTTTCTAAACTTATATTTCCTGCTTTATCATTTCTTGTCCCTTTTTAACCTATTTGGTGCCACTCTTTAATCAGTTTTCACCTCTTTTTTGCCATTTTAACTGCCCCTTCTTGCCACTTTTAGCTGTTTTGCCACCTAAACTCATTTGTGCAACTCTTTAACCACTTTCCACCACTTTTTTAAACACATTTTTGCCTCTTTTAACCCATTTTTTTAACACTTTAAACTGCTTTATATCATTCTAGCTGCCCATTCTTGCCACTTTTAGCCAAAATGTTGACACTTTAAGCTGTTTTCCTATTTAAAATCATTTTTGCTACCTCTTAACCACATTTAAGCTCTTTGTTGCCAACTTTTGCCACTGTTTAACTTCTTTTGGCCATCTTAACTGTCCATTCTTTTCACTTTTAGTAAAATTGTTGCCACTTTTAACCCATTTTTGCTTACTTTTACAGTTACTTTATTATTTTTTCCATTGAAGCTATCTTTATTTCTTCTGTTTAAATCTCAGGCACCCTGACATGGCTAAGCTAGTCTGACATTACTTTCCAAATGGTTTAACTCAGTGTGCCCATCGTCATTGTTAGCATTACAAAAGAGAAAGTATATCTGTTTGAAGAAAATGGGTTGACATTTTGAAAAAGGCAGTACTGTACTCCAGCAGATATAACTTTTTTTTTTTTCTTTTTTTGGTTGTTGTTGCTCTGATAAGAGTTGTTTTTTATTCTGGTTAGATATAAAATATGGCTATTACAGAACTTTTCAAGAGGACCCCCAGCTGGGCCCCAGAAGGCCCTCCCCGTTATCCTCTCTTATGGGTGGCATTGTCCACAAATGGGGAAAACTTGGACCCCTGGTGAACCTTCCTAGGAATGTCCGACCTGCCAAAATAACTCTAAAAGCACATTGAAGACTTATCCAGGAGGTCACAAAAGAATCAAGAACATCTGAAGACCTGCAGAAACTATGGCAGGTGTTTTTCTAGATTGTAACATTCATCCTCTTGTCTCCTCTCCCTCTTTATGGTGCTTTAATGCAGTAACAGGATTGATGTGATGGTGGCATCATAGAAAGTTAGAAGGAAAACTACTTTGGGCAGAAATTGCTCATCTCATAGTCAGAAGCATAATTCTTGTACATGACAATAGGATCTTAGAGCTCCATCTGAACGCTACGCTAAACCCTGGTTGTCCTTGTTGCCTTGTTTTAGCCTCATTTTAGCCTCGTTGTAGCCTTGTTCTAGCCTGCATTAATCCATGTTGTAGTCTTGTTGTATCCTTGTTGTAGCCTCTTTGTATCCTTGTTGTAGCCTTGTTGTTTCCTTGTTGTAGCCTCATTGTATCCTTGTTGTAGCCTGGTTGTTTCCTTGTTGTAGCCTCATTGTATCCTTGTTGTAGCCTGGTTGTAGCCTTGTTGTAGCCTCTTTCTATCCTTGTTGTAGTCTTTTTGTAGCCTCTTTGTATCCTTGTTGTAGCCTCTTGTAGCCTTGTTGTATCCTTGTTGTAGCCTTGTTGTTTCCTTGTTGTATCCTTGTTGTAGCCTTGTTGTTTCCTTGTTGTATCCTTGTTGTAGCCTTGTTGTTTCCTTGTTGTATCCTTGTTGTAGCCTCTTGTAGCCTTGTTGTATCCTTGTTGTAGCCTTGTTGTTTCCTTGTTGTATCCTTGTTGTAGCCTTGTTGTTTCCTTGTTGTATCCTTGTTGTAGCCTTGTTGTTTCCTTGTTGTAGCCTTGTTGTAGCCTTGTTGTAGCCTTGTTGTTTCCTTGTTGTTTCCTTGTTGTAGCTTTGTTGTATCCTTGTCGTAGCCTTGTTGTAGCCTTGTTGTTTCCTTGTTGTATCCTTGTTGTAGCTTTGTTGTATCCTTGTCGTAGCCTTGTTGTAGCCTTGTTGTATCCTTGTTGTAGCCTTGTTGTTTCCTTGTTGTAGCCTTGTTGTTTCCTTGTTGTATCCTTGTCGTAGCCTTGTTGTAGCCTTGTTGTAGCCTTGTTGTATCCTTGTTGTAGCCTTGTTGTTTCCTTGTTGTATCCTTGTTGTAGCCTTGTTGTTTCCTTGTTGTTTCCTTGTTGTAGCCTTGTTGTAGCCTTGTTGTATCCTTGTTGTAGCCTCGTTGTAGCCTTGTTCTAGCCTGCATTAATCCATGTTGTAGTCTTGTTGTATCCTTGTTGTAGCCTCTTTGTATCCTTGTTGTAGCCTTGTTGTTTCCTTGTTGTAGCCTCATTGTATCCTTGTTGTAGCCTGGTTGTTTCCTTGTTGTAGCCTCATTGTATCCTTGTTGTAGCCTGGTTGTAGCCTTGTTGTAGCCTCTTTCTATCCTTGTTGTAGTCTTTTTGTAGCCTCTTTGTATCCTTGTTGTAGCCTCTTGTAGCCTTGTTGTATCCTTGTTGTAGCCTTGTTGTTTCCTTGTTGTATCCTTGTTGTAGCCTTGTTGTTTCCTTGTTGTATCCTTGTTGTAGCCTTGTTGTTTCCTTGTTGTATCCTTGTTGTAGCCTCTTGTAGCCTTGTTGTATCCTTGTTGTAGCCTTGTTGTTTCCTTGTTGTATCCTTGTTGTAGCCTTGTTGTTTCCTTGTTGTATCCTTGTTGTAGCCTTGTTGTTTCCTTGTTGTAGCCTTGTTGTAGCCTTGTTGTAGCCTTGTTGTTTCCTTGTTGTTTCCTTGTTGTAGCTTTGTTGTATCCTTGTCGTAGCCTTGTTGTAGCCTTGTTGTTTCCTTGTTGTATCCTTGTTGTAGCTTTGTTGTATCCTTGTCGTAGCCTTGTTGTAGCCTTGTTGTATCCTTGTTGTAGCCTTGTTGTTTCCTTGTTGTAGCCTTGTTGTTTCCTTGTTGTATCCTTGTCGTAGCCTTGTTGTAGCCTTGTTGTATCCTTGTTGTAGCCTTGTTGTTTCCTTGTTGTAGCCTTGTTGTTTCCTTGTTGTATCCTTGTCGTAGCCTTGTTGTAGCCTTGTTGTATCCTTGTTGTAGCCTTGTTGTTTCCTTGTTGTATCCTTGTTGTAGCCTTGTTGTTTCCTTGTTGTTTCCTTGTTGTAGCCTTGTTGTAGCCTTGTTGTATCCTTGTCGTAGCCTTGTTGTAGCCTTGTTGTAGCCTTGTTGTAGCATTGTTTTCCTGTAAGTTTTCCATGTTTGACCATTTTTCTATATTAAGTCACTGCACTTTTCCTTTCTTCTTTTGCTCACTCTATCAGTTGCTCCCTTCATGTGGTTGTGTTATAGATTGGACGGTTGGTCTTTCTTGCAGAGATTGGAGTTTTGCATCGTTTTGGCCAGCTCAGCACACTGACATTGAGATAAGATATGAGTTTGAAATGTCTAGTTAGCAGGCGAGCAGACTAAGAAGGTGCCTGTGATGTGTTTGTCCCCCCTCAGCTGCTGTATCCAAAAACTTGAGACTGGAGACATGTGGCGTATTTAAAATGAGAGGACTATTGCTGCTTGTGGTGGTGTGATGTTAAGCTGAACTGCTCTTGATAGAAAACCCAAATAAAAAGTCTCATCAGGTCATGAAGTGGATCTTCTTGAATAGCTCCGATCCTCTCCCGCTATCCTCATCCTGCCCCATCCCAGCCATCGATCAGGAACTAAGCGCTGTCTTTAATTGGTTCGACGAGGTCGATTGCCCGTGCAGACAGCGAGGGGCCTGAAGGGGTATTGGAGAGCCTAGAAAGTGTGTGTCTGCGCCAGCTAGTGAAACACTGGGATCTCTTTTGACTCTCTTAGGGCAATCATAGTAATGAAGTGAAAATTTGCAGTTCAGAAAACCACTGACCCAGTGATTAGCTGACAGCTGAAGGAAACAAATATCTGGAAGCACAGATTCTTCTCTAGCTCTATAAAATATGGTCTATTTTTAGTGTGACACGTGTTCATTTTGAGTATCAGAGAGATTGCACACTTCAGCGCTAGACTGGTTTAGTGAATGCAAATGCGTGCAAAGGCAGCGAGGGGAAGGTAACTAGTTGACAGGAAAGGCAGATGTTTGCAGTGATCTGCTGTCAGCACTGAGCATTCAGTCTCCCTTTGAAGTAAGCAGGCACGCACATCTTTTGTCTTATTACTGCTCCATTATGCTATCATTTAGTGGGAATAATGTGCCATTATTATTCATTGCATCAGTAGCAAAGGAAGTGCAGCGGCATCTGCTACTTTAACATTTAACACAGAGGTGACGTATTTAAAACTGTGACAACAAAACCAGAGAATTTCACTCCTACTTTTCTATGAAGTATTCCTTCATATGATTAATGCAGATTAAATACCAAGCTTATAAAAATGCTCTGACTGACACCATAGATCCAAAAACAACATCTTTGTAAGTTGTCCCAGCCGTAACCTTTCAGAGCGCTCCCTTCCCTTTCTGTCGTTTTTTTATCTGCTGTGATTTTGTGCCTTATCTAATCTTCCACTTAACACTTGGTCTTGGATTTTCTGCAGGTAGGGAAGTATTACAAAAAGGAAAACAGGATTGTGTCTCATCGAGTAAATTGAATTAAAATTAGTTCTAGAGAATGAGTTCAAACCGGCTAATCCGACACTCAGGTTCGTTCCCTGTGGCGTCTCGTGCACCTATGGTAAAAGGATCTCATTAATGATGCAATCGCTTCCCAACTTTCAACAAACAAAAAAAGAGCAAAGTTAAATCACTGGAGAATAAAGACAATAAAAGAGAAATAATACATGAAAAGCACAAGAGAGGTTCTTGGATGTATCGTGTCTGATCTGATGGTACATGAGTGCTAAAGTCAACATGAGGGACTGAAAGGCAGCGCAGCTATTTAAAAGAATTCTGTGTTTATTGTCGTTTTTAATATCAGCAGCAAGAGCAGAAGTGGGGAAGTAATGACACATTACAAAATAATCCCCAAAGCAAATGCACAGCGTCTGTTTATTTCTGACTTCTGGGCAGGAAGCTGCAAACCTCAGGGATGTACCGTTTAAGGGGTTAGCTGGTAACCGTGCACATCTATGAAAGAGGGAGAAAAGACGGACAACATGATGAAACACCAGGTCAGCAGCACATGTACTGTTTTAGCTTTGACTGATTGTGAGCACAGCAAGTATCAGGCCATTACTCCTGTTATCAGGCTGCAGAGACCTCAAACTACAACCCCAACTGTCTCCAAGAAGTTGTGTGGCTGTGTGAAATGTAAATACAAAGAGACTGCAAAAATCGTCAGACCTCATAAATCCGTAATTCACAGTAAAACTTAAAAGACATGTCAGATATTGAAATTGAGACATTTTACCATTTCATAAAAAATCTCACCTCATTTTGAATTTGATGGCAACTCATCTCAAAAAAGTAGGGACAGGACAAGAAAGGCTGGAAAAGTAAGTGGTACTAATAAAAAACAGCTGGAGGAGTATTTGCAACTAATCTTACTAGAGCTGTCTGTCTGTCTGTATGTACACTATATTTCCAAAAGTATTCGCTCACCTTAAGTGACATCCCATTCTTAATCCATAGGGTTTAATATGACTTTGGTCCACCCTCTGCAGCTATAACAGCTTCAACTCTTCTGGGAAGGCTTTCCACAAGGTTTAGGAGTGTGTTTATGGGAATTTTTGACCATTCTTCCAGAAGCGCATTTGTGAGGTCACACACTGATGTTGTGACGAGAAGGTCTGGCTCTCAGTCTCCGCTCTAATTCATCCCAAAGGTGTTCTATCAGGTTGAGGTCAGGACTCTGTGCAGGCCAGTCAAGTTGATCCACACCAAACTCTCTCCTCCATGTCTTTATGGACCTTGCTTTGTGCACTGGTGCACAGTCATGTTGGAACAGGAAGGGGCCATCCCCAAACTGTTCCCACAAAGTTGGGAGCATGGAATTGTCCAAAATCTCTTGGTATGCTGAAGCATTTAGAGTTCCTTTGACTGGAACTAAGGGGCCAAGCCCAGCTCCTAAAAAACAAGCCCACACCATAATCCCCCCTCCACCAAACTTTACACTTGGCACAATGCAGTCAGACAAGTACAGTTCTCCTGGCAACCGCCAAACCCAGACTGGTCCATCAGATTGCCAGATGGAGAAGCGCGATTCGTCACTCCAGAGAAGGCGTCTCCACTGCTCTAGAGTCCAGTGGCGGCGTGCTTTACACCACTGCATCAAACGCTTTGCATTGCACTTGGTGATGTATGGCTTGGATGCAGCTGCTCGGCCATGGAAACCCATTCATGAAGCTCTCTACTGTTCTTGAGCTAATCTGAAGGCCACGTGAGGTTTGGAGGTCTGCAGAAAGTTGGTGAACTCTATGCTCCTCAGCATCCACTGACCTCACTCTGTCATTTTACGTGTCCCACCACTTTGTGGCTCAGTTGCTGTGGTTCCCAATCACCTCCACTTTGTTATAATACCACTGACAGTTGACTGTGGAATATTTAGGAGCCAGGAAATTTCACCACTGGACTTGTTGCACAGGCGGCATCCTATCACAGTACCACGCTGGAATTCACTGAGCTCCTGAGAGCGAGCCATTCTTTCACAAATGTTTGTAGAAACAGTCTGCATGCCTAGGTGATGATTTTATACACCTGTGGCCATGTAAATGATTGGAACACCTGATTTCAATTATTTGGATGGGTGAGTGAATACTTTTGGCAACATAGTGTACTTCTTGTATCTCCCTCCATCTACGGTCAATAATATCATCAAAAGATTCAGAGAATCTGGAGAAATCATGATAAATGCACTAAATAAATAATCAGAATATTGCAAACAACTAATATTTTTTAGTATTTACACCCTGCTGGACAAAACATAACAGAATATGTAATGATAGCAAGAAAAGTTTAGGCCAAACTAAACTGGGTTTACAGTGGACAGTGGTTGGTGTCTAAACACTGGAGTGTCTGGCTCCCCTCATGATGCCTGCGTTTGTGGAGAACTTCTCTGTGTATTTAACCAGAAAATGTTCGCTAAGTTTAGATTTAGTCTGTTCTAACATAAGCATTCTGTCTATTTCAGTCAGGGGTAAATGTTTGAGCTAAAATCTGCATGTTTCATAAGTATTGAATTTTCCATGCTCAATTTTTAAATGAGCAATTTGTCAATGATGTTTCATGCTGATTAGATATTCCCAGCCTAATTAACTTCAAAGAATTTGAAATAAATGATTATTGCATCACCATCATTTCATTTTGGCTTTAAAAATGTTGATTTAAGGCTTTTTTTTCTCCACCCTGAATTCTGTGGCTGTGTGAAAATGAAATTTAATTAAAGATAAACATGCACCACGTTGAGAATGAAGACTTCCAATCAGTGAATTTATTCCTGCAATGGCCTTAATGAATTTACTTTCTTTAAAAGGTTTACAGACTTTATTTAGAGGGACCTCATTGGTCCGGGTCCTATACGTGTGATGTCTCTCTCTTTCAGGCTTTCAGGTACATTTCTTTACAGGGCATTTCCTTCCTTGCTTGCTGAATACCACACAGCCCGTAAAGATCTTGTCCAGAGAGATGCTCTGGAAGCACAGACGAATGATCTCATTACTCAACTGCAACACAGCAGAAAACAAACACCGTCTCACACACTTGTCACAAATAATGAGCTTCGGGGGACCCAGTTACAGACACTGAGATTTACATTTATTACACGCTCAAGTGCTGAGCTATAATAACAAGTCACTGTTAGACAAAACCCTGGATACGATGAAGTCTTACAGTACAAAGTCATTAGCTCCAAAAGGAGGACAAACAGCAAGCCAAACCAAGGTATTAGCGTATTCATTACATGCTCCAGAGCACACATTTTACTTTACATATGGCTCAGATGAAAGGACAGAATTATAGAGGAGAGTCTGGATCAGAGTGGCCCGGTTCTACGGCAAGGTCCAAAACCAAACAGGAGTTATTTATGGTTTTCTTCAACTTTAAATGCTTTTATGAACACTTTCATTCAGGGGGGTCCAAACTTTTTTAGTTTTTATAGAGCCATACACTGAAAATCTAGCTAGGCCAGTGTTGGTCCACCAATTAAGACCGAAGCAGAATAAAGGAGGAGCTGGGGTGGAGGAGGGTTGCAGAAAGCAGCAAAGCTTAGCCAGGCTAAAGCAGCTTAAACATGGCAACATGTGTGCGATCAGCCAGTAGTCAGCTGATGAGGACTTGCATGAGATCAGCTGATCTCAATTCTATGGCAGCATTTGACTCCATGATCTGAACTAGTGTTAAATGCTCAGTTCAGACTGAAGGAGAGTTGCAGCACCAACCACCACAGCTGATACAAGTAGAGGTCAAAGACGCATACCTGTAGTCTGTGTGTGCATCTCAGCATGGATTACAGATAAAACCAACAAAATAAAGAGAGACTGGGCCCAAGACTAGCTTCAAAGAAACACTGCTGACTTGAACTTAACTTCTGACTTCACTGAACCCTGAACTTTCCAAGAACTATATTCTATAGTGTAAAACTAAACAAACCAGCACATTGCTGGGAATATAAGAAGAAATAAGAGTGGTTAATTTATTTATAGATTTTATTTCTTAATTAACAAAGCTCTGCAAGAGACGGCCATGCATTTTATTTTTAATTACATCACTTTTAAGAAAGAAACTGTACTTAAAGTAGGAGCGTTGATACAAGTTTGATTTTTTATGAATAAATATTTATTTTTGGTCAAAAACAGTCGTGGTATTGCCTTACTTACACCTTCCTGTAAACCTTAAAAATGATGTTAGGGTATTACTACTTTAATTGGATTTACACAAATGGTTTAACATCAACCAACCAACCAACCAACCAACCAACCAGCTACCCATCAACCAACCAATCAACTATCCAATCAACCAACCAACCAACCCACCAACCAAACAAACAAACATACAAGGCAACAAACCAACATACCAACAACTACTCTTTCAACAACCAACCAGCTACCCGATCAACCAACTAACTATCCCATCAACTAACCAACCAACCAACCAACTACCCCATCAGCCAAAAAACTACCCCCTCAACCAGCCAACTACCAATCAGTGATCCAATTAAAAAAAAAAATCCAAACAAACAAAATCTTAACAAACTTGAGACAGTGAGCCCCTCAGTTCTCACAGCTGCCAGTGTCTCCTACGACACTCTAAAACTGTCCCGCTGCATTGTGAACCGTCGGTCTGAACTGGTCTTAAGCTGATGTGTCCTGGTAGAATCCAGCCTTTAGCCTTTGAGCATTCTCTGTAATTCCACTGAAAATGAGAATTCCATAAAAAGAGTCATAAAGAAAAGGAAAGGGATTATACCATGACAGCCCGGATCTGGTACTTCTTGACTTCCTCACCAAAGGTCACATATGGCTTTCACTTAAAGTGACAGATCTTAAACTCACTTTACACTTGGGGCCTTGCTGTGTAACACTTTGCTTGAACTGAATATCTGATCACATTCACAAGCTCAAAGCCCCAGATTGAAGTAGTTAGTTGCACATATCCCCTGCAGGTCTGGTCTAACTGCCAGATGTGAGCCATGCAGAGCTAACCACATCTGTATGGATTCAAAAAGGGGACGCCTTTCCATGCATGCTCATGTGCATGCATACATGACCATAGGGCACTGTGAGGAAGTATTTGCCCCTTCCTGGTCCCTTTTTTCTATTTCTTTACACTTAAATGTTTCAGATCATCAAACAATTTTCAGTATTAGACAAAGATAACCCAAATAACAACAAAATAAAGATTTTAAGTAATGATTTCATTTATTCAGGAAAAAAAAGCGTGTGTGAAAAAGTAACCTGTAGCAACCTGATGAATCAAGAAATCACTGAATTAGAATCATTCTGACAAAGTCATGTAGGATAAAAGATCGCAAAAAAGAAGAAGAAACAAAGCCACTGACATCTATCGGTCTGGAAAGGGTTATACAGCCATTTCTAAGGCTTTGAGACTCCAGTGCACCACAGTGAGAGCCATTTCCCACAAATGGAGAAAACTTGGATGAGTGGAGAACCTTTCCAGGAGAAGTCAGTCTTCCAAAATGACTCCTAGAGCACACAGAGGACTCATCCAGGACGTCCCAAAAGAACCCAGAAGAACATCTAAAGATCTGCAGGCCTCACTGACCCAGTTAAGGTCAGAGTTCATGATTCATTCATTCACATATCATGCAAAATATACTTTTTCAGGCTTGTCCAACAAAAAAAGTTAGCCCCGCCCCCCATTTTTGGTTGGCCTTCCCTTCTTGGAAGAAAGCTCCGCCCTCCTCTCCTGATCCTCCTCTCAGCTGGCAGGAGAGCCACATGCATTAAGCCACATCATTTTCCATAGGGGGTGGAGTCAGGGGCGGAGTCAGACAGCTCAGTAAGATTTAAAGCCACAGACCCAGAAACAGCTCATTCTGAGCAGGGCTGAAACAGAGGAGTTTTTAGACATGCAACAATCCAATACTGGAGTGTTTTTGGGACCTCTGAGACCAATATAGACATGGAATCTGAAGTAAAACCAGATTTATGTCGACAGACATCTGGAGCTGGTAAAAAGAGGCAGAGAGTGGGAGAAATGGGACAAGAGAAACAACAAATCAACAAATGAAAAACAAGTTTATGGCTGACATCGCCATAAACTTGTCCCCCATTTTGTCAGATAAAGAACACAGAGTCTGGTCTAACATTTGCCGAAAACATCTTGATTATCTCCAAGACTTTGTAGACTGAAGACAAAAGATTTTTAGAAGTGTCCCTGTATTCAAACATACTGTGATGGTCTGGTGCAATGTAACTGATGAAACCATGGATGTCCAGGCATCAGTTTGTGACCTCAAGCTCAAGCACATTTGGGTTAAGCAGCAAAACAATGATCAGAAACACATCAGCAAGTCCAGCTCTGAATGGCTTAAAAAAGACAAATTGAAAGTTTTGGAGGGACCTAGCCAAAATCCAGGCTTGAATTTGATTAAATTGCTGTGGCATGACCTTCAACAGGTTGTTTGTGCTTGAGAAAAATGTGGTTGAATCAAACAAGTCTACAAAAAGAGGGGGCCAAAATTCTACCAAAGCATTGTGAGTCATTGCCAGTTCTGGCAAACTCTTGCTTGCAGTTGTTGCCACCAAGGATGGCACAACTAGGCATTAGGGTTAAGGGCAACAACTTTTCAAGAATTAAATCATCATTTAAAAACTGCATCATGCATTTACTCAGGCTATCTCAGTCTGATATCAAAAATTAGTTGATGATCTGCAAAATCTAGGTGCAACAAATATGCAAAAAACCAAAGAAATCCCCCTTCCACAGCACTGAGCATGTGCACATCATCTAAACACACATGCACACAAACATTCAGGTGTTTAAATGCCACAAAGGAAGCGGGGTTAGGTTTAAAGTAGGTGTAATTCAAGCAGGCACACATTTCATAAAAGCCCCCATTTGATGTGCTGGGTGTCAGTCAAGCATGGCGTCTGTGACACACACACACACACACACACACAGGTAGGAGGTTATAAGAGAGGAGGAAGCCAGGCGGAAGAAGGAGAGGGTATAATTATTGAGGATGATGTGCACAGAGGCCTATGTGGAATGACAGCTTCCCTTTCATTTCTCTGATCACTGGTTTAATCCTGACAGAGCTACAGCGGGCCGTGGAGCCGCTCTGCCTGCCTGAGCTCTGACACACACCTCCTGTGAATGTGTGTGTGTGTGTTTACTGGCACATCTGTGTGTGACAAGGTGACAAAAAATAAATGTAGGTGTGTGCATCTCTGCATTTGCTTGTGTCAAAACATCACTGTTTTTTTTGTGTGTGTGTGTGTGTGCTTTCTCTTTATAGGTGTGTGTGCACGCATGCAAGGTGTGTGTGAGCGCTCACCATCCAGGGAAACGTGTTGTACAGGCTGATTGCAGTGGCAAGCAAATGCTGCTTTTAATGAAGGAGGGGGAGAGAGGAGAGGGAAACACAGGAAATTAAATTGATATGTAAATGACGGAAATTCTCATTTGAGCTGAAGGTTGAGAGTGCTACAGCATTAACCAGCTTATGAGTTAATAATGACTTTTCCCTCCCTTCCTTCTTCCCCTCTCAGTCTGACTCCCTCCCTCTCTCTCTAAGAAAAACGGACGGGTAAGAGAAGAAGGAGGGTGAAGATGAAGACAACATATGTCCCTGAATCTTAACTCTCCAGAGATTTTCCCCTAAGCTCTTGTGTAATCACTTTCCTCTGGATCTGGACCTCTTCAAAAAGCATGCATTACAGACAAGTCTTGACTTTAAAAGTACATATCAACTGGGTTTTTCATCCCTGCCTCTCTGCTGACTACACATCTCTGCCTTTTGTGTTTTTCCATCTGTAAAAACAACCAGATGGCGCTGAATATATCTCAGATGGACACGGGGTAGACGAAGGGTATCGGACAGGCTGTAATAGCAGTGCAGCTCCGTGTAGAGGGGAGTGGGAAAACAAAAGCAACATCAGCTGCAGCCTAGAGAGCACCAGAGGCAAATGACTGCAGAATGATCACTGCAGCCATTATCAAGCACTAGGGTTATTATTTTCTCTCCTCTCTCTTTGGTATTAGCTGGAACGAAATAGCTCAGTCAAAAGTCCCTGCCCCGCAGCCTTCAGTGATTGGAAAATGATATTAAACCAGACATTGTGTTCCCCAGTGCACAAAAAAGAGGAGAGCAGTGGAAAAGAGAAGAAACAAAAAGCTGGAACAAATGGAGAAAATGGTTGAGGCCCTGCAGGAGAGACTGGGGGCAATGGCACGTCACACACACATCGGCTTGCAGACTCACGCAGCTCCAGATGTGCACACACTCAGAGAACACACAAGGGGGACGCTTTAAATGCATGCATCGCAAATGAAAAGAGGCTTACGACGACACGAGCTACCATGACACTAATGGACTGTGATTAGAAAGTATTAGCCAAAAAACATCAGACACAAATGGAAACCACATCAGTGATCTGGTTCTGCTCCAGCAAAGAGGGACAGGGCCTTACTGGCTGATGGAATCCTTTTTCAGCAGAAAATAAACAAGATATTTTCCATGGCTGTTATTCTGCTCAATAGGAGGGGGAATAAAGCCTCTCAAGCATGAGAAGAGATGAAAAACATAAAGTGAGCAGTGATGCAGGAGATGCCACGGCCATCTAAGAAGCACCAAACACAGGGAGTGACAGGTTTCCACGTTTAGTCATGGCTGACAACATGAGCGGCGGTGGGAACAGGCTGCTGGAACGACACATGCACACATGCAACAGTTGTTTTTCTCCATGTTCAGAGAGCTTTTCTTTAACAGATATGAGGAAAAGTGTGGAGATCCAGGGCAGCACACACAAAAATAAGCAGCCTAGGTAGCTGTAGAAAGGCTCACCTCTGCTTCAGGTGTGCGAAATAATAAACAAGAGAGTGAAACCATTCAGAGGTACAGAAAAGCTTTTCATGACACAATGAAGAGGACTTAAAGAGTTTAGCCACAGATGTAACTCAAGCTCAAGGCTGAGCTACTGAAAAGAGTTACAAAGCTGCACCTTTCTTCACATATTTCTGTCTTTGAAACATTTCAGACTGGGCTGTGAAATTCTGCTCAGAGTTTTTTGAACCATCATGCTGGGAAAGATCACCTAGACCAACCAAAGAGCCAAATTGTTGAAAAATAACTTTGCAAGAGTCACAATGTAAGTGGTGAAAAGTGGAAAAAAAGGGCTTGAAGTAGCAATAAAAACAGGTTAAAGGTGGAAAAATGGTCAGAAAGTAGCAAAAATGGCTGAGAAGTGACAAAAAAAAGAATTACAGCTGGCAAAGAATGGTCCAGAAGTGGCAAAAATGTGGCAAAAAACATTATGAAAAGTGACTAAAATGGGCAGAAAGCAGTCAAGAGTGGTAAAAATGGGCAAAAAATAAGAAACAAGTGGTATGTAGTGTCAAAAGGTAGCTTAAATGGGCAAAAAGTGGCAAAAAAAATTGTGAAAGAGGGCAAAAATGGGACAAAAGTGGAAGAAATGGGGAAAACGTGTCAAAAGAAGTTTCTAAATGGCCAAGAAAATAGGAAAAAGGATGTTTAATGGCACAAGGTAGCTTAAATAGGTAAAAAAGTGGCAAAAATGGCCCAAAAAAATTGGAAAAAAATTGTAAAAAGAAGAGGCAAAAAGTGGGGGAAAAGGAAACAAGTGATATTTAATGGCAAAAGGTAGTGTACTTGGACGAAAAGTGGCAAAAATAAAAAAGAAAAGGCAAATGGGATAAAAGTTTAAAAAACAAACAAACAAAATAAAAGTTGGCAAAAAAAATAGGAAACAACTGGCAAAAAAAACTTGTGAAAGAGGGCAAAAATGGGACAAAAAGTGGAAAAAATGGGAAAAAAGTGGCAAAAAGAAGTTGAAAAATGGCCAAAAAATAGGAAAAAAGGTGCATTCAATGGCAAAAGGTAGCTTGAATAGGTGAAAGCGGCAGAAATGGTGAAAATGGCAAAACAAAAGTTTCCCTTTTAAAGGTTTTATGGGGGAATAATATTTAAAATCAACCATGACTATCATAGTTGGTACACACTTTAATGGGGACTCTATCTAATCAAAATGATCAATAAATTACAAAAAAAATATTTTAAATACAGGCAGATAAAATTATAAAATAGACCTACAGTGGATTATTGGTTGCCAAATGCCTTAAAGTATCAAATGTGATACAAAAAAATACAAATGTAATTTTATGGAAATTTTTCATTTTGGGGATTTGGGTAAATGGATAAATGAATATTTCAGTTACAAAAAAATAGAATTTTCAGGCTATCATTTGGTTTAATGGGCTTTAAGGGGTTAAGACATAAAAGAGCCACAAATAATCACAAGAGAGCCTCATGTGGCTCCAGAGCCACACGTTGAGCATCACTGACGTAGAAACATCCTTATTGTAAAGCTTGTTAAACACCAACACCTTGACTGTAGAGATGGAGACTGAGTCTCACTTTAGTCACACACATCAGTGACATCAGATTTGACTTGAACTCCTGCACGACCTTTGGTTTTTAGTTTCTCCAACATGATCTCCTGTCCCCCTGTCACTCCCAGCAGAGGGAAAAGTACCAGACTGCTGTACTCCAGTAAAAGTACAGTTACTCTGGTTAAAATGTTCTTGAGTAGAAGTAACAGTCCTGCTCTATAAATCTACTCAAGTAAAAGTACAGTTACTCTGGTTAAAATGTTCTTGAGTAGAAGTAACAGTCCTGCTCTATAAATCTACTCCAGTAAAAGTACAGTTACTCTGGTCAGTTACTCTGACCTGAAGCAGTGCAGCAGCTGTTTTGTGAAGAAACGTGAAATCATTCTCTCGCTGTCTGCATGTTCTGACCACTCAGCCAGGTTCCTTGTTGCTGGCAGAAAGCCTGAGAGAGGCCTTCTTGTTGTGGCTTTTAGTGTTTGTTTTTATGCTCAGTGCTTGATGCTTTTTAAAATGTTATTACAGTGCTGTGAAAACGTATTTGCCCCCTCTGATTCCTGAATTTTTTTGCATATTTATCACACATCAATGTTTGGATCATCAAACCAGTTTCAATATCTCGCAAAGACGACCCAACCAAATACAAAAGATCCAAAGAATCTAGGTCCAAAGAAATTCAAGAACAAATGAGAAACAAAGTGACTGAAATCTATCAGTCTGGAAAAGGTTACAGACATTTCCAAGGCTTTGGGACTCCAGTGAACCACGGTCAGAGCCGTTATCCACCATGGAGAAAACTGGGAACAGTGGTGAACCTTCCCAGGAGTGGTTGGCCAACCAAAATGACTCTGAAAGTGCAACGACGACTCATCCAGGAGGTCACAGAAGAACCCAGAACCACATCCAAAGACCTGCAGGCCTCACTGGCCTCAGTTAAGGTCAGAGTTCATGACTCAACCATCAGAAAGAAACTGGGCAAAAATGGCATCATGGGAGAGTTCCAAGGTCAAAACCACTGCTGACAAGAGCACAAAGACTCGTCTCACATTTGACTAAAAACATCCTGATGATCCCCAAGACTTTTGGAGAAATATTCTGTGGACTGACCAGACAGAAGTAGAACTTTCTGGAAGGTGTGCGGCCCGTTACATCTGGAGTAAAAATAACAGCATTTGATAAAAAGAACAATCAAACATGGTGGTGGCAGTGTGATGGTCTGGGGCTGCTTTGCTGCTTCAGGACCTGGACCACTTGCTGTGATTGATGGAACCATGAATTCTGCTGCCTACCAGAAAATCCTGAAGGCCAACGTCCGGCCATCAGTTCATGACCTCAAGCTCAAGCAGTCTTAAGTTATGCAGCAGAACAATGACACAGAATATACCAGTCCACCTCTTACTGGATAAAAATAAACAACATCAAGGTTTTGGAGTGGCCAAGTCAAAGTCTGGACTTAAATCCAACTGAGATGCTGTGGTGTGACCTTAAACAGTAGTTCATGCTTGATTTCAGTTATTGCTGCCAAGGGTGGAACAACCAGTTAGTAGGTTCAGGGGGCAATTACTTTTTTTTTTGGAAACTGCATTTTCTATTTACTTGGGTTGTCCTTCTGAAATATTAAAAATGGTTTGATGATCCGAAACATTTAACTGTGATAAATATGCAACAACTCAGGAATCAGACATGAAAGTATCCACCACATCAGTTCTTTACCAGCACAGGTGTCACAGCATTCTTCATAAATCATACATACAATGCTCTAAAATGCACATTTTTTAATTTGAATATTTTCTTTCAAATCAGGAGAAATAAGGCTGTTCATTTCTTAGTTGCTTTATTGTGCATAATATTTTTCCTCTTTTTGTTTCATGATTAAAACATCACAGGCTGTACCAGCCACCACTATAGCTCTAACTAACACTACATGGAATAGAGTTTAAGCTGCACAAATGTTAGTTAAAAAAATCTGACTTATGAGACCTTACCAGAATAATGTTTAATGTTTAAATGCATTCAATAACACCAGTAACACTTTGATTTGTTCTGTTGAGGCATAAAAATAATCTAGGAAGCAAGAAAAGAGCATAATTTGAACTGAAGTGAAGTCGTTTTCTATAATCTTTACCCCCTGTCACCTGACCTCAGGGTCAATAAATGAACCTCTGCACAGGTTTGTCTGAGGTCTCTTTGCATTTCCACCTGAAAACGACATATTTAGTGGAATAAAACTAAGTTTAAACACACCTCCGCCGCTGTGCAGGAACCTTCATCCTAACAGTGCAGTCACATCCACAAATGTTTGTTTGAGCAAGCAGGCCTTGATGTTTTATCAAAGGAATTAGAGAGAGAGAGAGAGAGGGGGGGGGAGCAGAGAGGGAGATGATGAGAAAGATGTTGAAATAGAGGGACACATGAAAGACTCTGAGAAAAAGAAGAGTCATGCAACAGGGCAGCAAATGATTGCAACAATGAGGGTTCACAACATAATTGTTTCAGGTTAAACATTTTTCCTTGGTGTGCGGAGCTGTCAGTGGGAATGAAAAGAGCTGAGGTAATGAGAACAGTGGTTGTATCTTAGAGTCTCTGCTGAAGTCTGAGCACCCTTGCTGTGTAGAAGTGGGCTTCACTGATAATCATGACTACAACCTTATCCAGCTGGAGAGCTCATCTGAAACTCAAAGGGAAATTCTGACAGCAGAGTTGATGTGTTAATGTTGCTCCTTTGACTTCTGCTTTTAATGGGGCACTGATTTTTTTCTTAAACAGCGTGTGATCCATAAACTGGAGCACCAGGCACCAGTGAGGAGGCATCACTTTGACCTGACCTACCTATCCCTCTGCTACATCCCAGCCCTCTGCTACATGTGCTACCTAGCCCTCTGCTACATGTGCCACCCAGCCCTCTGCTATATGTGCTACCCAACCCTCTGCTACATGTGCTACCCAGACCTCTGCTACATGTACTACCCAGCCCTCTGCTACATGTACTACCCAACCCTCTGCTACATGTACTACCCAACCCTCTGCTACATGTGCCACCCCGTCCTCTGCTACATGTGCTAACCCCCTCTCTGCTACACCCCACCCTCTGCTTCATGTGCTACCCCACCCTCTGCTACATGTGCCACCCCACCCTCTGCTACATGTGCTACCCCGCCCTCTGCTACATGTGCCACCCAGCCCTCTGCTACATGTGCCACCCCGCTCTCTGCTACATGTGCCACGCCACCCTCTGCTACACGTGTTAGCCCACCCTCTGCTATATGTGCTATCCCCATCCTCTGCTACGTGTGCTACCCCAACCTCTGCTACATGTTCTACCCCACCCTCTTCTACATGTGCTACCCCACCCTCTGTTTCATGTGCTAGCCCACCCTCTGCTACATGTGCTAGCCCACCCTCTTCTACATGTGCTACCCCACCCCTCTGCTACATGTGCTACCCCACCCTCTGCTACATGTGCTAGTCCACCTCCTGCTACATGTTCTACCCTGCCCTCTGCTACATGTGCCATGCCACCCTCTGCTACATGTGCCATGCCACCCTCTGCTACATGTGCCATGCCACCCTCTGCTACATGTGCTACCCCACCCTCTGTTGCATGTGCTAGCCCACCCTCTGCTACATGTTCTATCCCACCCTCTGCTACATGTGCTACCCCATCCTCTGCTATGTGTGCTTCCACACCCTCTTCTACATGTTCTACCCTGCCCTCTGCTACATGTGCCACGCCACCCTCTGCTACATGTGCTAGCCCACCCTCTGCTACATGTTCTACTCTACCCTCTGCTACATGTTCTACCCCGTCCTCTGCTACATGTGCTACCCCACCCTCTGCTACATGTGCTACCCTGCCCTCTGCTATGTGTGCTTCCACACCCTCTTCTACATGTGCTACCCCACCCTCTGTTTCATGTGCTAGCCCACCCTCTGCTACATGTGCTAGCCCACCCTCTTCTACATGTGCTACCCCACCCTCTGCTACATGTGCTACCCCACCCTCTGCTACATGTGCTAGTCCACCTCCTGCTACATGTTCTACCCTGCCCTCTGCTACATGTGCCATGCCACCCTCTGCTACATGTGCCATGCCACCCTCTGCTACATGTGCTACCCCACCCTCTGTTGCATGTGCTAGCCCACCCTCTGCTACATGTTCTATCCCACCCTCTGCTACATGTGCTACCCCATCCTCTGCTATGTGTGCTTCCAACCCTCTTCTACATGTTCTACCCTGCCCTCTGCTACATGTGCCACGCTACCCTCTGCTACATGTGCTAGCCCACCCTCTGCTACATGTTCTACTCCACCCTCTGCTACATGTTCTACCCCGTCCTCTGCTACATGTGCTACCCCACCCTCTGCTACATGTGTTACCCTGCCCTCTGCTATGTGTGCTTCCACACCCTCTTCTACATGTGCCACCCCACCCTCTGCTACATGTTCTACTTCACCCTCTGCTACATGTTCTACCCCGTCCTCTGCTACATGTGCTACCCTACCCTCTGCTACATGTGCTACCCCGCCCTCTGCTACATGTGCCACCCAGCCCTCTGCTACATGTGCCATGCCACCCTCTGCTACATGTGCTACCCCACCCTCTGTTGCATGTGCTACCCCACCCTCTGCTACATGTTCTATCCCACCCTCTGCTACATTTGCTACCCCATCCTCTGCTATGTGTGCTTCCACACCTTCTTCTACATGTTCTACCCTGCCCTCTGCTACATGTGCCACGCCACCCTCTGCTACATGTGCTAGCCCACCCTCTGCTACATGTTCTACTCCACCCTCTGCTACATGTTCTACCCCGTCCTCTGCTACATGTGCTACCCCACCCTCTGCTACATGTGCTACCCTGCCCTCTGCTATGTGTGCTTCCCCGTCCTCTGCTACATGTGCTACCCCACCCTCTGCTACATGTTCTACTTCACCCTCTGCTACATGTTCTACCCCGTCCTCTGCTACATGTGCTACCCTACCCTCTGCTACATGTGCTACCCCACCCTCTGCTACATGTGCCACCCAGCCCTCTGCTACATGTGCCATGCCACCCTCTGCTACATGTGCCATGCCACCCTCTGCTACATGTGCTACCCCACCCTCTGTTGCATGTGCTAGCCCACCCTCTGCTACATGTTCTATCCCATCCTCTGCTACATGTGCTACCCCATCCTCTGTTACGTGTGCTACCCCAACCTCTTCTACATGTGCTACCCCACCCTCTGCTAGATGTGCCACCCCAACCTCTGCTACATGTGCCACCCCACCCTCTGCTACATGTCCTTCCCCGTCCTCTGCTACATGTGCTACCCCACCCTCTGCTACATGTTCTACTCCACCCTCTACTACATGTTCTACCCCGTCCTCTGCTACATGTGCTACCCTACCCTCTGCTACATGTGCTACCCCAACCTCTGCTACATGTGCCACCCAGCCCTCTGCTACATGTGCCACCCCGCTCTCTGCTACATGTGCCACGCCACCCTCTGCTACACATGCTAGCCCACCCTCTGCTATATGTGCTACCCCATCCTCTGCTATGTGTACTACCCCACCCTCTGTTGCATGTGCTAGCCCACCCTCTGCTACATGTTCTATCCCACCCTCTGCTACATGTGCTACCCCACCCTCTGTTGCATGTGCTAGCCCACCCCCTGCTACATGTTCTTCCCTGCCCTCTGCTACATGTGCCTTGCCACCCTCTGCTACATGTGCTAGCCCACCCTCTGCTACATGTTCTTCTCCACCCTCTGCTACATGTTCTACTCTGTCCTCTGCTACATGTGCTACCCCACCCTCTGCTACATGTGCCACCCCACCCTCTGCTACATGTGCTACCCCACCCTCTGCTACATGTGCTACCCCACCCTCTGCTACATGTGCTACCCCACCCTCTGCTACATGTGCTGCCCCACCCTCTCATGTTTTTGCCACACACTACACTGCAGCCATTTCTTCTGTAGCTCTTACATCCCAATTAAATAAGGCTACAAGTTTTGTACATTTTTGGACAGGTGGGTGCTTTATAACAGATAGCAAGAAGGCTAACAGCCAACCTTAACACCTCCTCTCTGCCTTTTACTAGAAAAGGTTGTGTGTGAATACGGTGACTGCCATCCTTGGGCTTAAGGAGTATGCTGCAGAGTTCACATCTCTGAGGCCATGTCAGTGAGAACAAGCCAACAGATACAGTCAGCACTGTAAAAACCAACATGGAGGCCAACTGTTAAAAAGTGAAGGGCCCAACTTTATACTTTAAGATGCCACTTAGTTGACATACCATGCTAAAAGCTAAAAATGTTGGTTGACAGAGCTGAGCCTCCAAAATGTTGGCTGAACTTAAACCTGTATGTCTACTTGGTATAGCTTACATGATTATATTGGGTTGTATCAAACAGTTCAGTTATCAAAGGTGCACTACATACATCCAAATTAGTTCACTCAGCATTTATCAAGTGGGATTATATGACCAGTCAGAGATGAAAAAAGATCAACCACTGAGACTGAGGAGAAATGACACTACCTTACTGAACATCCAGGATGGAAACATCAACACTGACAGAAAAGCATGAATAACTGAGCATACAGAGTGTGCAGGTCTAAATTTACAGCAGCACGTATCTCTCCATCTAAAGCTTGTCTTGAAGACTGCTTCCTATGGACAGCTGCAGGCTATAATCTACAGGTATTCTGTGCTTTACCTCAGTGATAAATGGCTGGTGTCAGGCTCAGCCACATGCACAGAGAGGAGAAACACTGATAGAGTGTAGTATGGTCCTGCAGTCTGCTCTCACTCTCACTAAGTCATTTCTCCACATCCTTTCCGTTTCTCATCTTAATACAGTCAATAAACTCAAAACACGACCCTCTTTCTCCCGTATACGAGGAAACAGTGTGTGATTTGAACATTTGCCAGTGTCATCAGTCATGCAGTGCCTGAACTCATATCCACACAGGTGCTATTGGGCACAGTCGGCCCTACGGTGTAAAATGGATTGTTTAGCTGGCTAAGCCAGCTCAAAGCTGTAAAGCACAGTGGATAAAGCTTCAATATTCTCTGTTTGCCCATAATTCATCTTGCTGTGCCTCCATGGTGGCTTAGCACGAGCCAATATGCTGTGTTGGCCTAAACTACATGCAGTGTCACCATGCAGCTGATGTAAGATTTGGAGTTAGAGGATGCTGCTATCTGATGGTTAAATTACCTGAATAACACTCACCGCTGTAAAAGTGAAGACTTTTGTCAAGTAAGGACTGTTTTTATTAAAATGCCTTGTTAAGGAGAAAATATTGCCGTGCACACGGATTGGCCAAACAACTATACAATAAAAACCCGTAGGATCCAAGACCAGAGGCTGAGTGTGTATTTCTAAGAAACAGCACCTGCATACACACACGCTCTTTTTTAGTGATTGGACAAATAATGATTTTGCTTCTTGAAAAGGACTCTAAAGTCTCCTTAGCTGGGACTGACCATAATTTGCATGTGATCAAAATCTCCGTTTTCAGAGAAGCTGCATATCACCAGTTTACAAGTCAATGGAAACAATGCAATTTACAAACGTTTGGATTAAAGAACCCAAACTTTCTGTGGTAGGTCCGCTAGGATTTTTTTGTTCTGTCCATGATCTTAGATAAGAGGGGAAAAATAACATTTTCAGAAGGAGAACTTGTTTTTGCAGAGACATGCCTCAAAATGCACACATTAGATGATTTTACATGATTATTTGTGACTGTGTATTGTCGGACAAACTATTATGTTTGGAAATCAGTCATTGGTCAGTTTGAGCTGAGAGAAATTTTTCTGTTTGGTTTTAAAGTCTTTGCAGCACGAATCAATATTTATCGGTTCATCAGTCTTAACATTAGGAGACATTTATTTATGGAGAAGGATTTGATACTACTGACTGTTAGTCTGTTAATGAACACTACAGTGTTCTTCACACTCTTTTACACGTAAAGCAAACCTCTCAGTGCTGATGTTGTCTTTATTTTCATCTAATCATCATGCATAAAGACGATCCTTCCCTCATCCTTGAGCTCTCTCTCTACCTTTTAAAGGATTAATCAAATCAAACAGTAGAAAAACCTGAGACATCTGCCCATCCTGCTCCTGCTCTGTCTTAAGACATGACTAAATATCCTGGACAATTTACAAACAGCTGTAGTATAAGGACAAAAATGATAAATCATACAGGTAAACTTCCCCCACCTACACCAAAAAGACGATTTGTGTCCGTTACCTTTTTCACGAGCTGATTTATTCAAAGGTGCCTGATGTTTCACCTTGAGCACCACTGCTCCTCAGCTCACGTTTTCTGTTGTTAACTGCTTTAAAACAAAATCATTGATTGCTTTCTGATTGATGAGAGTCACACATGGCAGCATGAAGAGGGGGAGCTAAAGAAAAAAATAATTAAATTAAATAAATTCAATTGTATATCTATTAATATACAGTGCTTAACAAATGTATTAGACCACCCTAACTCTAACCAAAGTAAGGTTTATGCCACAGCTGCCCTAAATTAACAGCATTGGTAATTACCAAAATCATTTTTTATGTTTCTGCAATGGTTAATACACCAATATGTAAAAGCTCTTTAACCTCTCTTTAAATGATATTTTTAATGCTAAAATAGAATTATTATTGTTATCCATGAATTTTTAAATTGACTGATTTACAAAAAAACTGAAAAAACAGTAAAGCACATTAATATTTCTTGATTAATATGTCAAATTATCATTATTTACTTGCATTCCTGAACAGAAAAATGAGTTTTAGTGGTTGAATGTTATGCTTGATTCATTTCTGACTTCTCAGAGAAGCCCAGTGAGTCGGCTCAAATTTGGGTCAATTCAGTTTGAAATTCCTCATTCCTAGTCAAAATGGTAAAACATGGAGAGCTGACTGAAAATGAAAGAGTCCGCGTTAAAGCACTTCATGATGCTGGATGGTCTTTGAGACAAATGTGACAGGTGGTCTAATACATTTGTTAAGCACTGTGTATTCATAATATTAGAATATAATAATAAAAATGTATATAATAATAAAAAACAAATAATGATACAAAAATAAAAATAAAAAATACAAGGAACGCATTGTTAAGACAGCAATAAAGACTACTGGAGGCCTATAGCAAAGATTTTCAAAAGGACAACTATTGTGACATTAGAGTGTTATAGTCATTAGTATGGGGGTATATGCAGAGTAAAATAATCATGATACTAATATTAATAATGATAAACAACATTAATAATAAAATTAGTTACAGACAAAATAATAATAATAGGATTGAAGATTTAAAAAAATTGGATGAACTTGGACAAAATAAAACAAGGAAATACACAAAGTGTAAATCCCCTACATGAACAGATAAATAAACCAATAAAATAGTCATAATAATGTCATTAATATTAACAATAAGAATGTGTTGTGTAATGTTTGTGTAAGTGTGTACATGTGCATGTATGAGTGTGTGAAAGCAGTTATGAGTATGTTTGACATGATGGATCTGAAGGAATAAATGAATATTAATCACAGTAATAGTAAAGAAGTTTGTTCTGTAATATTGTGGGATGGAAATCAAGCAGTAGCAGATGTCAGATTATTGTTAAAGGTGGAACAGGTCTGGTTGAATCGCGCTGTTTTGTCATTGAGTGTGTGGGTGTATTTCCTTTTTAATACATGCTTATTCTAAAGAGGGTCATGCTTGATCCTTCTGGTTCCAGTTTATCTCAGGATATACGGGAACAACTGGAGGTGGAGAAACAAGAGGGAAGTAGCGCCAGTTTAAAACCTGGTTTCATTTGGAATCAAACTGCAGCACTTTGACTTCCTGTGGCCTTGGGCGCTGGTCTTTGTGGATTGGTTATTTGTAATGAGGCTAATTTGCATGGGAGGGGGCAATCTTGAATATTCCTCCTCCTACTCCTCATTGGCATACATGTTAATGTGATAGTCACTGATTGCTCAGCAGAGCAGTTTGCATGCATTTATGGTGCAGGTAGCATGGATTTCCTCTTAGCTTTGTGGAAAAGATGCTGTCTTTTTTTGGTATTTGCTGAAAAATAAGCAAAAAGCTGCACTAATCTTGAGTGGATCTGCCCCTCTGTTTTAGGCCTTTGTCATGTCAAAGAACAGCCAAAATATAAAAGGTTACCATTTCCCCTGAAGCTGTGGCCTGGTAATGGCTTTGTCCCACTTTAAGGGCTGCATCCTTCTGAGGGCTTGTTATGTCTCAGCAGCACATTAAAACTGCCTCGTTGTGAAACTTCCTTAAATTTGGCAAACAAAAGCATTCTTATTTCTCGTCTGCTGAGCACACATTCACTGCTCTCTGAACCAAAGTCCAGCATTATGGAACATCCAAATGTTTTTCTGTTTTAAATCTGTTTCTTAGATGTTCATTACATGGATAAACATCATTCATCATTTTTAAAAGGGTTTTTTTGAATTATTTTTAATGTGAGCTGACGAGGCGGTATCTGGTTTCTATTTGCTAGAAGAGTTTTCTTTCATTAGGCTTGCATGAGTATTCAAACAAGCTGCAGACTCTGAAGTGGCCGCGTTAATGTTATTGGTTTCAGCGCAGTCAAAAAGCTACCGGTGCAGAAGGGCCTTGAAACATCAAATAATCTTTGAATAAAATACACAAGTGATGTGATGCTGATCAGCTGCTGGAGATACAGGGAAACCATTTAGAAACACAGTCACAGGTGGGAAAGCTGTCACATATGGGAAATAAGACAGTTTTATTTTAGATCGGCCTAAGCTGTCTATTTAAACTAAATTTAGCATAAAAAGTGGGACATTTATGTTCAGTAGATTATTTCTTTGTTGTAACAGTGCTTCTTGGCAATGAATCATACTGTTGGAAGGCCTGTTTATTCCCCTTTTAAATGGAGCCACATTTGTAAGGAGCATGTGTTTGAGGGATGAGCAGCAGAGCTGAGTATGTGGGTTGCACCCATAAAAATTAGCCAAACAACTTTGCTGTTGCTATTGACTCTTGTTTGAGCTCCTGGTACCCGCTGGTGTCTACAATCAGGACTGTTAGCGGGTCATTCCCTCCTCCTCACTCCCAAATTCTGGAGGAAGACTCTGATAAACACTGTCCTTGTTTTTACAGTGAGGGAGATGCCGCCCCACATCATCACACTGCCTCCATTGTAAATCTATCAGTGTAACAGTCACTAAAGCGTTCTCTGCGTCTCCTCCACTCTTTGACCCTATGATCCAACTGCACAGGCAGGATCTGGACTCATCGCTGAACATGACGTTCCTCCACATGCTCAGATATCAGGGCACATGTCGCTGACACCAGAGCAAACAGACCTCATGGTGAAGGGCAGTCATGCAGGCCTTCTAGCAGCCCTATGAGACCAGAGATTGGCTGCCTGCAGTCTGTTTCAGATTGTCTGGGCAGAGAGCCGTCGGCCATGTCGTCCTGCAAACCTTGACTACAAATCTGTAAGACAGCCTACTGCAGGGGACATCGACTACATTTCCCTAAACAGGCACTCTGGGGGCCAAACTTCCACATAAGCTAATGAAATTACTAACATGGTCTAATAAACATATTTGTGTTTAGATATTTTTATTTTATTTCAAATGTTTGTAATTTTTAGGCTCTTACAGAGAGATTGGTCCCTATATCACAGCCAGCCACAAGGGGGCGACTGAGACATTTTAGCTGAATATTTCTGGGGCTGTCATGCTGTCAGATATGGGTCGGATGCTAAAAATCTGTGCAGTGATGAGTGAAAACCCAAGCACCTGAAGCTGAAAGTTTGCACAGAAAATGTGAGTTTTTATCATGAACTGACTGATGAATGTGTGTTTGACATTAATAATAAATGCTACTAACAGCTGACAGGGTGATCTCTGAAAAATAGTTGAATCATAAAGTCCTTCCTGATGAAACTGTTTGAGTTCTTTTTGGAGCTGTTCAATAGCCTTAAAGAGTTTATGAGCAAAGAAACACACACAAAAAAATATTTCCTCAGCATGGTCTGAATTTGGTCATGGTTCTGGGGGCCGGATCAGGAGTACCTGGAAGCAGCCGAGGACCTCCTCTTCACACTGGAGGTCGGAAAATCGCCGCCATATCTCATCTTCTAATACCGGAATTCACTTGAACTGAACGTCGTCTTCGTTGTTTTCTCCGTGTGTCGCTGCAATAGAGGCAAGTCCACCACATAAGGAAATATAAGCAGACGAAAAACACATGACTTTTCAGCTAAACAAGCACAGCGATAACGTTATGTTAATTTTAATAAATCAATTTATGATCCATATTCACATATCACTGAGAACAGACATCATATGCGACGGGAGATTGGCTGGCCGGATGCCGACGTCGCCATGTTGCCAGAGGCAAGTCCACTATGTCATTCAATACAGCAGAGAAGGATTGTCCAAGTTTTTGGAATGAAAAGCTCAAACGACAAGATTAAATAGATTTTAATGAACCATTTATAACAAATGATCCATGTTAAAAAAAATAACAGTGACAGTGAAACATCAAAGCAGAATCTGCTTTCTTGTATTTTCTCAGTTAAATGGAAAGATGTACTCCATGATTTAAAATAAAATAATGTTATATATATTACAGTTTCATATATATATATATATATATATGATTGTTTGAGCTTTTTATTCCAAAAATGTGCACAGTCCTTGCCTACTGTATTGAATGACATAGTGGACTTGCCTCTGGCAACATGGCGGCGACACCAGCGTCCAGCCAGCTAGCCAACCTCTGGTCACATATAATGTCTGTGCAAAGTGATACGTGAATTTAGATCATGAATCGATTTAGTAAAATTAATGTGATGTGATCGCTGTGCTTGTCAGTCTTCTTTAGTCTTCTTGTATTTCCTTATGTGGAGGACTTGCCTCTATTAATATGGCGGCGATGCATGAAGAAAACAACAAAGAAGACATTCAGAAGTGTAGGTCCTTGGCTGCATCCAGGTCCCTCTCAGCCAAATGGGCCTGAGGCCCCCTGGCTGCTAGTCAGTGATCATCGGCTAGTTCTTTTTTCAGACAATTTGTTGTAGGAGATGTTTTTACCTTGACATGTCATCTGCAGTCTTTCTCAGAAGCGTCAGCAGGCTGACCACGCCTGATAGACCTGTCAGGGCCGTCAGGTTGACCACGCCTCGGAAAAACAGCATATAAGGATACGTCACAGCGGTCAGCTGACGCTTCTGAGGAAGACTGCAGATGGCAGTCAAAACATGTCAAGGTAAAAACATCTACAATAAATTGTCTGAAAAAAGAAACCCAAGTAGATTATTCAGAATAAGAAGACAAAATGAACTTGCTGGATTTATTGGCCAATTGTTTCTAAGTGCTGGCAGGGTGAGGAAACAGTCTTCTTGGGGTGTCGTCTCCCTGGGACCCCAACTTTGCAGCCCATCTCTGACATCTCCTATCATAAGGAACTTGGTCTTCAGTTTGGAGATGGAACCAGGGCTCATTCCAAACAATGCTGCAACTTAGTTTTGATGGACACCAGCTTGAAGTTGCACAGTTGCACAGACCTTATCCAGACCAGTCAAACGTGGCATGCTGATTCTTGGAGCAGACATCTACTGACCACTGTAGCAGGGCCCATGACCACGGGTGCTGCCAATCAGGTAACTGATTATCAGCACCTGGGGGAACCAGAAGCTCAAAGCAAGGGTCAGCAGCAGCAGTGAAACAAGCTGTTTGGCATTAGCAGAGAGGATCTGGATAATTTTCATGGGCACAACCCACATACTCAGCTCTGCTGCTCATCGCACAAATGCATGTTCCTTACAAATGTGGCATCATTTGATAGGGTAATAAACAGGCTTTCCAACGGTGTAAGATTTACTGCTGAGAAGCATTGTTACAAATAATCTAGCAAACAAAGAGTTAAAGTTTAGAAAGCTAAGTTTATAAAGACTGGGCCACCTAAATAATGCTCCCTGAATCAGGGCACACAGTAATGAATGTAACTTCTAATGCACGTTTGTGTTGCACATATGGATTAACAAAAATCTTAACAAGTTCACCGTTGTTAGACATAGCTCATGCAAATTACCTACAAGTTAAAGCTTACTGCATTAAAAAATATGAACTCTTGAAAACTTCTTGTTTTATTGTGCAACTGTTAGTTATGTTTAAGGCTGATTATTTTTAGTTTGATCATTATTATATTCTTCTAGACACTGTCACATTGGTCTAAAGTTGCAAAGATTTCCTACATGTATTTCCTATAAAAGCTGGACAGCTGGATGACAATCGCCTGAGAGCTCAAGTGTGCAGAATTGCACAAAAGGTCCTCCAGAAGTCCACCCTGGCAGGAGGCCAATTTCAGCCCTCTCATCCTCATCCTTCCCTATAGATTCAGCTGATCCCTGGCCTCAGGTGATGTAGGAAAGGTAAGATAAGGAGGCTCAAAGAAATAAGTGTTGGGGGGTGCAGGGAAGGCTTGAAATTATTTTGGAAACAGAACACAATGAAAGAGAGAGCATGGATTTGAAGAGATTGGAAAGGAAGGAAGGATATAAATTCAAAGAGCCAAACACAAACTACAGTAAAGGATGTGGCTAGGTGAAGGTGAGAGGTGGTGAGCTCAGCGCCTCATTAAATAAAAAGTCTAAAGAGTCAGAGGCAGGAAGCAGATGCTGCAGCTTCAATAGTGTTTAGAACAGAGAATCACAGATCAAAAGATAAAGTCTGTGTGACCTTTTAGACAGTATCCCCAGAGAGACGATGGAGAGACAAAGGCACCCACACACACACACACACAGCTCCCCTAAGGTTTACTCACATTCTCCAGGCTGCCTTTTTGTCCTTCCTGGTCTCCTTTAGGCTAGGCTGCAGGCATTCCTTTGGGATGTTCACCAATATGATGCTCAATTCTTTAGAAAAATAATCTTTGCAAATGAAATGAAGTTTTATAAAATATTACACATTAAACAGCCAAGACAAGATAACAAGAACAAGGTTTGTGTTCCTCTCAGAGCACAGTAGGCTCAGTAAAGAGGTAAATGTCATCTCAAGGGAGCGCAGATCTCTCAGGTTTTAATGCTTTTTATTGCAGCTGTGTGACTGCATTTAAATGGATGTGGAAGACTGACAAAGGAAGGCAGTAAAAACAGCATGGAACAGACTCTTTATACCTAATTAGCAAATTATTTATGTTCTTTAAAACACTAAGAAAACTCTTAACAAATATATGGATAGGGAATATTGTTATAATGTAAGGAAACAGCGGTGCACAGTATTTCATGGAGTTGCAAAGAGTCGTTAAATGTGCTTAACATTAGCTGTACCAATGCACTGTCATACCTGGATGAAATACAACTCTGCACAATTTTCTTAACATGCACACCACTGACAAAGAAAAAGACTGACATAATTGTGACCCCAAAGTGAAGTCATACCTGTATACTGATCACAGAGTAGCTCATAGGCTCCACCCCCTCCATGTAAGGAGATGGGAAAGTCAAACTTTAAAATCTAAATATACCCAAACCCAAATCTCAGAGTCAAATATATTATTTTCACAAACATGCATGGTTTTTGTTTTCATGTCTGCTTCCTCTCCTGATGATTTAAATTAGTCCGCTGGTGCTATAACATGGGGTAATATGCTGTGCCTGATAAATACAGACAGATGGCTCACTGAGGCGCTGTGTGCATCAGCATCAGTAACTGATAAACACTAACTCAAGAAGCACCAGTACTTCCCATGACTATGACTGTCCAGAAGTATCAATCCTACTGTGGGCTGTACCTACCTGCAGGGGTCTTTGCTGTTTTATTGGTGTAAAATATCCTTTATTTATCTCTGATGGATGCCTGGTTATTGTATTGTATCATTTCTAGACTCTGTCCAACAGGACTTTGGGTCCTCACTGAGTGCTTTCAGAAATTCAGCAGTAGGTTGCTCGCGGCCTATGTTGACTTCCAGAAGGTGTTCGACTGAATAGAGATGCCCTCTGGAGGATCTGACATCCAGGATCCCATGTGAGCTCATCCAGCTGAAGTCTGACCTATATTCTGCTACAGAGCGTGCTGTAAAGTGTGGTGGCTAGTTGACTCTGGGGCGAGGCAGAGGTGTAAGTACCTGCATGGGCTTGATAATTTAGTGGATAACAGTGGCAGCGAACTGTTGAGTGTCATTCAGCGATGTTGAGATCACTGATCTGGACTTTGCTGATGATGCTATGATCCAAAGATGGTAGATGTCCTCTCTCCTAACTTGCTGAGTGAGGAGGCTGAAGTGCTGGGAATGCACATCTCCTGCACCAAATCAAAGATCTAGGCATTTGGTAATGCTGCCATTGAATCTGTGTCTGTGAATGGGGAGAACGCAGAAGTTGTAGAGCAGCTGACCTGCCTTGGCAGCGTAACTCATCGATCTGCTGACTGTGAGGCTAAAATCAAGCACAGAGTTGGGTAAGGGCGGTCAAGTTTGCTGGTGTGGCATTCCTGGTATCTGAGCATGCAAACAAAAGTCAGAGTCTTTTGGTCCGTGGTCCTCCCAGTCCTGCTAGACTCTTGTAAGGCCTGGATGCTGAACTTTGGCTGGAGGCGCTGGCTGGACTCGGTTGTGACAACTTCTCTTTTGCACATTTTTGGGTATCGATGACAAGACTATCTAAAGCTGACATACTCAGGAGAGTGGAGATGAGATCAGCTGTTTGATATGGGTACCACAGCTGTGCTTTTGTGGACACCTGGTGCACTGTCCTGGGTCGGACTCAGCTCACCACTGCTCCAGACACCAGGGGCAACCGTCATGGGGGGAGACCTGGAGAGCTAGGCGTAGGTTTGGTGCATGCCTGGATGATGGCTGATGGCCATCAGGATGCCAGGACCAAGGTGACAAGGTGAATTGCCAAACTGGCATATGCCCCCATACCTGACCTGACTTAAACAAGGTCACGGTGGCAGCAGGTGAAGCAAGCCAGCCTAGACATCCTTCTCCCTAGCAACATTTTGCAGTTCCTCCTGAGGGATGTGGAGGCACTCCCAGGCCAGAAGGGAAACAGTATTTAATCCCCCCAGTGAGTTCTGGGTCTACCTCGGTGTCTCGTCCCAGTTGGACATGCCTGGAAGACCTCCACAGGGAAGAGGCATCCTGATCACATGCTAGTACCACCTCAACTGGCTCTTTTTGAAGCGACGGAGCAGCAGCTGTCCGAGCTCCTCGCTCTATCTCTAAGGCTGAGCCCAGACACCCTCCTGAGGAATCTCATGGTAGTTCTCATGGTCATTACCCAGAGTTCATGACCATAGGTGAGGGTTGGGACATAGATCTGCCGATAGATTGAGAGTTTTGCCTTTCGGCTCATCTTCCTGGTACACTGTCTGCAATATCGAGGCAAAGACTCACTCCCCACCTGGAGGGAGCTTTTATAAATGTGTGTGATTATCTCCTGATTCAAACACATGTGCAACATGAATGATGCTGTGACATCAAAGAATCTCAGGCTCCAACCTTCAGTAGGAAACTCATAAGTGTTAATCATGTTTGCCTGTTGGAGAAAAGAGAAATCCTAGAAACAATTCCTCCTCTCCAGAGAGCAACGCCTACATGTAGCACAGCCCGTCTGCAGTTTTAAAGGAAGGTGCACAAGGTGAAATACAACATCATTATATGAGGATGAATTAGACTACCAGGCTTAAATGAGGAACAGGAATATCAATGAAAGCGGAGTGAAACAATATGCAAGGTCAACAGGAATAATAAGAGACTTGATAGGCTGGTTGGCTGCTGAGAGCTCTCCTCCCTGACATCAGTTTCAGTGCTGGGAAAGTTAGGATCAGAGCATCATCAATACATACTCGCCTGCCTAGTGGCAAATGTAGCCCTCCATTAGCCTTTAAAATGAGATCTAAACAAGACAAGGACAGGAAGCAATGGAGGAAAAATAAAATAATGAGCTTCCTCAAAGCAGAACGAGCTGAGCAGCTAAAGAGCACGTAACACAAATATGTGTGCGCTCTTTTACCTGCCAGTCTGTGTTACTTCATTCCCACACCTGTTTATGCTTTACAAGAACACATTTAAAAGCTTATGTTTCAGCCTGTTGTGCATTTGTTAATACATTCTATGGTCACTTAACCTGAGTGGGCCTGAAGTGAATGGATAAAGACGACTGATTGAGCTGCAGCCTTGCTCGAGGCCAAAGAAATGCTCGGCATGATTGCTAGCTCTTAGTCTGACATGGGAGAGTAATCTGTATACCCAGGAGCTATAATGTTACCTGTGCTCTCCTTTTACATCCATATTTATGCTCTGCTGTGACTTCTTGTTATTGAAACTGAAAAGTTTAGAGTAAAGTTTCTAGAAAGCTTGAAAAAAAAAAAATGTTTACCCCACGAGGCCCGATTTAAGAGTCTCAGGGTTTTATATCCTTGAAAGGCCTTTGATTGTCGGGGTATTGACTGAAAACGATATTGCAAAATGAGAATTTGCAGGGGGGCTGAGGGAATGAAAAGGATTTCTGTCAGGATTATCCAATCTTTGTCTGATTATCCAGGAAACATGGAGCTGTGTCAGGTAGAGGAGGTTGTAATTGTGGGTGCGCGGTTTCTGTTTACGGCTGTGTGCGCATGCTTTTGTGTTCCTCTGCGAATGTGTGTTGCTTTTTTGAAAAGCAGTGGCATTTTGTGCACTGATTGAGATAATTAGCATGAGAATTGAACCATCACAACTTACATGTATGCTGTGCCATTGCCCCTGCCCTCCGTGTCTCTCAGTTCAGCTAGTCTGACAGCGTTTACCTTTGTGGCTTTGTGAACAACACACACAATCTGTTTGGCTGCATGAAAGAGCAAAGCCACATTGTAAAGGATGTTGTTGTTGAAGCAGATCCATGCTTGGCTGTCAAACTTAGATTTGTCAAAGAGGAAGCAGTGAACTCCTCTTTCAACAGGAAACATTTTGCACATAGATCGAGTATTCTGGGAGCTTTAGTCATGTAAAATAAAACTGATAGGAAATGTAAGCCCTCAGATAAAGGTGAGTGAGGCCGTTGTTACAGATCTGACAGCACAGAGGAGGGAAAAATGTTAACATGAATCGGTCTATGCACCAGTTTTTATGAAGGAAGGATAACTTTCAAAAATTCTGCCCTACCTGATGACACAGCAGATCTAAAGTTTAGCTAAAGCAGGGGTCCATGGGCCACTTCCGGCCCGCCAGCAGGTGCCATACGGTCCGCGAGATGTTTAGGGGAAAAGATGGACATTAAAAAATATACATTAATTTTCAATATTTACTTAAGTGTTTGAAATACAAACTTTCACTCAATTTCCATGATCTATCTATAATATAGAAAAGAAAGATCATAATACGATGCAATAATTGAGTTAAATAAAGCATATTGGACTCCCTTTAGAGCAGGGAGGAACATCGTAACAAGATGCACAGCAGAGCGCACAGCAGCACAGACTTCTGCCGCCCTACTAGCTTTAATTTCTCTGCAAAGAGGTCAAATCAATACACACACGAGCGGTCAGTATGCAGAATAGAGAGAGAGAGAGGGAGAGAGAGTAAGAGAGAGCGAGAGAGAGAGTAGCCCGAACATGGGAAGGATTAAGCATTTTATACAGAAGAAAACACCCCTGAGATATACTTCCTGCCCCCCTGTCTGTTGTGGGGACCTTCACCAAGACCGGGCTTTGTTTCCAGGCGGTCTGGACATCACAATTTAAAATACAAAAGGACCTTTAGATTCAGTGGTGGGCCCCGGGTTTCACACCTAGTCAGGAACTGGCCCAGTCACCCTTTGTTGCTTTGTATTTACATATAGTCGACACCTTTCTAGCCCCATCGCCCCCCCATGTCTATCTCCATACACACCCCTGCAGGCTCCACAGAAAAGCAACAGCGGGGGGAAAGAGACGAGACAAAGAGGCCAAAGTTACATTACAACTTTTAAGACTGGAGAAGAAGGACTTATTTTTTCTATTTATTCATTCGTTTCTCAAGATGAAGACCGTAACCACCGTGCACAGCTGTACCTCGCTCTCTCATAGACTCTGGTCCTGTCTGACCCTCAGTTTTCTTGTTTTCTTCCTCAGACCTTAATAAATGTCAGAGGTTTATGCCTTGTTAAACTAAACTTCTCTCCCTGTGGAGGAATGAAGCAGCTCTCAGGATAGAAAATGCTTTTCCTGAGTAAATGCCCGTCCGCCACAAACACAGACATCGTCTCTCGCCTCTGACAAGTGACGCAGTTCAATCTCCAGCCTGATTTAATCCCTCATTATGAAAGTCTGTAATGCCCAACTAATATCAACTATATTTACTGACATATGATTTAATTCTATGTCAACAAGAAGTGAAATTGTGGTCTTGATCACTTACGTTAAAGCAGGAAATGGCTTATAAATCTTGTAAAATATTAAAATCCAAGTCTCATCAAATGGTAAAAATTCCTCTCATAACAATAAAACAGATTCTTTATAAATGAACATTTAATCCTAATCTCGACACTGGTTGTCCCATGACATGAGAGGTCAACATGTTCAGTCTTGGTGCAGCGCTAAAAGACATCAAATTTACGCACAGAGATGGCCCTGTTCATGACGCGTGCACGGATGTCGGGGGATTCAGAGAGAACTGACATGCAGAAGAATGACTGCTGGGACTCAGATGTGTTTCAGTTAAGTTTTCACTCAGCAGCTGAGAGTTTGTAGCTCTGTGAGCAGAACGGTTGAGCAACGGTCAGGGATCCCCTCTCTCTCCCTCCCTCCTTTCTCTCACTCATCTCCTCTCTGGACTCTGTGCACTGATCCCAGTCCGGGTGAAATAAGGATCAGATCAGGTTTTGTGAACAGGTTGCCATTTTAAAGCCATAGACAGTCATGCTGAATGTATATTTATAATGAATATTCCAGTCTTGTAAATTTAGCATCAGTGGGTTTTAAAAATGTTAAAAATCTGAAAAAAATGCCATGTGATACAAGAACAGCATGTTAATGTCTGACCTGTTTAGATTACTTTCAAGTAAATTCTGTCCAAAGTAGCTATTTTATACCCTTTTGTATATATAAATATATATATACATGATAACATACATGTTGCTGAAAAAATATAGCCCGGCCCACAGAACGTCTCACTGGGGCAAATCCACCCCCCCCCCAATCCTGAATGAGTTTGACACCCCTGAGCTAATGGCTGGTTCAGACATTTTTTTCTGTTGTTTGTGACAGCACCATGTCAGACTATACAACCAAAAACGTGTCCCATCACTCCAAGATACTCTCCCCGTATGCTGACGACACCACTGTCTCTGTGACTGAGAGTGAGTTCACAGGAGGGTCAAGGAGTGTCAGTCACTCTACAACAGAAGCGCTCTGTGTGACTGTAGCGGTCTTTGCTCCTAAAGGAAGAATAGTGATGATGAATTTTATGAATTGTATCAGGAGCATTTACATTATAATATAATTTACATCCGAGCGAACAGAGCTGCAGATTTACCCTCCGCATCAGATTATTCACTACTGAGAGAAACTGTGGTAGTAGCCCCACGTTTATCAGGGATGTCACAATAATCACAAGGTAACTTTTTTACACTGTTTTATAATTAATGCATTTTTTTCTCTAAGCACCGCTCCATAGAGCTGGAGCTCTGGCCTATTGGTGGTTTTCTCAGTAAATGGTTTGACACTGCATACAGCCATGTGGAGGAGAAGGATCATAATATAAACATAATTATTATAATGTGAATCTCTTTAACCTCCTAGGACCCTGCACGCACATGTGAAGACATTACACTCTGGCTTTCCAACTAAAGAATAAAAAAATTTCTACTGTAAGAATTTTGTAGAAAATTGTTTGGACTGTCCCTTCAAGTTAAAGTTCATTCACTACAAATACTGGGGAAATTTTCTATCAGATTTTTAAGCATTTTCCTGGAAAATCTGGGATGTTTGTGTGTTTTTAAGAGTTTCATGGGAAGTCTTTTTGCAATGAGTATTTGCATGGAAATCTTAGGGTTTTTTATGTTTGTTTTTTATTTTAACTCATTTTTGTGTTAATTTGGTAAATTTTTTGAAATATTTGGTATTTTTTGTTTCGGTTCTTTGCAGGAAATTCTCTTACTTTTTTAATTTGAGGAATTTGATTGGGATATTTCTAGAACTTAATGGGATTTTCAGGGAACTTGTTGGCATGTTTGGAGGAATTTAGTCAATCTAGTATGTCAGGCTTGCTGTTTCCTGCTGACAGGTCTTTATGTTTTAAACTTTTCCCCACCCTCAGACTTGAGACCGCACAATTACACATCCCAAACACCAATCACTCTGCCAGAACACATGATTCAGTCAGGTATTACAACAGACATCGCTGATAGCTGCAGTAAACAGCAGCTTTTAATCTAGTTTTATTTTCCTCAGTAGTGGTCATATGGCCCAGCTGTGCCAAGTTAGAGAGATGGAGAGCAACTTTTAGGATGCAGTCACACTAGGCAGTCTGCACTGTGCCTTAATCCAGTGTCTGTTAGGTGACTGAGCGGACAAATGTATCCCTTTATCTACTATATTTCCATAGTTGATGTCCACATGATAAACGAGCAATCACTGTGTTTAAAGGGAGGATTTGGTACGAGAGACAGAGAGGGATGGGGGCAAACAAGCAGGAAACAGCAGGAGCCTATCTAAATTATTAATCATCACACTGCTTCCTCAGATTAGAAGCTTTGCTGTGTTAAATCTTGAACTTCATGTCACAAATATTGCAGCGTAATCTGCATCGTATTTGGAAAAGTGGAGCGCTACCTTCGACCACTTCACATCAGCAGGGGCGTCGTTAAGGATTTTGGGCCCCGGGAAAGAATTTTACACAGGGCCCCCCTTAACTGGCTAACCAAGCAACAAATGTTGCATCATTTTTACAAATATCTGTGCATTTAAATGTATTTTTGAACCATAATTTCTGGATTTATGAGCAATATTTATTCTTTAATCCACTTGCATTATTTCTCAGCACTGGGCTATAACATTTGGACATTTTTGAGGGAGGAGCAGCCCCCCCCCCTCTTATTTCACTCTGTTTGATACATATTTCTGTCTGTTGCTTTTAATTCAATAATGACAATAATTACTAATAAGAACAAATTAATAAAAAATAAATAAAACACTTTCATTGCAGGCTTCCAAAAGGCCCCGTCAGCCATGCTTGTTTTGTTGATTCAGTTCGCTGCTGTTGACGCCATTACTCATGTGCATGCAATGCTGCGTACGCGTCCGGCATGGAAAACTGACTACTCCTCCACTCTCTTGCAGTAACAAGGATGCGTTTAGGTACCGAAACATGACACCATTTGATTTTACGTGAATTGGCACTCAGGAGTACCGACGAAATTCGGTCTGTACCTATAAAAGTAGCAAATTCAGTATCCATCCCTACTGGTATCACAGCTGCATGTTGTGACCTTTGACATCAAAAGTTTTGTATGTGTTCATGATTTTAGAAAAATCAGCTTCTGTAATTGTTAAATAGTTCAGTTTTGACTTATGTGGTGTAGTGGAGCAGAAATGTAAAGTACCCATCCATTGCAAAAAGGAGAAGAGTAACATTATTCTTTACTCAGTTGATCAGTAATTATATTATTACCTCCGCCAAGGAGGTCATGTGATCGGGAGGGTTAGTTAGTTAGTTAGTTAGTTAGTTAGTTAGTTAGTTAGTTAGTTAGTTTGTTAGCAACATAACTCAAAAAGTTATGGACGGATTTTGATGAAATTTTCAGAAAATGTCAGAAATGGCATAAGGAAGAACTGATTAGATTTTGGGACTGATCCGGATTACTGTCTGGATCCAGGAATTTTTGAAAGGATTCTGTACTATTGGGAGATAGGGCTAATGGTGGAGGTCTGCGCTGTTACCGCTTACACCAGGAGATGGCGGACATGAGTAACTTCAATCCCAGCAGCATTTGTTTTGGTGTTTCTAGTCAAAGTTTTGGAGTTAGTAGAGTTTGAAAGACACATGCCCGGTCGAGGAGACGAGTCGGAGCATAACAGAGAGAAAGACAGCGAATTGTAGCCAGAATACTCGCAATGCTGGGAGGAATAGAGGAATATTCACCCTCTGCCATGGCTTCCAGTTGTCCGGTGAGACCATGAGTGAGACTGTCAGTGCATCTGTTGGCACCAGCAGGCAATGCCTCCACCATGACAGTCCACCTGTAGTGAAGCCAATGCTTTGCCTCATTGTGTTTCCACTCCACCAGGGAAGGAGTAATCGGCGAATGCTGTGGTGGGGGGCACACGGAGACGGATCCAGGAAGTGCAGAGCCACACACAATATTTGAGCATTTTTGTGCAGCAGTTCTCAAGATATATTGGTGAAACAGGGTTAAAGAGTAGCAGAAATTGGCAGAAAAGTTGTGAAAAGAGGTCAAAATGTGACAAAAATTGGTGAATGAGGGGAAAAGGGGCAAAAGGTATCAAAAATTGGTTACAAAGTACAAAAAATAGTGCAAAAAAGTGATGAATGGGGTTAAAAGTGGCAAAAAAGGGGGATAAAACATGCAGGAAATTGGTTTAAAGGGTTAAAAGATGGCAAAATTTCAGTTAAAGAGGCAAAAAGTATCAAAAAAATGGGTTAAAAGTGGCAAAAATTGGTTTTAAAGTTGCAAAATGCGAAAGTGGTTAAAAAGTGGCAAAAATAGAAGAAAAGTTGCAAAAATGGATAAGAGTAGCACAAAGGGGATAAAACTTGCAGGAAAAGTGGTTTAAAAGGGGCTATAACTCTGCAAGACTTGGTTTAAAGAGGCAGAAAGTATCAAAAAGGGGTTAAAAGCGGTGGTACTGGTGCTAATTCACAACTGTGGAGGGCCCATTCTCTGGGATTTTCAGGGGCCCAGCCAACTCTGCTGTCAGGCCTGTCTCCTTGTGGCCTGCTGCATTAGAGATAACAGGGATCAGGCTCACTGGTGATGTCTAAAATGTCCTACATTTTGAAAGAAAATACAAATACTACTACAATAATATTTCAGTATTTCAAATATGTATTTAATTTTTGTGTATTGGAAAGTCCGGCCCCCAGAGTTTCTGTCAAAGACTAAATCTGGCCCTTGTGCAAATGTACTTGATGACCCCTGCTCTACAGCATGAATGGTCACATATTCCCACAGAAACAATCCAATATCTTCTGGAAAGCCTACCAAGAAGAGCGCAGGCAGTTACAGCTGCAAAAGCAAGACAAACGTACATGTATTTGAACACGATGTCATTACAGTCCCTGCTGGTGTAATGGTTAGGTGGCCAAATACTTTAGTAGTCAAACTAGTGTTTGATTTAAGCAGTTCTGCCAAATGAAACTTAGCTGTGTCAACGGAGTCTGATTCTCCTCTTTATTTCTAAGATGATTTATGGTAGGATGGAAGAAGTTGGATACTAACAATCAACCCCTCAAAAGGAACTTTTCATGTTCCACCAGTCGACTTCTGATGTAAGCTGGCAGGGCGATGCTTATTAAACCACCAGGTGTCTGAAACATTCGTGGGAGGAAACATGTTTTGGAGAATACTTTTTTATACGAGAGGTGAGAAGGTGACAGGGTAGTCAGTCTAAACAGAGTTAAACACATCATCAGTTGTGTGTGTGCCACTAACCTCTGAGTTTTGTGATAGTGTGGGGATAATCAGTCACATAACAGTCGCTCTGCTGTGAAGGCGCCGCTTCAAGTCAAAAACGCCAGGGCCAAAACTTCGTCCTGGTCCAGCCCTGCTTGTCTCCACTGGTGTGTTGTTCTCTTTAATTGAGTTTTAAAACTAAACCAGCTCTCTACATGGTCTAGTTACTCTACAGTCTAACTACATTTTTAATGCTGGCTTTGACCTCGGAGAGGAAAAAGATGTCAACCGTGGCGCTGCCTGGTTTGTGCCGCTTTGTATCCCAGCATGCTCTGAGCAGTGAAGCAGACGCTTGGATTACACCGGGGAGGAGTTTCTGAATATTCTGAGGTCATGAGTGTCGAGTGTTGTATGGTGGTGGCTGCATTTATCCTAGTAAAATAGTCGCACTAGTAAATCAAATGCGGTCAGCTGATTGGATTTTACATCTTACTAACAGAGTTTTAGGGCTTGAGTACATATAGTTTCTCTTTAATTCTACCATCCGACCAGCTGCAGCCTGAGGGACCATTAAAGAAACAAACACTAGTTCACACAGAGCTTTCATCCTCAGAGGCTGAACAGGCATCACAACACCTTTGTGGTTAAGTCGCCCTTGATGTTTTCTTCCCAGAGGGCCACACGGATGCTGCGAACAGGTCACCCTGCTCAGCTCTGGGTGGGGTCGTCCTGCTCTGTGCAAGACTGTGCCGCTGCATCAAATGTCTCCTTTGTGATTACTGTCCATGACACATGGACATACCAGGCCAGCTGCTCTGCCACCTGTCCATGTAAAAGTGAAATTAATCAGAGTGCTGATGAAGAGAGGCACAGGTACAAAAGGAACATGATAGAAAGGAAAGGGTGAAAATTAGAGGAAAGAAAAAGTGGGAAATGAGAAATCAGAAATAAAAAGGGTAAGAAGTGAAAGAGAAAGAGCAATGAGAGAGGGCAGCAGGAAGACAGACAGGAGGAAGACAAGGAGCAAGATCATAATGGGGATACGAGGTTTCCAAAAGGCACAATGCAGCCAGAGAGACACTCTGAAATACATAATTAAATTATGGCATTCAGTGATTCTCCTTTGTGATCTCTAGAAAGCAGGAAACTGCTGCAGCCATGAAATGGGAGACATTTTTATTAATTCCTGTGGGTCCCTTTAGTCGCAGCTCACTTGGTATTCAGGGACATCATTACCAAAATCTACAAAAGCTCTTATCAGTTATAATACTGCAGAGCACTGCCTCAGTGTGTGTGTGTGTGTGTGTCTTTGACAAGGCTTGGCAGCAATCTCTGCTTCACATCTCTTGGCTTCTGAGGAGAATGGGCAGTCCAGCTTTTCTACAGTGTTTTTGACATTTCCATTAGTCAGGATGAAAGTTAAACAGGTATCAGACAAGGTGGACAAGGCTGCACAAAGAGCTCCAACAAAGGCAGTCACTAAAAATCTCTCTGATGGGGAACAAAGGTGCCCACCAAAGCTGCCAATAATGATAATAATAATAATAATAATAATAATAATAATAATAATAATAGTAATAATAATAATAATAACAACAACTAAAAATATAATAATAATAATAATAATAATAATAATAATAATAATAAAAATAATAATAATAGTAATAATAATAATAATAATAACAACAACTAAAAATATAATAATAATAATAATAATAATAATAATAATAATAAAAAAATAATAATAGTAATAATAATAATAATAATAATAATAATAATAACAACAACTAAAAATATAATAATAATAATAATAATAATAATAATAATAACAATAACGATAATAATAATAATAATAATAATAATAACAACAACAACAAAAAATATAATAATAATAATAATAATAATAATAATAACAATAACGATAATAATAATAATAATAATAATAATAATAATAATAATAATAATAATAATAATAATAATTAACAATAATAATGATAATAACATAATATAACAAAATATATTATTATTATTATTATTATTATTATTATTATTATTATTATTATTATTATTATTATTTATAACAACAACAACAACAATAAAAAAATCAATAATAATATTAGTAATTTATATCAACAACAAAAATAAAAAAATAGTAATAATAATAATATAATAATAACAATACAACAGCAACTGCAATAATAGAAAAAATAATAAAAATAATATTAATTATTTTGATAACAACAACAACAACAATGATAATAATAAGAATAGTAGTAGTAGTAGTAGTAGTAATAAAAACAACAACAACAATAATAATAATAAAAAATAAAAATAATAACAATAGTTATAATTATAATAACAATAATAAATATAATAGCAATAGTAATTATGATAATCATAAAATAACAATTTTAATTAAAATGCTAAAATAAAAAAAAGTATAAAAGCAATAATAATGATGATGATAAAAAATAATAATAATAATGATAAAAATGATGAAAAGTAATGGTAAAAAGTAATAATGAAAAGTAATGATAATAAGTAATCATCTTCATCATCATCTTCATCATCATCCAAACATCGCTTGCCTATTGTAGCATAAAGCCACTATTTTCTCCATCAAAATGAGTGAGCTACTTGAACCAACTCAAAGGAATTAAGCAGCTCCCCCCTGGGATTTTCAATGTCAGAACATTCATTATAGGGCTCAATGGGGCACATCTCTTTCATTAAGGGCTCCATAACACATGTCTCACTGGGGTTCAGTCCTTATCCGGCGTTACAAAACTCCACTGCTGCTACATTTGTTTTGGAGGGGGTCATCTTTACCTCTGAGGACACGGAGGACTCCGGCAGCTCTCATGGAGATGTCCTTGGTGGAATTATGTACTTCCTGTGTGTCCTTCAGCGGCGTGTCCTTAGTTACACCAGGAATGACCCACAGAGCTCATAACAGCCTCTGAGGTCCAAGGACAGGGAAAGAAAAGGTCTTCATTCAGTCTGATAATGTAAGAATGCCAGTGTGCACACCCCAGATAAATGGCCAGAACAGTTTTTGCAATTACACCCCATGACATGTACCCCCCCAATTATAGGGATGCATATCATAATTGAAAATGTCTGTGTTGTAATCCGTCCAAGCCCACCACCCCCAACCAACCTGCTCCTATTTCTCAGCAGGAATTTCAACCAACCAGCAGGCGGGGCCTGAGCTAGCACTGTTATTAGCCAAATCATATCACCATGCAGATTATACATGGAGCTGTCCTGTTGAGTAACAATAACCAGACACAACACACAGAGCATAGTCCAGCAGGGTGTGAATGGGACGTCTGTGTCAGGAGCTGTTGTGTCAGGGGAGAGGTCATGTGACTGACATGGAGAAAACATACATGTAGACACAAACACAGGTATGGGCCACCATGTGTGCATTTATCCCCTATGATCCCAGCTATAGTGACAGTTAGTAGTGATATCTAGCTGATGAGAGCAAAGAGATGGTGCAGGTTCAGAGAAGACAGATTTTTCATTTTTATAATGCTCCAAATGTTTTTGATGTTGGAGAAAGATCTGGACTGCAGGCAGACCAGTTCAGGACCCAGACTCTTCTCCTGTGAAGCCATGCTGTTGTGATGGATGTGGCATGTGGTTTAGCACTGTCTTCTGTTACACACCTGTGTAGGAGGAAGGGACCTAACGTAATAAATTGTGAAAAGAATGTTTCCCAGTCCCTGAACTAACAAGTGATACAAATTTAACAGTTCTCAATCAGACAGGTTACCCTAAATAATTCAAACAGAAGACTGGACACAAACTAAAGAGGTCATTATAGCTTCAAAAATAAGAATAATCCAAAAACACAATTACCCCTGTAAAAAGAAGAACTGTGAAGATTACGATTATTCCACAAAATCAGAGTTCAAGTCTTCAAATTATCACCAAATGACCAAAACAATGTGTAGGCTAGGAACATAAGAGATGCTGATGTCAGAGATGTAGCCATGGCAACCGCCAGCCCCCTCTTCAGCAACCAATCACCAAGCACCACCAGGGAAGACGACCAAAGATCCACACACAACAGACAGCTCGCTCACTCACATCGGCATAGGAATGAACAAACAAGAGGACTCACTCTCACACAATACAGGAGACACAGATCCACGCAACCACAGAGCACTCACTCAGTCACAAAAGGAGAACACAAAATACAAAGCACAACAGCAATACAACAATACGATACAGCCCCAGCCCTAACACCTTCCCTGAAGTAGATGTTGTCTGGATGAAGCATAAGCTGCTCTAAAACCTCCAGATACTTTTCAGCATTGATGACTTAAACGAGTTACAACTTTGATTTAATCCATTAATGCGACTCAGCTGTGTAGTTACAGCTAACTCCAGTCTGGCTTAAACAATCAGCATCAGTGTGCTCAGGCATGGGATGGTTAGAGAGCCCAAATCAATGGATAGATAAAAGAGGATACCAAATGTGAAAAACAAGAGTAGAGTACTTTCTGAGGCCACACAGCCTATATTTATAGATTTTTAAGAGGAAGATAAATAAGATTTAGCCAGAAAAGTCAAAACTTTCACTGTTTACTGTCAAGGCTGAAGTTTATCTCATTGATTCTTTTGACATAAATGCTTTTTCAGCTTTAAAATAAGAGACTATGGCTTTAAGGTTAATAACATCAGTTATATGGTTCAACATGAGTTTTAGGCATCTGACGCAGTTTTACATGTAAAGTGGCCCGCTGACCTTTGACCTGTAAGTAATCTTAACAGCAGAAAAGGGCGATCCATCAGACATAAATACAGAATATAATGTGTTCTTTCTTTTTCAGAGAGCCATGAGAATCATCTGGAGATAGCTGATATGCTAAACTTAAACAACAATTCCAGATAAAAATCTCAATAATTCCAACAGCAGAATTATTACGTCGTTGTAGGAAAGCTAAATTGGAACGGCCTCATATGTGCATGCTGGGTCTTAGGAAGCAGAGCCACCTGAGAGCCTGAAGACAGAGGCCTCCGATACTGACCTTTAACCTTTCCCCTCGGCACCGAGAATTCTGCAGATCCTCAGAAGTGTTTGATATCATGTCCTGTAGATGGTGAGGCATTCAAAGTCTGCATAATCTTAAACTGAGGGACATTTTACTGGAATTTTTTACATTTCACAACTCAGCTTTGCGGGGTGGTGAAACTCTTCCTGTCTCTACTTTTGAGAGACTCTGCCTCTCTCAAAAGCTCCTTTTATACCCAATCATGTTACTGACCCGTTGGTAATTAGCCTTATTATGTCAAAAATATGTTTATCATCAGAATAACGTACTCTTCTAGTCTTCTGTTGCCCCGTCCCTACTTTTTTGAGATGTGTTGCAGCCGCCAAATTCAAAACAAGCTCATATTTTTCATGAAATGGTAAAATGTCTCAGTTTCAACATCTGACATGTTTATCTTCTAAAATTTGGCTTTATGAGATCTGACAATCATTGCATCCTGTTTTTATTTGCATTTTCCACAGTGACCCAACTTTTTTGGAATTATCTTTGTACTTTTGTTAAAATAAATCCCACCTTATCGCAGCTATGAAAGTTGTTCAGTCTGGACATAAACAATGTAGTTAACATTGTTTCCTGCTTTAGTTTAAGTTATAGCTATGTTTTTCTGTGTTCTCTTCATGCAGATCACCTGAGAAAAGATTCAATGACAGCTCAAGATGACCTTATAAGGCCCGCCCACAGGAAGTGGAGCCTGCCAGCACTGGAGACTGGAGAAGGGGAAACTCAGACTTATAATTCACCCATAAAAATCATTAAAACAAACATAATCCACTTAACTATGTTACATGTACGACAGTAATCAGAAAAAGAGAAACGCTGATGAAAGAAATCCTCTTTCCTAGCGGTGAATGAATGGATTTATTGTCACTGTCACTCAAAGACAAACGGTTGAGGGAGTCCAGTTAGCACAGGAGAGAAAATGTTGGTAGGGCTGATGCTGAAATGAGAGTAAACAGGGCTGCTCTGGGTACCAGGCTGATTTAGAGCGGCCTCAAAGATGCAGGCGGAGAGAGGAGAGGCAGAGGTAAAACCTCCTAATGAATCTCTCCATCCATCACCGCTGTAAACATCCCTCCAGCTTCATTCATGTAACGTGGGACTGACTGATATCACCTGGGCTGAGCATCCAGCTGAAACCCTGGAGCAGAAGCCCCTGGCAAGACAAAAGCTGCTGGCATGATGGAAGAGAAGAAAGGTTTTATTTCTATTTCTAAATTAGGCGGTGACACTGGGACCACTTCTGTAAAACTCGGGTTATGTCTTGGTCATTTTTCAGAGATTAAAGGAAGTAAAAATACGAACAATAACTGAAAATACTATGGTGCCTGTTCTCAGACCTCGATGTAAAACTAGAATTAAAAGTGTTAAGTTAAAGTGTGTACACATCACGTCTTTCACATCACTGTGGAGGAATGTTGTCCCACTCTTCTTTGCAGAATCGCTATAGTTCAGCCTCACTGGAGGGTTTTTGAACATCAGTGGCCTGTTTAAGGTCTCAGTCAGATTTAAGTCTGAACTTTGATTTGCCCACTGAAAACCTTCACTTTTTTGTTTTTTAGTCCATTCATCGTTGTCCTGCTGCATACAGCTGATGACCAGACATTCTCCTTCAAGCTTTTTCTAATAGAGAGCAGAATCCATGGTTTTTATCAATCACAGCAAGTCCAGGTCCTGAAGCAGCAAAGCCCCGGACCACCACCATGTTTGACCGTTGGTATGAAGCACTTCTGATGAAACGCTGTTAGTTTTACTCCAGACACACACTTTCCAACAAGTTCAAAGTGAAAGTACAGCAATTCTTGAAAAAAATTCTAAGTCATAATAATGAAATAAAAGGTCAGAATTATAAGATTTAAAAAAGTCATAACTATGAGATACAAAGTCAGAATTAGAGGAAAAGTAATAATGAGATATACAAAGTCAAGATGATGAATTGAAAAGTCAAAATTATGAGATAAAATGTTAGAATTGACTAAATAAATTTTTATCTCATAATTTCAACTTTCTATCTTTTACTTATGACTTTTATCTCATAATTTTACATTTGAATCTTATAATTATGACTTTGGATTTCTGTTTTTATTTCCTTACTTCCACATTTTTATTTTTTTAGGTGTCAGAAATGGGCTTCCATATGCCTGCAATGAAAAGTGTGTTTTTATTCAATTGTTCTTAATAATTAGAGTCATTATTGTATCAAATAGAGTCAAATACAATTCTGGGGGCCCCTCTTTTAAAAATGTTGAAATAGTGTGGTCCAGCACTACACAATAATGCAAGTACATTTAATTTAGCCATAGTAAAATTGCTCTTAAATTTGGGAAATTATGGTTAAAAATACATCAAATGCATATATATTTGTAAAAATGATGCAATATTTGTGCTTGGCTAGCCGGCTAAGGGGGGTCTCTGTGTAATATTCTTTCTAGGGGCCCTAAATCCCTAGCTACGCCCCTGCTGACCAGACTGCAAGGACTGGGGCTGATGGGAAGATTGATGATGTCAAAGGAGGCAGAAAGTGTTGATCTGAAGTGAAGCCAGAGGTGAAAATGAAGTCATAGTATATAACATGGCCTGGTGTTGTATTTAGCTCAGTGCAGAGGCTACAGTCCTTGAAGCAGGAAAGCTCTGGTTGGAATCTGGACTTGTCCCTGTTTCCAACCATATCCACTGTCCTCCAGTCGGCGTAAAAGCCCCAGAAGAAGACCCGTCCTGTCTGACAGATGCATGTGAAGCAGCTGACAGTCTGCACCCTTAGGTCGATCACAAACATGACAGACTTCAAGTTACTTTTTCTTCAACTTTTGAGAGTCATTTTCCAAAAAAAGGTTGAGAAAAGGTCAAAAACTAAAAGTGGAAACTATCATGTGAGTAAGAAGTGGTCCGGTCTAAGTCCAGAATCCTCACTGCGGCAGCTTCGTCTTTTTCTATGTAAAGCAGAAATGATTATACGGTATTACGACAGCTTTTGGTTTTATCAAACTCCTGGCGAGTATGCATGCACCTGAGCTCAGGACAAACGCACAGCTCCTATCTTCTCTCCCAACTCCTAATCCGAGGATTGACAGCTGGGGCCTGCGGGGACCGCCATGAATAATTTGGCAGAAAGAGCTGCAGGCAGCCAGAAAATTCTGAGACAAAAGTAATAAAATGGTGAAGTCAACAGCTTCATGAACTATTTATCTTTCTAGAGCCGATATGTCCTCCTTCAGTCGGATTCTGTACTGTTCCAGTCTAGCCACCTCACTTGTCAAAGCCCACAGCAGTCCAGACTTTATTGAAAATTTGATTCAGTTTCCCAAGTTGTCACTTTCTAAGGACTGTGTGCAATAAAGGAGACAGGTTATTGGGGAAAAGAAGAGAAAGACAGACTAATGAAAAAAAAAACTTTAGTGGAGAGAAACTGGGAGAGTGTGGTCTGAGTGTGCAGAAGTTGACAATGATCAATAACATTAATATGGGCTTCTATGTGCTGCGGGCAGATGAACTACCTGCTGCCAAAAAACACAATACAGGAGGGACAGGACCAGGCTTCTGCTTGTTATTTAGACTCTCAAGGTTTCTGTGGCCTTGTGAAGAGTAAAACCACCCATTACTTTTGATTTATTCTTTAGTTTTTTGCAGCATTCTTATAAAAAATGATAAAATAGTAGATATCTGACAAATCTTAAGCCTTCATGTGCTGACCTACTTCCTCCTGTGTTGATAGGGAGCCAAACATGGATGCTTTGGCTATTCTGTTGTTGATATTAATGAGACAGTAGAGCATGAAAGCACTCGTGTCTTCTTATCAAATGGGAAATTGTTGTTTCCCTTGATATCAGGCAGAAACACGGATAAACAGAAATGGTCTTTAATGATGAGGAAAGAGCCGACATTGTTAGAACAAGCTGGATGGATGGAGACGACTTTGATTTGTCATTGGAGTGAAAGTGTTCATGTTCCCATGAGGACAAATATTCAAACACCAAGGCCCTGAAACCAACTCCCTCTCTCTTTCAGCATTCATGTCGTTAACATGTTTGCTTTTCCTGCTGTTAGGACAGCAGACAGACGTCCCCAGAGAGGACGATGTGATCCTTTCTTCTTCTTTACACAAAAAAATTCTGCTTAAAAACATTTGAAAGTGCATGTTGATTTTTTTTTGGACATGATGGAGCAAAACATGTCATTTGTTAGAAAAGTGCACAAATTACACCAAAGTATTCCAACTATTGTTTATTATGTCCCACAGGGGAAGTAGGGTGAAGATTTACTGAAGGACTGCGGCTCATGCTCACACTAAACCTGTGTGAAGGAGAACTTACAGACCAGCGAAACCCAGTGCATCACATTTTCACCAGCTGTGGATCAGTGGTAGAGGTGGTTCCTCTTAACCGGAAGGTCAGAGGTTCAATCCCCAGTTCCTCTATCCTGCTCCCACTGCTGTCAGCGTCATGTGAATGTGTATCAATGATAAGCTAACGCTCATGGACATCACCGTGGTAGTAAGGTAAGTTTGCCCTGTGGTCCAAGTGTCCCCCTTCCTCCAGAGGATTTAGCCTTTCCTGCCCTTTCATCTCGACCTCAGTGGACTTTCAGCATTTCCTCCACGTTTCCTGATAGTTTTGTGGTGTATGACCTTGTTTTTCCTGCTGCTTATGACTACCTGTGCCTGTGAGGTGTTGAGAAGAGTTTTGCTACCTTAAGCAAATGTAGCTAAAGCTAATGTAGCTACATTATATATATTATGTGTTATATATATTATTTTTATAAACACACACTGTATATAAGGTTTTGCAGGTCAGGTTAAGTACTTTTGTGCCCAAAATCCCCACCCTAAGCATAACTGGAAGTGTAATCCAGTTTTATTTTGAAAATTTTCGGTCGTATTTCTGACCAGACAGTCTGACAGCTGCGGTCTGCAGTAAGTCTGAGGTAGGGGATCAGCTGGACTGTCTTGTGCAGGGGTGTCAACTCAAGGCCCGGGGGAACGATAATGTCTGGCCCACCAGATCATTTCATATTTGTATTATTACTGGCCCACCAGTCTGAAGTCTGCAGGTTTCCTCCTGTATAAAAACTTAAACTTGATTACTCTCTCTTGATGTATATCTTGGACTTGTAGTGTTTTTCACAAATAAACTGACAGCATATGTTTAAACCTGTGAAAACAAAGAAGATGGATGGTCCAGGACACCTTTAAGAGAAAGAACGGGAAATTTCCATGCAGAAAAACACCAAAAAGGTGAAAAGAAGACCTCAGTCTCAACTACAACTCCTGGTTAGCTTAAATGCTAACAACTGCCAGTAACTGCAGCAAATCACCGCCTGATCAACAGGAGACTACTGAATGATACCTACTGAGGTAGCATGGGGCGGAGTGCATGAACGCAGCGGCCCGGCGCTCCATCACTAGCAGCAAATCAAAGCCCTACACTTACACCAGAACTGACAGCATACCCGCGGAGTTTACATCTTTCCTGATGAAGATTATCCAGAGAACAGGGCACTCAGAGACTAAAAGGAGGAGGTACAGCAGCACAACACCTGCAGCCAGGTGGGGAGGAGGCAGAGACGACAATGTGCGAGAAGGAGGAAGTGGGGAAAACAAGCCGGGCTGCAGGCTAGGCTAAGAGCAGCCCCACACAAACCTGTCATACCAAGCTTCTTTCTCCCGGGTGCCCGCTCCCTCACCAGCAGGATGGACGACGTGAGGCTGCAGATTTCTAACCACCACTTGGACCACTGTGTTTGCTGCTACAGAGGAGACTGCCAATAATTTCTTTGTGTTTTTACAATGCAATGACAATAAACCTCTATTTATTATTTATCGTTGTTAAACTATAAAAATGAGAAAAAATTAAAGAGCAAGAAAAAATTCATAAAAAGTGAAGAATGTGGGGAAAGAAATTAATTTGTGTTTTTTTTTTTTTTAATATTTTCAATTTTGCTCCTCAAACTTATTATTTGACTTTTCATTTCATACTTTGACCTTTTCATCTAATACCTTGGACTTTATATATCACATTTCTATCTTTTACAGTCACAATTCTAAATTTTAAGTCATATTTTGACATTGTCAGCTCCTAATTTTGGCTTTTTAATCCAATATTTTGACTTTTAAACTCATTATTTCATTTTTTTCCACATATTTTGACATTTTAAATGAATAATTTTTACTTTTTATATCATATTTTGACCTTTTAGACTCCCAATTTTAAATTTAAATCATATTTAAAACTTTTTAAGTCATCATTTTGAATTCTAGCTCATATTTTGACATTTTCCACTCCTTATTTTGGCTTTTTAATCCCATATTTTGACTTTTAAACTCATGATTTCAAATTTGATCTCATATTTTGACCTTTCAAACATTTGATTTAAACTTTCTCCTCATATATTTGCTCTTTAAAAACATTATTTTTCTATTTTTAATATCGTGTTCTGATCTCTTAAACTAATAAGTTGGAATTTTTATCTCAGATTTGAGCTTTTAAACTTACCATTTTTACTTTTTTTGAATTTCCAAATGATTCCTCATCAGTGCTGTTGTTTTCATATTTTGTTTCTGGTGAAAATGAGGTTGACAGTTCTGGTTAAATGTTGACCCTGTTAGGCTCTCAGGTTGGACCTAGACCCAGGATCTGGCCCCTGCTGTGACTGAGTCTGACACCCCTGGTTTTGTCAATTTTGGGTCTCCTGACTCCTAGTCTTGCCTTTTTAAAGGGCCTAAGAATAGTCTGTTTCAGTCTGTTACAGGCTCAAGTCTATGGACTGTTTACTGTTACGATCTTTAAAAAGTGCTCCCTCTATAGACAACTTTTCTCCACATTAGTGTACAACTTTTCATTTGTCTGCACTTCAGTTTCACAAGCACTACAGACTTTGTGAATTCAGCCTTTAGACAGGGCAAATAGTACAAATGAGGATTTTTTTCAGGAATAAGGGGCTGTAATCTACATTTCACACCCTAACTTTCATAAATGCCCTATTTTTCTTAAATGCCACAGAGGTGCAAAGGTCAGGAGTTTTTCTGACTGATTAGAAAAGGTTGGGTCAGTCGTATCCCTGTCAGTGTAGATGACACCAAACTGTATTCATCAATGAAGCAGGAAAAAAAACACTCAATAAATCTTTAAAGTCCTGGATGACTAGAAAGGTACTGCCATTAATATAAAATATATATATTTCATTGTTTTTATCATTCGTTTGGTTAACAGGATTATGACTGTCATTGCAAACTCCATCTCCCCTCCCCCTCTTTGGTTTTAATCCACATGTGAGTGAACAGACTGCAGCACTCATGCTTGTTTCACTTTTCTAAATGTGAGTAAGCTGTCCCTTTAGTTCAACAAATATAGGAAATGCTGCTTTTTTCCAGGTATCCCTTCTGTGTCCGACTTCTAACCTCTCTTTTCAGAGCAAGGCGAAAATGGTTGGACCCTTGTAGCATCCCTATCAGTAAGTTGACCCCGAGCTGACCAGAGCCTCTTCTCTGATTCGCTCTAAAGGGTAAGTACTGTACCTGGTGTGACTTCTCTGAGTGCTCTTTCGCTGTCTCGTCCTTTTTTCTGCTGCTCCGATTGTGCAAGAGACGAATCCATCACACAAGGCAGCAGAGGAGGCGCACGGTTCATGGTCCCTCTTTTATCATGTTTTATTTAAAAACAACGATTAAAGATTAAATTCCTTTCAGAGTTTCCTCTCTGCGAGCGGGGAAGCTCTGCTGATGGTGAGTGTCAGGTTACACGGAGATCATCACGGAGTTCGCTTCAATTACCTCTCCAAAATATTGCTGCTCCGGAGCGCTCTCGGAAACAATGTGGAGGCTGGAGGAATCAAAAACAGAGTCAACAAATATAAAAACACTTCCCAGAAAAACAACGAGGACAATGAACTAAAGTGGTATTTTCTTTTGGGATGGAAAATGTTGACAGGACAATTTTAAAGGCCAGGCTGCCATCTCTCAAGTTTGTGTGCAGTAAAGTCAGAAATTGGTCTTTAAATACACTCTGTGATGAAAAAATATCGCTTCAGCATCAAAAAAACTCTCCTGCTTTCTCTAACAGTGGATTTAGACCATGATAACATTTTTTATTACCTTTAATTTTCCAGTTAGGCCAAAAGCAGACTGATGGCATCCTTATAATCTGTCTCTGTACATACTTAATACTTATCTGCATCAAAGTACAGCTGAAAATTCATTTCATCCATCCATGTTCTATACCACTTACCCCATTAGAGGTTGTGGGGGGCTGGAGCCTATCCCAGCTGTCATTGGACTGGTCAGCAGTCAATCACAGGGCTGACAGACTGAGACAGACAACCAGGCACATTCACACCTACGGGCAATTTAGAGTCACTGATTAACCTAACGAGCATGTTTTAGGGGGTGGGAGGAAGCCGGAGTAGCCAGAGAGAACCCCCGCATGCACGGAGAGAACATGCAAACTCCACAAAGAAAGGCCCTGACCGGGACGCCAACCAGGGACCTTCTTCTTCTTCTTCAAAAAAAAAGAAACTTTAACCACAAATATTCATGCAACTATGTAACACCTTGCAGGTAGATTTTCTCTCAAACTAAAATGCATCAGAGAGGATTGACCCAAACTGAAAAACATGTTTTTCATTTTTTCTTCTGCTCTTAAGGACTTTGCAGCTTGGCTTTTACTTTTGATGAATCTTAATCATGATGATGCAGTGTTATTTTGGCAGCTGTTTTTAATTTTAGTCTTAGTTTAAGTCTTTAAATGAAATGCATTTTAGTTTTAGTCACATTTTAGTCATTTATATCCTTTTAGTTTTAGTCTAGTTTTAGTTGACGAAAACTCAAAACATTTTAGTTTTATTTCAGAAAAAGTCCTCACATTTTAGTCTTTACTTTTAGTCCAAGCATTTATTCTCTTGCCTAAATCTGGTACCAAATCATGGTAGTGTGTTCTCTGCCAAACCTGGGGTCCCTGCTTTCTACAGCTGAGAGGCAGAATAGATACAGATGCATTGTTCTTAGATAGATTTACCCACAGTGGAGAAATATCACAGATTTACAATGTCTGACCAAAACTACATTACATTTTAGTATAGTTTTAGTCATCTTGATGAAAACTAAACTTAGTTTTTGTCAGTTTTAGTCATCACAGGTCTATTTTTGTTAGTTTTAGTCTAGTTTTTGTCATGGAAAAAAGGCAGTCGACAAATAGTTTTAGTCATAGTTTTAGTTGAGGAACTTAACACTGGGATGATGTCTTGTCTGCAAACTTTGTTTGTGATTGTGGTAAGTCTTTCTTACAGTCCCCCAATTAATAGGTATTTAGCTGATAAATATATTGTAATTTATAGTGTGTATTGGATAACTACCGCTGTAATAAACAGGTAAGAAGAAAGAAACTACAGCTCAAAAACTAGGTTTTTACCTGGTAATTTATATTGCGTTATAGGCTAATATCCTCTAGTAATCCACAGGTAAGAAGAGAGAAAGTACAGCTCAAATTATAGATATTTATCCGGTAAATATCTGGTAATTATTATAGTGTTATTGGGCAATTACCCTGGCAACAAACGAGAAAGTACAGACAAGCTACAGCTCCAATGGTAGGTTTATACCTGGTAAATATGGAAGAAGAAGATAAACCCATCCATCCATTTTCTACACCGCTTATCCTGTTCAGGAGGGTGGCTGGAGCCTATCCCAGCTGTCATTGGGCAAGAGGCGGGGTACACCCTAGACTAGTCGCCAGACAACCAGGCACGCTCACATTCACACCTACGGGCAATTTAGAGTCACCTATTAACCTAATGAGCATGTCTTTGGTGTTGGGAGGACGTTGGTGTAGCCGGAGAGAACCCACGCATGCACAGGGAGAACATGCGAACTCCACACAGAAAGGATGGAGACAGATGTCAGAGTGACGGCCTTGCTGCTTTCGCTGAAGCGCTTCCAGGAGCTGTTGGGGGGTACTTTGACAGTGCTCAGGAAGTGAACTGGTATCTCTCCAGCTACCAGGCCAAAGTCCACGTAAGGTCCGACCAGGACTTGAACCGGCGACCCTCTGAATCTCAGCCTGAGTCCTTACAGACTCAGCTACTGCCGCCCAATCTGCCCAGGATGGTTGATACATTAACATGTATTTACCAGGTAGCAGTAGGGGAACTGTAAAAGAAAGGGTTACAGTGATTTTCTCATTAATTGTTAGAAATCAAACTGAGCCTATTTTCCTTCTCAGGCTCATACCCCTGAAGTGAACATGAGTGAAATAACTCTTACTTCTAAATTTCATCTATTTAATCTGAATCTATTAAACCACAAAAACTTTATTGTGATCAACAACCTCACAAAGCTCAAAAGGTTTAATTTTCAGAATTTAAAAACTCATGGAGAAGAAGATCTTGCCGTGAAGTCTTTTTACACTTACAGCGGGCTTCCCTGGAAGGATGGAGAACGATTTCTGTTCCCAGAGGTCATAGCATCCTTCAGGGGATAATTGATATTGTCTGTTCTCCTGCTTGATCAGGGGTGACAAGTTTGAACATCACACTCCTTCTGTCTGCAGGGCCGTCGTTGCTGGATGTGAATTCTTGACTACTGAGTGAGGAACTCTTCCCATGAGCAGGCATGTTTTAGCATATTCAGCAGGCACACAGCATCCTAGAACAGAAATGACTGATTCATTTTTCATGATTTTGAAACTTGGATTTATTTGTCTGTTTATCATTATTGAAATTTGGCCTGGTGGCTGATTATAACAATTTCTGGTTGATAATAAATTCTAAACAAATATTGCTTTACAGAGCCTTCAAAGGAAAATTCTGAGCATTATTTTGAACTCTCACTGGTTTGGCAGTTTGTCCATTTTTCTATATGCATGTGAAATCATTAGACTCGGATTGTTTTAAAGGAGAACGCTGACTGTAGGAAAGTAAGAGCTGGTTTGGAAAGAAGGAAAGGAAGGATAAATGCAACAAGGCATGCAACAGTGATCATTTAATCTTGATCAGCTTGTTTTGATTGCACTCTAAGGCCGTCCCATGGTTTTAGCAGACTCCAGTCGAGACGGAGGAAATATAAATTCAGTCTACCTACAGTACAGTTTTCTCAAGATCTTGATTTTATAATTTTCATTCCACTTCGGCACTCTGTTCTGTTGAAACTGAATTAAACCTGCTGTTTTATACTGCTATATTGATGTGTACTGTCTTTTATGTATCTAAATAACAAATCAAGCCAAACTACAACATAATGAGAACAGAAATAAAAGTGAGGATGAGCAGGAGCTTACACTAGAATGTATTTTGCAGTGTGTCTGGCTCACAGCTACAGTTGTTAGAGTGGCATATAAAGCACGGCCTCCTAAGCAGATATACTGTGAGTTTCTTTCACCAGCCAGATTGCGTCTGGCTACCTGAGAGCAGATGTGGACATGCATGTGTTTGTGCATGTTCTGAACTGAATAGAACGTGAAGGTGAATCAGCAGGGCGCTGGTTTTGAAATGAGCAGGATTGATGTGCTCACAGCAGACGTCCTCGGATCCATCATCAGCTCGTCTAAATTGAGCTCCCGGGTTTATTCAGTGCAAAGTATACCTGTTGTATTGTGCCCTTTACAAGTCTCTGCGGCAAAGGAGACGACTGCAGGGAGGTGATTGTGGTAGCTTCATTCACACATGAATGCACATGTGAATAACACACACACAGGTTCGTAGATGCTGTTGCTGAGCAGACCTGTGTGACGGGCTAAATTAGGAACAAAGCTGTTCGACTGAGGTGTTACTGGAACAGATTGTTTAAATGCTGATCATTAGATGGACCAGCTGTGTGTCTAGACATTAAAACTAAGTACCATAAGAGAGCAGATTAAGCACGTCAACATTTTTACCTTGAGGAAATACTGGAAAGAACACTAAAGTAGTGTTTGTAGTTAATAAATGTGTTTTTAGAACAGAAAATACATCTTTAAGAAAAAGACTCTATCAGCTGTGGAATGACAGAAACACATTAGGCTCTGTATGCCGGCAACAAACAGGAAGTGTGACAACATGGCTGCAGAACGATAAAGACGCGTGGAGTAGGGTACCAGGATCGGGGAAACCTCCGAAACTACTTAAAATGCAGGTATGGTGTTGGCGAGTACACGAGTTTATGCTCTGATCTGATACCGTTCTGTTTACCTTTATATTTTGCTTCGTTTAGCCGTCCTGTTAGCGCTATAAATCGGAAACCAGTTCTTCGCTGCCGTAAAAAACTAAAGGTCCTGTCTGAACCGTTTGGGCCCGGTTAAAAAATGACATGACCAATCAGCATTGAGGGGCAGTACTTTCAGGCGCGGCGGAGTTGTGATGTAAGCAAGCAGCAACAAGAGGCCGGTGCAATTATGGCGGAAGATTAGCGTGAATGCTGCTAAAGCGCCAGTTTTATCAGAACTTGACGACATTTCTTCGTTAAAAGAAGAACAAAGAACAGCAGTGAGTTGTTTTCTTTTCAAAAACCACAAAGTTGTGAACTGACATGTCTACAGTCGCCATGGTTCCCGTTATGCAGTTCTCTACGGAGTTTACTCCTCAGTAGCGGCTACGTCACATGTTTTGTTGCTCTGATTGGCCCATAAAGATGGGACAGACAGAATATTCATCCAATCGCCCTCCGAGTTTTTTTTTCTTCAAAGGCTCTGCCCTTTCCCAAACGCCATCTATGGAAGTTTTTCCAGATGGATGTGTTAAATAAACCCATCTCGCATGTCAGGTTAGGAAAGAACATGCACGAGCTACCACTTTTAGAGCAGTGGAGAAGAAGCAAAGGACCCACTACGGGACAGTTTTTCTCTAAATGTGATCATTAAAACGCCTTCCAGATTGGCGCTGTCGTACACAACAGGAAGTGACACAGTTTATCAAAAGTTAAATCACTTTTAAACTATAAATCCCCATAAATGCCTCTTACTTGTTCTTCTTCTTGAAGCTAGCCGTTGTGTCATCCCATTGATGCCTTTAGCCGTGTTTCCATCAGGGGGTCCGGTTTGATTCAGTTAGGGTTGGTATGGTTTGGTACGCTAAACCTCAAAATAGTTAATATGCCCACAGACACCCGTGCGCTCACTTGGGTGGGCGGGGCTGTAAAAGCATGAATGTGAAGTCAAAGACAGCACGAATCTGCTGTTCCAGCCCCAGAGTTATAGAGAGGACGAGTGACAGAAATCAGTCGGGAATAAGCAGTAAACAGCTTTATTTCAGCTGAAAGGGCTTTTTAAAGAAATAACTACATTTTAATGATGTTAACTGCTGTCAGTAAAGATCCTCAGCTGATGGAATATGTGTACAGAGATGTTTGAGTCGTAACGCTACATTAGTATGTGAATATATCTAGTCTAGAACAGTTTATACGACAAAATATGAAAGTTTAGAGCTGTACTGTGAGAATTCACCGCATTAAAAATAAAGTAAAAGTTCAGCTGGTGTTAAAATCAAGCTAGATTAAGTCAGAAATCCGGGGGGTGCTGATCTCGTTTTAAAATAGTCTGCAGCCTGAAGTTTTACGAGCCCATTCAACAACCACAGAGCGATGTTTTCACAGGTTACCTAACGTAAGAAGTAGATTAATAACTAGTTACAGATGAGAATGAACTGTTCTAAGGCTCTGTATTCACAGACTTAAGCATTAATTTAGTTTCTCATCCATCAGGGATGGATCAGGCTGATGTGAGCCTTCAGGCTCTGCTTTGTGTTCTTAAAATCATCCAGATAAACGTCAGGAAACTTGATTTGTGGCCAGATACCAATATCCATAGACTAGGAAACAGTTTGGATCTCTGTAGAGTCCAAATATTTCCCATTTAGGCAGATATTAGTCAATTTTTATCCCGTTGTCACCCACTTCTCACAGCGCAGACTTCCGTGTTTGAAGCCCGGAGGCGAGCAGCTGAGTCGCGCGCTGACGTGACGTCAGTGCAGCTCCTATTGTTGTGTGTAGCTCCACCTTTTTGGTGCGGTTAGGTAAGCTTGGTACCCCTACGTAAGGGTGCCGAAAAGTGGGACGGTACGGATTGTTTTTTTTGGGACCCTTTTCAACTTTTGCTCTATGGAAATGCAAAAAAATGCGTGCCGTACCGCACCGAACTGAGCCGGACCGCTTGGTGGAAACGACCTGTTTGAATCCTTGCGGCAGCATTTTCAGTGAGCCTGGAACTCGTGTGGCTTTTGGGGTCTTTGATGATTAAATCCACACCAGTAAACCCGATACTGAACGTTGTTTTATCTATTTTAATCCAACTATGACCAGTTATCATCTCTAGCTTGAATGCTGTCATATTGTTTACCCTTTGTGAGGGTCTGTCAGCCAATAGCAGGCTCTTCTGTAATCATGTGATGCTGCCTGAATAGAGCGTAATGAAGAGAGAGAGCCTGTGCTGCAGCCCCCTGTATTATTGTTATTTTAATATTAAGCAGTCAAACTCAATAATCAGCAGAAAAACAACTTTAGGCTCACAGAGATGCTGTACATTATGATTCTATCCGTTGAGTCATGTTCTGAGTCAAATACAGGTCTAAAATAATTTGCTAATCTGCACAGTCAGTCCAGAATGTTCACTTGAAGAATTGCATGTCCTTGAAAATGTTACAACTGATGATCCAACTTTTAGTCTCTAAATATGCTTTCACACAACCTTGAGGCTCAATGTCAGCCAAACTGATTCAGGGCGGTGGGACAAAAACAAAGTATAAAAATAGCCTCCCTTCTTTACCAGCGACAGGGCTGCCAGTAACACAGATATCAGGTGAAACATGTCACTGCAGCTCCAGTGAATCTTACCAAGTATGCATTTAAATGTGTATCTCTAGGTGAGACATCTCTGCTGCTTTAAGAAACAAAATATACAAATGGAAATCAATATCTCCTTAAAAGCTGTAATCATTCTAAATACTAAGATGATACATTTAAGTCGAGCTGTGTCAAACATGTCTGCATCCAGCGGGGTAACGTTACATCGATCCCTGACGGTATTAAGAGATTAAAAGGTTTCCTGTCCTCTCCTTGTTGTTGACAAGCCTTGTGACTCATTACAGCCATTAGCATTGAGCTTGCTCATCAATAAGCACTTGGCTGATCCATCAGTCTTCCTGAGATGGAGCCCAGGGGACCCTGCCATAGGTCCCTGCCAGTTCTGAGAGGAGCTGCCGGGGCACCCTTGATCTGCCGGGTCACCCTGCTCGCACGCACACACGTTAGTGTGCCCTGCTCTTTGCCTGACAGGCAGGATTCAGGTGTCACAGCGAACCTCTCTGCTTCAAATTCTTTGTTGATGCTTCTGTTAAGTGTTGTGTCAGTGTAACCACTTCTGCCTGTCAGCATGTTAGCTTTCGGCAGTGCTCTCTTGTTTGCCAGCCTGCTTTGTGTTGACTTGATCACTGAGACCTTGACTGTGTGGGTGCACATGTGTGCTAAAGAGAAAAGGCACAGTCTCGCCAACTTAGGGGTGTTTTTTTTCTGTCTGTCAGCTCCAGTAATGTCTGGTACAGTATTTCATTTAAGTTAGCTGTGTAGTTGTTGGGATGCGTGTGACTGTGTAAGTGTCGGCTGTGGCAGCGTCAGTGTCAGTCAACGTGAGAGGATGCGGTGTCAGTGTGTGACAGCCAGCCGTAGTCTGATGTGATAGGCTGCCACAGTGAATGACAATGTCTCGACTTAGGAACCAGCGTGTAGTCTTTGAGCGGTAGAGTAGGAACAAAAGTCAGAGGGTGTTATAGTTCATCATGGAGGGCCTCTCCCTCTGCGTGATCCAGAGCCCCCATCAGCAGCAGGGCTCCAGTGGCATTGTCCCTCACAAAGATAACGAAGGGGTGATCCGCGTAAAACGGCTTGGGCTTTTCTACGTGTTCCTCTTCAAGTTCTGTGTCTCCTTTCCCGGCCTGAGCAGCCAGCTCTAGGGAAGCCCACTGCAAGACATCGCCCAAGTAGAGCTTCCCCTTGCTCTCTTCAGAAACCCCGGAGAAATCCGCCAACTTCTGGTCCCAGGCGTCAGTCAGGCCCAAAGCAGACAGCTGCTTCTGAAATGACACACACACACATAGAGCCAGAGTAAGGAGTTGAAAAGTTAAAAGATGTTAAAAATATGACTTAAATTTCAAGTTGGGAGTCTAAAAGGTCAAAATATTATATTAAAAGTAAAAAATAATGAATTTCAATTGTCAATATATGAGAAAACAATTTGAAATGATGAGTTTAAAAGTCAAAATATGGGATTAAAAAGCCAATGAAAGGAGTTGAAAAGGTCAAAATATGACTTAAAAATTAAGAATGTGAATGTAAAAGATAAAAATGTGACATAAAAAGTCCAAATTATGAGTTGAAAAGGTCAAAGTATATCAAAAGTAAAAATAATTCATTTAAGATGTAAAACATATGGGAAAACAATTTGAAATCATGAGTTCAAAAGTCACAATATGGGATTAGAAAGCCAAGATTAGGAGTTAAAAATGTCAAAATATGAGCTTTTATTCAAACTGATGACTGAAAAAATTAAACATATGACTTAAATTTAAAATTGGGAGTCTAAATGGTTAAAATATGGTATAAAAAATAAAAATAATTAATTTAAAATGTCAAAATATGACTTAAATTTTTAATTATGAGTCTAGAAGGCCAAAGTTTGATATAAAAAATAAAAATAATTCATTAAAAATTTCAAAATATGAGAAAAACATTTGAAGTCATGAGTTTAAAAGTAAAAATATGGGATTAAAAAGCTAAAATTAGGAGTGGAAATTGTCAAAAAAATTTGCTGGAATTCAAAATGATGACCTAAAAAAGTAAAAAATATGATTTACATTTAAAATTGGGAGCATAAAACGTCAAAATATGATATTAAAAGTAAAAATAATCTATTTCAGATGTCAAAATATGAGAAAAACATTTAAAATCATGAGTTTAAAACTCAAAATATGGGATTAAAAAGCCAAAATTATGGGTGGAAAACGTCAAACTGTGACTTAAATTTAAAATTGTGAATGTAAAAGATAAAAATGAGATATATGTCAAGTATATAAAATTCATAAAGTGCCTTGAATAATTCCCAATCTTGTAAACATACAGCGAAGAGACATCCTGTGAGGGTAAAAAAACAGCTGCCAGGACACTGATCAATTATGCACGCAGGACGACAAAACAACGAGTGGGAGGGAAAGTGCATTTTAAATTTTCATGATGCTGTGACCTTCAGAAGTGTGGGACATACACTGGCCTTCCCACGTCTGATTAATACGCCCTCCTGAACAGTCAATCAGTAACTTTTCTCCACAAGTTTTCATAGAAATGTTTATTTACTTCATTTCCCCAAAAATACAAGATGGGGAAAAGGCTGACAGTTGCCCTTGTTGTGAGCTGGCAGAACAAAGTGGGCGACAGGCAGAGAGGATTCGGAAGGAGGAAGCAGAGGATGAATAATTTAAGAGCGATGCCCCGTGACCTCAGCACCTCCTTTGTTTTGTCTCTGATATGAATTCCACAGAAAGTCGTCGGCATGACAGGTAGTTTATCCTCCAATGGCAGAGGGCCACTCACAATGACAGGCTTCTCCAGGGGCCAGAGGAGAGCATGTGTGAGTGTGAGTGTGTGACGGCGTGAACTTAGATGAGGCAGAAGGCCGCGGCTGCAGAGAGGGACCAGAGGGTGATATTGTTTCCAGGCATTGTTAAAAGTTGAGCTGATTAATCTCTTTATTGGAAATATCTCTCACCAGCTGACAGGAAAACACAAAATCATTCGGATGAGTTGTCTGCATGAATGGAAATGTTTTCTGAGTGCTGCTTGGCTGACTGGCTTTTTTTTTCTGAAAACCACATTGTTAGAGCTCTGCTGAGTTTACAAAACCACATGCTAATGGACGATTGTTATAATTCATACAGTGTCTGCTTTTCTACTTACAGAGCTGTGCATGAACTAGGACGGGGGTGTCAGACTCAGTCACAGCAGGGGCCGGATTCTGGGTCTAGGTCCAACCTGAGAGCCTGACAGGGTCAACATTTAATCACAAATGTCAACTGCATTTTCACCAGTAATAAAATATGAAAAAACCCAGCACTGATGATGAATCATTTGGAAATTCAAAAAAGGTAAAAATGATAAGTTTAAAGGCTCAATCTGAGATAATAATTCCAGTTTATTAGTTCAAAAGATCAGAAAATGATATTAAAAACAGAAAAATAATGTTTTAAAAGAGAAAATATATGAGATCAAATTTGAAATCATGAGTTTAAAGTCAAAACATGACTTGAAATTTTACATTGTGAGTCTGATAGGTCAAAATACGGATTAAAAAGCCAAAGTTAGGAGTTGAAACTGTCAAAATATGAGCTAGAATTCACAATGATGACTAAAAAATTTTAAAAATATGACACATTTAAAATTGTGAGTCTAAAAGGTAAAAAAAGATATAAAAAAGTAAAAATAATTAATTTAAAATGTCAAAATATGAGCTAGAATTCAAAATAATGACTTAGAAAGTTAAAAAATATGACTTATATTTAAAATTGGGAGTCGAAAAGGTCAGAATATGATATAAAAAGTAAAAATAAGTAATTCAGAATGTCAAAATATGAGAAAAATATTTGAAATCATGAGTTTTAAAGTCACAAAATGGGATAAAAAAGCCCAAGTAAGGAGTTGAAAATTCCAAAATATGAGCTAGAATTCAAAATGATGACTTAAAAAGTTTAAAATATGACTTAAATTTAAAATTGGGACTCTAAAATGTCAAAATATGATATAAAAAGTAAAAATAATTCATTTAAAATGTCAAAATATGAGAAAAAAATTTGAATTTGGCCCCAGGCCTTGAGTTTGACACCTCTGAACGAGGAGGTCAAACTGGATCATGTCAGCTTACATCTTAACATGAAATGAGTTAATGTATGCACAACTGTAGGGATCTGTCATCCCCATCCTTCTGTTTTCATGCTAAGCTCCACACACACACACACACACACACACACACACGCCACCTCCTGCTCTAATGCACTTCTATTGTCCTCATCCATTATTCGTCCTCTCTTCTTTCACCCTCTACCACTACATCACTGTCTTCCTCTGCTGCTCTGCCACTAGCCTGGCATCCCCATTCCTCATCTGCCCCACGTGCCTCTATTTTATCCCATTTCGTCTCTCTTTCTGCCCCTAACTCGCTCTTTTTCCTCCCCGCCTCATCCTTTATGTCTTTGACAGGCCAGCTCGCCCCCTGTACACAGCGCTCTCTCAACTTCTCAATCTCCATCGGCGATCGTTTCGAGCTTTTTTGCTCCTTATCTAACAAGAAAACAGAAACAGGCTTAGGTGGCAGATTCCTGGAATGGTTGAAGACAAATGTGCATGTGAGGAAAAGCAGCTGTTTGTCTATCCTCCCTCTCTTCTATTCTCTGAGGACCTAATTCACTTGTCCTGGTGCAGGTGGGGTCTATGAGGCATATAAATAGTCCCAGCCAACCCCACATGACCCACCTTCCCACTCTGACTCTCTCACTCCGCTTGTCAAGGATAAAGCACCTGGTTAATTTTTATTATTTGATGCTAAAACATGTTTAAAATTTAAAGACCCTGTGGTTACAAGCTGGGAAAGAGGCCATGTGTGTCAGAGGAGTCTACAGGGGCCTTTTGCTCCACAGAGGTGTTGCACTGCATTACATGGGGAGAAAAAAACCTCTGGGAGGTGCTCTTTGGCTGCCCTTTCTCTCTGTAGCACCACATGAATCTTGGATGGAACAGCACTGGGTGGACTGCAGATGCCTCGCACACAACACCAGCAGGCTATTTGTCTGCAAGTGAGAGCCACAGGCATTGTCAGCTGGTGGTTTTCTCTCTCTGTGCAGGGCTCACTTGGCCCACAGCAGAGCTTTCTACCAGGCCTGAGGTAGCATGGCATGAACCCTCAGGCGTCCAGCACTCAGCATCACATTATTTCAGCTCAATGGCTGAGCCCACTAAGTAGCTTGTTGGGAGTACCTATGGGGGTTTTACAGGGGGGGCTGTGGCAGTCAGGACGTGTTACAGCTCAATGTGTGGGGAGTCAGAGTGGCTGATGCTAAAATATGGAGCAGATTCAACAAAGTCTGTGTGCTGACACTGGACTCAACAGTTCAGGACTGGTTCATCCCCTCTGTTACAGTATTCTGCAGTATTTTACTGGGGCCACGACTCATGAAGACCTCCTTATAGCGGCAGCTAGAAAACACTTTAGATCAGTGATCAGTAAAAAAAATTCTAATTTTTGTCAGTATATTTCCATCGCCCTTGGTCGTAATTTTTTGCTACTTTTATTCAGTTTTACTGCTTTTAGCCCATTTTTGCCACTTCTTTTTGGCACTTTTATCCTGCTTTTTGCAGTTTTTTGCCCCTTTTTTCACCTTTTTTTTTTACTTTTTGCTTATTTAGGCTGCCTTTTGCAATTGCCACTCAATTCCCATTCTGCCACTCTTTGATACTTTTCGCCAATTTTTCTACCTTTTTGCCTCGTTTTTGTCCATTTTAGTCACGTTTCACTCATTTTTGCCGCAATTTTGCCACTTTAGGTGCATTTTTGCCACCTGAACACCCCCCCCCCCCCCTTTTTTTTTTTTTTACCACATCTCACCAATTTTTGCCACTTTTGGACCATTTTTGCCACTTTCTGCCCTTTTCATCCACTTTTTCTCCCAATTTTTGCCACTTTTCTCACAGTGTTTGCTACTTTTAGCCCATTTTTGCTACTTCTTTTGGTCACTTTTTACCCATCTTTGACACTTTAATTGTTTTTTGTAATTTTTTGCCCCTTTTGGTAATTTTTGCCACTTCTTGCCCATTTAAGCTGCCTTTTCCAGTTAAATGTCACTAAATCCCCGTTTTCCCACCTTTTTTTGGATTTTTACCCATTTGAGACACTTTTCACTCATTTTTTTGCTACTTTTGGACCATTTTTGCTACTCGTAGCTCATGTTTTGCAGCTTCTCACCCATTTTTGCTACTTTCTGACCTTCTTTTTGCCACTTTTCTCCCAGTGTTTGCCACTTTTTCACCAACTTTGCCACCTTTAACTTATTCTCATTGCCACTTCTCACCACTTAGATTGTGGCTCTTGCAAAGGTTTTCTTTTGTTTGTTTGTTTGAGCAGGGTTGAGCAACACTACTTTAGAGTTTCATTTCTTCAGCATCAGCTCCAGCTGACCCAGACTAAACAAGCCTGACCCACCTGCACCAACAAACCCAGGACAGCATTTTTCATGGTACACTAACCCTACTATATGGCACTGGTTATGGTAATTCAACTCAGGGCTGTGCAGTCCTTCCATGAGTGTTTGTATTCAAGAGCAGAACAGAGGAAACTTCATTTCTCTCTTCTGTTCTTCCCCATGATTATTTAACAGGCTTCATTTGCCTTTATAGAAAGGATAGAACAGACAGTGGAGTTGAAAACAGGGTTTAAATGCTGTGAGACGGCCTGTGGTTAATGGTTAGGGTGGTACTATAGCCACTGAACATGAAATTTAACCTCTGAGTTAGATCAGCGCTCCACTTTACACTGTCACAGGTTTATACTTCTCTGCAGGGCATTCTGAAGGTATTTAGATGCAGTCTAAAAAATCTGCACTCAGTACCCCATCATGACAAAAAGGAAACAGAATGTTTGAAACTTTTGCAAATTTTGTTAAAAACAGAAAACTGAAATTAAGTTAATAAGTATTAATGCGCTTTGCAAAAACACTTGTTGAGGTTTCTGCCTGGCCAGGCAGGCTTTCAGGCGTTCTGCACTGAGGAGTCACTCTGCCCTAAGCCCAGATCAGTGGAGGGCTGCAGTGATGGTGTCCTTCTGGAACTTTGTCCTGTCTCCACACAGGATCTCTGGAGCTCAGTCACCATCAGGTTCTTGGTCTCATCTATTACTACAACCCCTATCCTCTGTGTTTTCAGTCTCGCCTGGTGACCAGCTCTTAGAAGAGTCCTGGTTTTGCCAAACTTCTTCCAGTTGAGAATTCTGGCAGCTGCTGAGCTCTTGGGAGCCTTCAGTGCAACAGAACTTTTTGCAGCCTTCCCCAGATCTGTGGCTGTCAACAATCCTGTCTCTGAGCTCGTGGTGTGGTTTCTGCTCTGATATCAGAGTCAGCTGTGAGGCCTTCTCTAGAGAGGTGTTTGCTTTTCAAAACCATGTCCAATCAGGACAGGTGGACTCCAATGAAGGTGCAGAAACAGCTCAGCAAAGATCAGGAGAAATGGGTGGGACCTCGTCTACATTTATTGTGTTGTTGGAAAGGCTCTGAATACTTTTGTTTATGTGATACTTCTTTTATTTTTTAAGTTTTAAAGATCAAAAAAATAATCTGTTTTGACTTTGTCATGAAGGTGTAATGAGTGTAGATTAATGACAGAATTGTATTTTATTTTTCTGTAGCATCAGGCTGCAACGTAACAAAATGAAAAAAGTGAAGGGGGTCTGAATACTTTAATCCACCTAATTCCTAGCCCCTGTGATACTTTGTGTGAAATGTGGGTGTAATTTCTGGTACTTTCTGTCTTGACAGGACTTTGCAAATAGACAAGCTGCTTAACGTGATTATTAGAGCAAATTGGAGATTAAAAATATGTAAACTTCATCTGTTACACCTCAAACAGGACTGTATTATTATTTCCCCTCCCTCTACTAGAGAGGACAGAGTGAAGAAGTCACCCTAGATAACCTAAACAAGCATATTTAATCAGTATAGTCATAAACCATCATGTTTTGTTAAAGGAATTTGGACATCACCTTCAGATAAGATTTATTCAAAGCTTTAACATTTCTCTATTTAGTTAGTAGGGTTGCTATAATTCTTATTTCTCCTACTAATCCCTCTTAAAATGTGGGAATTATGTTGATAATACTATCATGACTCAAGTTGTCAACTCTTCGGTTTGTCTAATCTAAAATTCTGTATTAAGAGTTAATGACAAATGAATAGTGGATGCACAGTGGTGCAGAGGTTAGCGCTGTTGCCTCACAGCAAGAAGGTTCCTGGTTCGCTGCCTGGTCAGGACCTTTATGTGCAGAGTTTGCATGTTCTCCCTGTGCATGTGAGGGTTCTCTCTCGGTACTCCGGGTTCCTCCGACCACTAAAGACATGCTCATTTGGTTAACTGGTGACTCTAAATTGCCCGTAGGTGTGAGTGTGCCTGGTTGTCTGTCTCTGTATATCAGCCCTGCGATTGATTGGCGACCAGTCCAGGGTGAACCCCGCCTCTCGCCCAGTGACAGCTGGGATAGGCTCCAACCCCCCGCAGTCCCCTAACTGAATAAGTGGTATAGAAGATGGATGAATGGATGAATATTGAAAAAAATCACATCCCTGATTTATTTAGACAATGAACAGCATGCTTAAAACACTGCTACTGAAGACATACTGAGTATTTATCTTTGCCACGTTATTAGTACCATGACTGGAGCAACAGGCATTACAGAAAATAATTATTAATTATTATTATAATAATAATTAAAGCAACATGGCTGCAGCTACACTGTGAAGGAGGAGATCCCCCTGTCACAGGACAGCATTTGCTCCTTATCTTTGGTTCATTATTATCACGATTTTATCTGAAGGATATTCGGTCCATATTGTCTTCCTCTTCATGCAACAGGGACAAGTTATCCATAATCCAATCCATGGTGGTGTTTTTATCCCTGTAGAAGCCCACAGACCCACACAGCTGATCAGAGGATATCAGTGCGCGGTGGAAGGAGACAAAATGCCAAAAGCTGCATCGTAAATTAGTGCCTGACACAGAGGGATTTTTGGGAGAAATTAAGTGCTTTGTACATTTTTGACACAGCGTACAGGTGAGCCAACATATTTTCTTGGCCCATTGTTATGTAAAGCTCGTTAAACTATGCGGATAAAACGATCCCATCCACCGCCACTCTGAGCTCTCTGAGCTCATAATAACCACAGGATCAACTTTCACAGAAATCACTGGAGGCTAATGCCACTACTATAGCCAAGCACCTCATACCACCCAACTACAAATATCCTGAAATATCCCTTTAATCATTTTTACAATCAATCTCAATAGCTAACATAAAGAAAACATTTGCTAATTTTGCAGACACAATGAGAGTATTTCATGATTATTTTTAGCTGAATGCACTGATTTACTCTTTCTGAATACAAACTTTAAAAAATCCAATACTTAAGTCTACTTTAATCACATTAAAGGTGTCATTTCATGCATCAAAGGGCTGAATTTAACATTTTTACAGCAATTTGGGGGGATTTCAAAATATCACTATATAGCCTAATATAGCCTCAACCCTGCTCAACCACTGAGCCAGATTATTGAAAACTACCTTTGCAAGAGCCACGATCTAAAGGGTTGAAAACGGGTTAAAATGGCAATAAAATTAAGTTAAAGTGGCAAAAATGGTCACAAAGCAGCAAAGAATTGGAAAAAAATTGGTGAAAAGGGGCAAAATAGGCATAAAAGGCAAACACTGTGCAAAAAAAAAAAGCAGCAGACAGCAGCAAATATGGTAGCATTTACATTGGGGTTGCAGGGTAGGCTAAGAGCAGCCCCACACAAACCTGTCGTACTGAGCATCTTTCTCTCGGGTGCCGCTCCCTCGCCAGCAGAATGGACGATGTGAGGCTGCAGATTTCTAACCACCGCTTGGACCACTGTGTTTGCTGCTACAGAGGACACTGCCAAACGTAATTTCATGTCATGTTTTTACAATGCAGTGACAGTAAACGACTGATCTAAAAGGTGGAATTCAATGACAAAAGGCAGCTTAAACAGACAAGAAGTGGCAAAAGATGGCAAAATAGGGAAAAAAACTGCAACAATGCAAACAGCAAAAGGCTGGATAAAAGGCAAAAACAGCTGAAAAAGGGCAAAAACGGTTTAAAAATTGCAAAAATGAGCTTAAAAAAGCTGTAAAAACAAATTAAAAGAGCAAAAAAGGGGGAAAATGCAAATAAGTGCAATGGAAACATACAGACAAAAAAACTAAAGGTTGACAATTAAAGCGAAAGAGTGGGATACAAACTAACCAATGTAACTTGCAATGGATAAGTCCTGAGGTCAAAGTTGACCTTTTAAAGGTGTTTTGGGAGGAAAAAATATCTCAAATGAAGACATAGAAGGGCCACAAATCATCACAAGAGAGCCACATGTGGCTCCAGAGCCAGGCGTTGAGTGTCACTGGTCTAATGTAAGTGTAATATTCTTAGTTTTACGCCACATTACCCATCTCTAATTCAAACCCATGAGAAGTCGTCCTCTCAGCTCTTATTTGGACAAGAGTACAAGGCAATGACTGCTCCATCAGTGTCTTCTGAGGGATGATTCTGGAAGAAAAGCTCAGTTAATACGCAGAACCTCATTTTAATAATCAGCTGCTGAAGCCTCAGTGTTGTCAGTCTCTGATCACTCTTGCCCTCATGGTCGGCCCGCCAAGCTCCTGGATTATGGGATTGATCGGTCGGGCCACGGTGCTTTTGTAAGGGTTAATGCCCAACACTGGAGCAGCTAGGAGCAGCTAGGTGAGCAGCAGAAGATGCTGATATCCTGGTTAGGAGCCTGGCACTGCCACAGCCTTGCCAAGCCTAACTGCTGCTTTACTGTGCAGACCTCTGGTCCAATCCATCAATGCTTTAACCTCCTGAGACCTGAGCCTTTGTTTGGAGACCGTCTCTAGTTTCTCCCACTTATTTGGGATGAATAAGGTCTGATGAGTTAAAACATCAGTCTTTTCATTAAACAGGAATTTCTCAGAAATGTTCCTATCCAAAACTCAAACAATTCCATAATTAAAAAAACTATAACATATTTTTAAAGTATCCCATAAAAAGTACCCAAATATTTCTTTAGATAGTCCTCAAATCTTTCAGTGAAACTTCTTGATAAAACCTAAAAATTCCAATACAAATTTCCCCAAAAATGCCCTGTAAATTCCTGAAAAATTGCAAGCAAATTTCCCAAATATTAAAGCAAATTCCCCCTATTTTTCTTGACCAATTCGATACATTTCTCCAAAAAAAAAAAAAAAAGAAACATCCCAATCCCTCCCTAAAATTTTTCAAGAAAAATCCTAAAAATTTCAAATGACAATCCTAACACCAAATTCCCAATCCATTTAAAAAAAATGGTAATAAATTCTTCATATTCCCTTGAAAATGTAAAAAATGTAAATAAATTCAAAGCAATGAAACTCTCTAAAATATACAAACATATCCTCTAAATTTACATAAAACTACTTTGATTACTTCCAAGAAAATTCCTTAAAATATCCAAACAGCAAATTATCCCAGCATTTCAAGGAAATACCTTAAACTTGAGTGGACATTTTGGGCAATTATTATATCAGTTTAATACCAAAAATGACTGCTATAATGTAGGAAAGCCAAATTGTGATGTCCTCATATGTGAATGAAGGGTCTTAGGAGGTTAACAGAGAACAGCTGAAGATCACAAGAGCCCTAGGGGACCACATCCACTTCTCCCCCAGAGTTTACTTCTCCTTCTCCTTCAACTTTCCAAACACACTGGCCAAATGATTCATTTAAGCTGCTGCCACATTTAACAACGACAGACATGTTCTGCTTAATTCAATACTGCCCTTAACATCCTGCGTGGGAGGTTTCAAGTATGCAGTATGCGGCGCTGGCATCATCACAGCTCCATTTCATGGACACATATGATGCAGGCTTTTAAAGAGAAAAACATCTCTTTTTGTCCGTCAGCTCTCTCGAGGCTTCAAAGCCTCTCCTCTCTTTATTGAGTTCCATCAGTAATAGCACCATTGGTGTCTTATTTACATGAGCTTTTAGCTCTTTTGTGCTCAGATACTCACATGTACACAGGAGCCGCTTTTTATTCCACAAGGCAATTTGACCAAAAATTAAAAAGGAAAAGGGAGCCTCAGAATTAGTTAGACATTTAACTAATGGCCATGAAACAGGCTGGATTTTTTCAAAGGATGCAGAGCGGTGCACGTGTTAAAACAGCTGTCCCTCTGCACTGTATACTGTGGAGTGTGCTCTTGTAAATATTTGATGGCCTTTTGACCTCATTAGCTATGATTGAGTGAGCTCTCTGCTGCACACTCATATGTCTTAGTCACTGACTGCAGATAGAGGCAGAAGCCGGAGCCTAAGCCCAGCCATTAGTGTGTGCAGCGTGTGGCCTGGTCAGCGCTGGATCAGAGGCAGAGGGGAGAGCGATGAGGGTGGTTTACTCGGTGACCTCTGGGCCAGGCTTGTTAAGAGGGTTCACTGTCTTCAGCTACAGACTCCCAACACAGTCTGCCCTTCAACAAGAGAGAACACAGCAAATAGGGAGACAGAAAGAAAGACTTCTATAGCTAAATATAGTTCTCTGTGACTCTCCACCTTGTCCCCAAGCAATCATTGACCCCCCTCGTGCTCCTCCACCTCTCCTGCTCACTTTCCTGCAGAATGTCACCCGTATTTAGGTCAGCAGAGCCGATGTGCGTTTGCTGAGTGATGGCGTCACATGTGAGACCTACAAAAAGGAATTAGATCTCTGGGATTTAAATGGCAACAAGGGCAGAGGTGAAGGAGGGAATGGGTGTTTAGACGTAGCAAATCCATGCAAAGGTGCCTGAATTGTTTGTTCTCCTTGCACGCTCTCACACACTTCTATGATCTTATGTTTGTCCAGATGCTGCCCTCCAATCCCAGGAGTCCATGGCCATCCCAAGCACTGACAGACAAAGTGGTAAACAGCATTAACGCGCGGTGATGAGCAATTATTTGCCTGACCCAATTGGAAAGATGATTGTCAGGGAAGATATGGCGGGCTGTCGCTGGCCAAATGGGCTGGGCAGACAGACAGAACGAGGCTGGAGTGGGCTGAGGGCCTGCTCAGAGCTTAAGCCCTTTCATAATGATTCCTCAAATGCACTTGTTTTTCTTGAGAGAGCAAATGGAGGGAGACAGAGTCAGAGAAAAAAAGAAGCCAAAACATCCAAGTGCTTATCCGTAATTAGCTTACATAACAAGAGCAAAGTACGTCTACTTTTACTTATTTACAGGAGCAGAAGTTTTTTCTACATCAGGCAAACTCCTGAGAGCATTTGTATGCAACGCTAGGTATGTTTTCAGCTCTTTTCCCTGGCAAAGTCATAGCTGTGTCAAGGGGAGTTGTTTCAAGCCTTAGTTCTAGATTACAGCCTTCTCCCAAGAGCACCCCGACAATGTTAATGTCAAAAGCTTGCTCTTCAGGGCATGGCTAGCAAAATAACATGGCAGCACAGCTCCACAGAGATGTTTGTTAGACTAAAAAGAGGGCAAAGTGGATTTCATCAGTCCATGATGAGGTTACAATGTACATCTAAAGAGGATGTAGTAATAGGTTCCAGTCAGTGTATATCACTCAGGGGAAAGGCTTTACTGGCATGTCAGCTTCAACTAACCCTCCCCTCCATCTTTCTCTTCACTCATGTCTCATTCACAAATGTTAGACCTCACACTATTGTATCAGTGTGGCTCAAACGCCGTCTTCACACTCAACTGATGCAAATGTTCACAACAGTGTGACTGCATACAAATTCACCGGAAGGATGCAGGAGGAAGCAAACGGACGTGAGTTCAATGTAAGTCGGGCAGACTGAGTTGAAAAATTAACCCACACAAATGAAAATTTAAAATCTTTTCAGGCTTGTTTAAAAAAGGAAAAAAACGCTTTGCTCTGAGTTCTGAAATCTCTGACTCTGAGTTTTACCAACATGAGCACAGACTTCATATGTATGCATACAAGCTCTAGTTATAGCTGCTTTAAACATCTCCTCCAAAACCAAAATAAAAACAAAAATCAAACCCTTTCATTACTAATTTGGCCCTAAGTAATCTAATAGTCACTAAAGGCTAACATGAGATTTATCAAGCTGATCAAATGGGCTTTATTCACTGTGCCAAATACTGAGAGAAAAACATCATTTTTTCTGATGAAAATTCTTCATTAAGGGTAATTTACTTTTGTACAGAAGAGGATTAGGGCAACTGAAAAAAAGAGTTTGGGCTTTTTTACTTGTTGATCAGAATTCTGATATCAAAGTCAGAATTGTGAGATTAAAGTCAGAGTTATGAGATCAAAGTCAGAATTCTAAGATTAAAGTCAGAATTCTGAGATTATAGTCAGAATTATGAGATTAAAGTCAGAATTCTGAGATCAAAGTCAGAATTCTGAGATTAAAGTCAGAATTATAAGATCACAGTCAGAATTATGAGATTAAAGTCAGATTTCTGAGATTAAAGTCAGGATTATAAGATCACAGTCAGAATTCTGAGATTAAAGTCAGATTTCTGAGATCAAAGTCAGAATTCTGAGATTAAAGTCAGAATTATGAGATCAAAGTCAGAATTCTGAGATTAAATTCAGAATTCTGAGATCAAAGTCAGAATTCTGAGATCAAAGTCAGAATTCTGAGATCAAAGTCAGAATTCTGAGATTAAAGTCAGAATTCTGAGATCAAAGTCAGAATTCTGAGATCAAAGTCAGAATTATGAGATCAAAGTCAGAATTATGAGATCAAAGTCAGAATTATGAGATCAAAGTCAGAATTATGAGATCAAAGTCAGAATTATGAGATCAAAGTCAGAATTATGAGATTAAAGTCAGAATTATGAGATTAAAGTCAGAATTATGAGATCAAAGTCAGAATTTTGAGATCAAAGTCAGAATTCTGAGATTAAAGTCAGAATTCTAAGATCAAATTCTGAGATTATCATTATTCTGTAAATTCTTTCATAACAATGTCAAAGCTTTTTTTAATAGCATGCCATAACCAAGACATGAGGGTGCTGTATTTGAATATATAATTGTTACATTTAAGGACCAACGGCATGTGCATGGGGGGCTGGGGGGAGAGAAGGTGGTGAAGTCTGTTGTTCTGTAAAACTTCAGGTCTTTTGGTGAACTCTCTGAAATCCTCTAGCCTGCAGACACAAACCAACAGCAATCTCACATGCACATGTTAAAGTTTGTACCTGAAGCCTGTCAGCTCCCTGCCAAATAGTTTTAACTGCTGATTGCACTGTTAATAGTGTAATTGCAATAATGATAAAATTCAAACCACAAATTAACCAACTGCTGTGTTCAGAAACTTTCTCCTTAAACTCTGATGAGAGCTGGTGGTGCTATGAATCTAACATTACTGTGTTTTATTATAAGCATGATATTCACATTAGATGCTTTAAAGGACAAAATGATTTGTGTCCCTGGAACACAGTCTCTGTATGTGATGCTTTGAATTATGTTTGAGCAAAAATTCAAGGTCGGATATTGTTTTTAAAATATGTAAAAAATCTGCCAGAAAACGTATTCATCATTTATTTCCACGTCTTTAGTATTATGAGAGACAGATTCAACTCAGAATGATTACTTTGCCTACATGGTACCACATAGTACGGTGATTGTATGTTTTTAAGAACTAAGAGAAGTGATGGAAGTCATCCATCCATGTCCTATACCGCTCATCCCGTTAGGGGATGCCAGGGGGCTGGAGCCTATCCCAGCTGTCATTGGGTGAGAGGAGGGGTACACCCTGAACTGGTCGGCAGTCAATCGCAGCGCTGACGTATAGAGACAAACAACCAGGCACGCTTACGCTCACACCTACGGGCAATTTAGATTGATCAATTAGCCTAACGAGCATGTTTTTGGTGGTGGGAGGAAGCCGGAGTACCCAGAGAGAACCCACTAGAGCTGTCAATATTTATCTACAGTCCCATTCGAATTTCATTTATTATTTTTTACAGATTTTAAATAATATTTGAATATTTATGCACATTTTTTATCAATATGTATGTTAAACATTCAGTTGCTTGAATCACTGTGTAGTAACATATTTGTCCTCTAGAGGACCCTCTAATATTTCATTTCAGAATGCAATGAAAAACCCTCTCTGCCCTGATGGAGGCGCCTGGGATGCACAGGTAACGGTGTGCCAGCTGGGACAGGAGAGGATACCTGGACCACAACAGCGGGTTACTGTCGGTGGGCAGCACGGTTTTACTCTCGTACATCAGCGTCTCTTCACAGCGAAGCCTCACTTGCCAAATAACCCCCCGTGTGTGCACAAACTTGGTGATAAACATCCCCAATGGTGGCCATTGGCACCTCTGTGTTTTGGTGTAAAAATTATTGTTCATCATGTCACGTGTCATGTGACGAAACATTTGATTCCTACACCTTCATATGGGAGAAGCAGAGGCCAAGGAGAGAGGGGAGAGACTCGAGAACAATTACAAACAGCAAAAATATTGAAAAAACACACACAAATAATGACTTCAGCTTTCGAATATTAATGAGTTTTTAAATATTCAAACCCTGAAATTCGTTCCAACAGCCTTAGAACCCACACACGCATGGGGAGATCATGCAAACTCTGTGCAGAAAGGTCCTCGCTAACCCCTGCGCCGCCCTGCAGCCCTGTGATGGGATTCAGTTTTATTCCAAATGTTAGAATTTGTTCAAGTTTGGTCAGAGTAACAGCCTGATTTGCAAAGCCAGGTATGCAAGCTTACAGTTGTGTTTGAATATTTCCTGATCCGTCTTTAAAACTAATAAAATCTCAGACTAATCAGTGCTAATGCTCATGAATCTGAGAACATCTGAGTCAGGGCTAAACGAACCTTTGCAGCTGTTTAAGGCCTGTAAACCCTCAGCCAAAGACCCTTTATCAGGTAAATCTTTACCCAGTTATACAATTTCCAAACCTGAATCAAACCAGAAATCCACAGGTAAACTTATTTTTCCTTCTGACATAATCACTGGTATTTAGATTTTGCAGTTTGTGAAAAAGTGCTTCAACCAGAAAAATTCAGGCATTGATTTTTTATTACCACTGAAAACACTAAACCAAATGTTCCTTCAGCAACAGCATCGCAGTCTCAAAAACCTCTGCTTCCTGTTCAGATTTAGGCTTCTCCATGTTCTCAGCACACTCCAACCTCTCAGGCAGCCGGCTTTAGTTTGGACCATGCACTCACATTAGCATCACAGGCCCCTTAGATGGTGCCTGTCTGCCTGTACTCCCCCTGAATCCTCTCTTATGACTCAGACCGACCACCCGCTGACTCTGGGGTTAACAAGAGCAGAGACACAGACAGACTACCAGCAGGGCTGTGGCATGAACTCCTGCAAAGAACGGTCTGTGGGGGCTCTCAGAGCTCCATGTCATGGTCATCCTCAGACCCTTCTGACCACCTAGCAGCCTAGCTTTCTGAAGGCTGTTACATTCTAACGCTGGGAGTACAGCTGGATTCCCATCACTTCAAGGAAAAGAGGTGAGCTGTGGGAAGGAGTGACATTTGAACTCAGTGAAGCTGGAGTCCACAATGAACTGGAAGGGGCAAGCAAGGCCACTTACTCAGCTGTTACAAGCTCAAAACAGGCAGAGGCAAGAAAAACCTGAGGTCACAGGTGAATGTATCAAGTAGGCAGAGTAAAAAAAAGAAACGGCATGCAAACAAAACTGCTGGAAGGCAAGAGCATCAAGAAGCAAGGACAGAGGGACAGGAGACAACAGAGCCATGTGAGGAGGAGGACAGACACAAAGAGAGATTTGTTTTGTTGTGACAGGTGTGAGAATAGAAGCAAGATAGAGAAGGAGGCCAAAGCAGGAAAACTAAAACTATAGAAGAGGATAAAGAAATCAGAGCCACAATGAGAATGATGACCAGATTTCTGGGAGATATTGGAAACCAGATCCGTGGTTGTAAAAATGATTATGCAGGAAATGAACAGAAAAACAGGAACACTGCAATCAAGGCTTCATGCTGGATCCACACTGTTGAATCCCACTATCAGGGGAATAAAATAGAAGGACCAAACCAAAAACAGCTTTGATAGATTCAATAAAAAAGCAAATAAAATACAAAAAAAACGGCCATGAAGAAACCAATTTAAGGGGACATTTGAAACACAGCCTCTCCACTACTTATACTGGTTTGAATTAAAATAAGAACACAATCTCAGTGATGAGGTAAGACAGAAAACTCAGACTGAAGCCACACATCAAGCTAACAGGTAGAGCAGCACTGATTAGACCGTTTCTCTTCATTGAATACCAGTATTATTATTTCATGTTGCATCCAGGCTGTCACACATGTAGGGCTGTGCTCCGTCTAGGCCTGGGAAATTTATTGTAAATTAGATTAAATCACAAAATCTCCTGCCGCACTTTACAAATCACAGAAGGTGCAACTTTCTTTGACTAGAAGTTTGTCAAAATATCAGTTTAAAACCTTCATTTTTCTGCAGCAGCAGAGATATATGTAGATTATGCAATAATTTGAGTGTCAAATCTTTTAAATGGTTTTCAAAAATTCTCCTTTTTGTGTTTTTTGTTTGTTTAGTTTTAGTGAAAATGAGTGACTTAACTAGTTATATGAGATAACCAGTTCATTCAATCTAATATCGATGAAGCCTAGCATCAGGGTTATAATAGTTTTGGATTTTTCATTAGTTTTATTTCTATTTCTTCTTTACTTTTTGTTTTAAATTTCAGTTTAGTTTTTAGTATTTTTTTTCTTCTGGTTTGTTAGTTTAGTCTAGTTTTTATTTTGCAATAATGCTTCATTTTAGTTGAGTTTTTATTAGTTTCAGAGTTAGTTTTAGTTTTATTCATAATATGGGAAACTTGTCAGGGGTGAGATGCTAAAAGGCTTCAATTTTCTCTTTATTTATTCAATGTTTATATTTGTATACAACTCAAGATCCAAAATTACCACTGTATAAAGTATTTCCAATCAAAATCAGGAGATTTTACACTCTCCAGGCCTGGATCAGTCACAATGCTGCTGTCAAAGACTAAAACTAAGGATCCTTGGGGCGCAGGTGGCCGAGTGGTTAAGGCGCGCGCCCCATGTACGTGGACAGCCCTGAGACCCTTTACCGCATGTCTCTCCCCTGTTTCCAACTCTATCCACTATCCTCCTCTATCAAATAAAGGCAAAAAATGCCCAAAATAAACCTTAAAAAAAAAAAAAGACTAAAACTAAGGAGATTTTGTCTCTAATTTTATTTTATTTTAGTTTTGTCAGCACAGAAATTAGTTTCAGTTAGTTTTGTTTTTTTTGTAAAACTTAGTTTTTATTTAGTTTCAGTTAACTAAATTTTACATTTTAGTTGTAGTTATTTAGTTAGTTTTAGTGAACTATAATAACCTTGCCTAGCATTAGCTCATTCATCTTGTAGCCATCTTCACCTCCTCCACCCCAGCCACCTCCTTTACAGCTGAAAGCTTGTTGCACCCTCATATTCAGATTCATGCTACTGTGGATTAATTGCTTCTAAAATAATTTATTTGTTTTCAACACACATTGTCATTTATGTATCCATATGGGGGTTCTCTCCTACACTCCCTAGAAAGTCAGAGCGGCTGCTGACTAAACCTGGGAGCATCTTTAGAGCAGAGCCTTCTCCACAAAGTTAAAAAGTCTATTTTCCAATAAAATGGTTAAATGTACGATGAGTTTTCCTGACTGATTTAGGTCAGTGGTTCCCAAACTTTTCACAGCCCTTCAGTCATTTGACCTCCAGTCATGTACCCCCTACTCTCACGCACTTATAGCAGCTAGAAAAAGAAATGTGTCTGAAAGCCTGCCGCCACCTCCCACATTTAGCACGCATAACATACAAATAAAATCTCTTAAAGTGAATTATTTCTCACAGAATGGATTTATTTACCAGCATTTTCAGTTAGAAAAAAGAAATTTACATTTCTAGAACATATTCAGACATGAACTTGAAACTGTTTAGTATAAACTCACCACAGCTTTAATGAGAAGGGTGTCTGACTGAACATATGTTACTACAAGAATCTTGGACAATTCAGGACAGATTTCCTTCTCCAAGATCAATCAGAAAGAAAAATCATGTTTTTATTTTTATTTCTGGCGTACCCCCTACGTTGCCTTGCGTACCCCTGAGGGTATGAGTACCCCAGTTTGGGAATCACTGATTTAGGTTATGATATAGACTGAGTCATTGATTGAATTTGTTGAAAAATGCACAAGTTGAGGAACCTAATAATAATTGCATATTAAATTGCAATCGCAATACTGGGAAAAATATCCACAATTAGATTATTTTTGCAAATCATCCAGCTCTAGTCCCGTCTCTTCTCAAGGCTGGGAGAGTGCATAAAAACAATTCTCTTTCTCAGTCTCTCAGTCTCAAACCACTTTAAAGAAATAATTTAGATGAATGTATATTGATAATTGTCCAAAAACAACTTCTGCACCAAGACAAGCTTTGGGTGTGGCTCTTTGCGCCTGCGTGGTCCAGTTTCGATCAAACTGTCGCTTTTCCTACAGCTACATCTGAGCTACCGCAGCAGCAGCCCCTGGAAACACCGTACCACTGTACTACACCGTACCTGAAACAGATCTAGAGAAGAGCAAAAACATCTTTCTGTCACAGAAAGCTTCCAGTGTTGTCCGGTTCTGACAAAACTGCCGCTGTGGCTAAGTCCAAGCTAAAAACCCATTCCTCCATCAGAAGTCATATCTAAGCAGGTCTGCAGAAAGGCCAAAGTGTTGACAGGCGGTCCAGTTCTAGTAAAACGGACGCTATGCTGAAGCTACATACAAGGAAATCAATGCACAGGAGCGGCCATTACAAACGGCTCTGAGTACAGTAAACCTCCTCCCTCAGGGCAACTCTGTGTAAGGCTCTGAAAGTAGAGTCACTTAGTCAGTCACATCAGTAGAGCCATGTGTAGGACTGACCAAGAGAAGCTTTGTGCTGAAACACTGAAAAAATCTGACCAACTGTATTCAGAGAGACTTTAGCTGAGATGGCATGAGAGGCTGTGATGAAACCTGTTGCAGTTTCAAACAGAGTTGTTCTGATCCAGAGACCAGTGTCAGAATTACATCTGATGCTGCTTAAAATGAGTTTATGCATCCAATACTGTTTAGTTTAGTTTTATATTTTGCTAACTGTTAGTGCTATAAACCGGAAATCAATTCTTCTTCTCTCCTGAAAACACGTCATGCACGAGCTACCGTTTTAAGAGCAGCGAAGAAGAACCAAAGGAGCCGCTGCAGCAGCAAAGAATGGAGGCTGTGTGACGGTTTTTCTCTGAATGTGTTCTTTAAAACGCCTTCCAGACCGGCGCTGTCGTACATGACAGGAAGTGACACAGTTTATCAAACGCTAAATATCTTTTGAACCATGCATCGTTGCCTCTTACTTGTTTTTCCACCTGGAGCTAGCAGTTGTGTCATCCCACTGACGCCTTTGAATCCTTGCAGCAGCATTTTTAGTGAGCCTGGAACTCGTGTGACTTTTGGGAACTTTAATGATTAAATCCACACCAGTAAACCCGATACTGAACTTCTTTTTATCTATTTTAATACAATTACGATCATTTATTACCGCAGCTCAAATATTAACCGCCATATTGTTTAGTCTTTGTGAGGGTCTGTCAGCCAATAGCAGGCTGCTCTGTAATCATGTGATGCTGCCTGAATAGAGCGTAATGAAGAGAGAGAGCCTGTGCTGCAGCCCCCTGTATTATTGTTATTTTATTATTTAGGAGTAAAACTCAATAATCAGCAGAAAAACAACTTTAGGCTCACAGAGATGCTGGACATTATGATTCTATTTGTTGAACTATGTTCTGAGTCAAATATAGGTCTAGAATAATTTGCTAGTCTGCACAGTCAGTCCAGAACGGTCATACTGGTATGGGATCAGAACTCGGTATCAGTCGATACCCAGCACTTTGGTATCAGAATCATAACAGGAAGGAAAAAATGGTATCAGAACGTCTTCTTTTTGGGTGAGATTCTGGTTAATTGTTCAAAAACAGCCTTTCTCCAGAGCTTTTCAGCAGAAATGACACATTTCAAAGAGAAACAAGCTAAGCTGCTGCTACTGTTAGCTCATCTTGTGTCATGAAGCTCAGCCTGTTAGTCTTTTAGTGTTTACAAGCTTTTAAACAGGAATCCAATTAGCCCTAGGGGTCTTCTCTACCAACATAACAAAACCAGCAATTATAACCTGTAAAAAACTGCTGAATAAAACAGTTTGAAATTAAAAATCAGGATCTAACATGTTTGTGAAAAGCTTCTTTGTCCAAAGCAGAAAAACAGCGAGAATTAGACGTGTCAAAATAAATCTCACAGAGCTGTTTTTTCAGTCCTGGTTTATTTTTTCAGATTATTGATTTCTATAATGGACTGTCAAATCATTGAAGATAACAGGAGTTTATTCTCTGTCTACAGTTGTTGTTTTACAGAAGGTTCAGCCTGAGTTAGGCCATGCAATGGCAGCAACCACAAGGAGAGAGAAAGTGGATGCAACCGCAAACTTCAGGACGTAAGTGAACCATTAAGATATAACAGAGAGAAGGAACAAGCTGTGGAGGATGTGCTGCACGGGGCAGAGAGTGACATGAGGAAAAATACTGAGCCTCTTTGATCAGCATTTTTACACATTTCAGGTAAGCAACAAGCCATCAGCAGCCTTTCAGACAAACATCTCAGTGCCACGTCTCAGGCTTACTCTACCTGCAAAATAACACAGGCATGCTGCTTAAGCCTGAACTTCATGTGCCCAGACAGCATGCAGTACATCAACACTGACATTTATTTACAATTAGGGCTGTGAAATTTAATCACAAATCAGATTAAATCGTAACATGGCGTGCTGCAATTTACAAATCACTTCTTTAATTGGAAATTTGTTGAAAAATCACATTCATTTTTTTGCTGCAGCAGAGATTTCATGCAGATTATGCAAACATTCAAGTGTCTTTTTTTTTTAGAATGGTTTACAAAAATCCTCCTTTTCCTATATTTTGTATATTTTTCTTAATTTAAAATCCTCTTCAATAAAGCAACTGAAAACAAATTTACAATATGAGCAAAAATGATTGCAATAAGATGTTTTTTGATTGTTCTCCAACGGCTCATTCTATCTAATATTGATGAGGCTTGGTGTTAATTCACCTGAGTCATACGCCCAGCCATGACCAGCTGTACTTCTCACTAATCCCTGTTTGCATTCATGTTAATGCACCATGCTGCTGCAGGTAAAGCTCCACCTCCTCCACCCCAGCTACCTCCTTTATAGCTTAAGGCTTGTTGCACCTTGATCTTCAGACTCATGCTACTATGGATTAATTTCTCCTGAAATAATTTCAATGTTTTCTGTAGACATTGTCATAATGGTATCTATTCATTCGGGGTTTTTTAGCCATGCACTCCCTGGAAAATCAAAGCAGCTGCTTCATCAACCCAGGTAGCATCCAGGAGCAGAGCCTTCTCTGCCAAGTTAAACTAGATTTCATTTCATAAATAAAATAAAACAGATATACATATGATGACAGTGTTCCTGACTGAATATAGGTTACCATATTGAATGATTAACTGCTTGAATTTGTTGAAAAATACAAAAAAATTTGGAACCTAATAATAATCACTTATTAAATTGCAATACTGGGGAAAAAAATCGTAATTTGATTATTATTGCAAATCATTTAGCTGTAGTTAGAATTAAAGTGTGAGTGCAGTAAGGTGTGTGGCGATGCCCTCAAGTTTCAAAAACAAACACCTTCACACTGTCCAACTTGCACAGAAAGGGGGTATTTATTTGCAACGTTTCGGTACTAGACCTTCATCAGGCAAACAGTGTTTGACCTGACCTTGACCTTCAGGACTGTTTGCCTGATGAAGGTCTGGAAGGTCTGCAAATAAATACCCCCTTCTTTGCAAGTTGGACAGTGTGTGGGTGTTTGTTTTTGAAATGTTTGCTGGATACCTTGCCCTGCACACCTGTCCTGAGAAATAGATGTGCGAAGTAACCTTTCCATGATGCCCTAAAGTTTGAAAGTCAGCTGAACAATATTTCCTGCAGAGCTTTACAACATGTAGACTCCACCTTTATTATTATTAGGCATGTGCATACATACAAATAAGGCTTGAGCACTTCTTCTTTTACAGAGAAAGAGCTTTTTCTCAGGGAACAGGAGAAGTATTTTCTTGTTTGTGCACAGCCAGTCCCAAAGAACAAATGTATTTGTTTAAATATGTATATAACAGGTCAGGAGATATGTGATCCAGGTCTCCTGCTGAGTGCACACTCATGCACACTGGTGCATGTTAGAGGAGGAAGAGATGACTGTAATCACGTAAAGAAACATGTCCCTGTCTCTTCTGTTGTTTCCAAGATGTCAGTGAATAAGATATGTAAGTTTGGCTACATAATGTGAGTGCTGTTGTTTAATTAGCCTGTCATTATTGTGGGATATACACCATGCTTTAACGTCCTCCGCTCAGACAATAAAGACAACTGCAGGTGATGAATGGAGAGATGGAGAATCAGCAGGAGTAGATGAATAGAGAACAGAGGTCGGCTGAACAGTGCAAACATCACTGATTAATCTGTGGGCTAGATCAGAGGTTCTCAACCTTTTTAGCCAGCGACCCCCAAAATTAAGGTGCCAGAGACTGGGGACCCCCGCTGTACCTGAAGATGGTTGAACACAGCCATGAACAATCAAGAATAGTCAGGTGGAAACAAGACCGTCCATAAGGGGGATAAAGGGGAGATCTTTCTGGGGCCCACCTAAACTGGGGGACCATGGAGGTCAACAAAATCATGGTCCATTATAAAGTTAAGCTGTGATATCCATATTTTATATTTAACCAAAAGAATAATAGCCACTCTTATCAATGAAACAAATCTCTTTTTAAACCATTTGTGTAGTAAATAGGCTTCTTAAAAATGTAAATCTATTTTGAAAAAAATATATATATATAAGTAAAATGGGTTAAAACTGAAAAAAACAAAGATAGTGAAACCAGATCTTAAAAGTAGCAGAAATGTGTTAGACGTTGCAAAAAAATTATATAAGAATGACAAAAAATAAAAAAAATAAAAAAAAGTGTTACAGTAGCAAAAATGGGCATAGATAGTGGTAAAAGGGAATTGAAAAGTGGCTGAAAAGGCTTTAAATTGGCAAAAATGGATGGAAATCTGGTGAAATGGGAAGAAAAATCAATATAAACTGGCAAGATAGTACTAACTGGGAAAGAAAAAGTAGGCAGATATTGGCAGAAATTCATCAAACTGGCAAGAATTGGCATATCAGATAGCGAAAGGTGGTTAAAATGGGAAAAACTGGGCATAAAAAAGGTAGGAAAATGGGGTTAATAGTGCCAGTAATGGGTCAACAGAGGCAACATCGGGCTGAAGTGGCAAAATTGATTTAGAAATGGCAAAAACAGGCAGAAAAAAGTGGTGGACATGGTTTAAAATGGCAAAAATATGTTAAAACTTGTGGAAAAAAATGACGAAAAATTGTTAAAATTTGACAAAATTGATGAAAAGCGGCAACAGTGGAGTTTGAAAAATATTCTTAGTTTTTTTTAGGGAATCTGGAGACCCCCTCTTAGTGTCTCGCGACCCCCAAGGGGGGTCCCAACCTCAAGGTTGAGAACCCCTGGTCTAGATGGTAATTTGTGTATAAAATATTTGTAGCATAACAATAAAACTAAAGGTGAAATAAATGCATTTAACCTTTTATCCCCATATTCATTCTCCTAAAATCCACACAAAGGCTGACTAATAGGTACAACAGTGATTTAATATCAGGTTAATCAATAGTAGCATGGAGAAAGAGAGCGTAGCTCCAGGGTAAACACTGCAGAGGCCAGGATTATTTCACCTCTGAGTGAAGAGATGCCTGTTATCGTATATCTGCTGTTTAAATAACCTGTGACTGATCTTCAGTCTTAGCTACCATAACTTTAAGTCATCAAAGGTTAGCACTGGTTCAGCAGGTTTAATTCAGCATGTTCGATGGTGTTGGGTAACGTTCCCTTCAGAACTAAACTACTGGAAAAGATCACGGCCATTAAAAATCATCTTTTGTTATTGCTTTACACCCTGAGAAAAGAATGCATTAAAAGTGATTCTGCATTACCAAAACTGTAATCTACTTTGAGACTCGATAGTATCTAGCTTTTATAAGTCTGCCTCTGCTTCTCCACTGTCACTCCACAGTCTAGTTTACAGCCAATAACTCTGCTGCCTAACGACAGGAGTTACAGATGTGACACCTGGAACAGCTCCCCTAAAGGGTGCCAACAACTTGTGAGTGTGTTGTTGTACCTACCTGAAGACTGAGAGTGCTGGTGATGTTTGCTTTGGGCATTGAGATGATCACACTGGTCTTGTTGGTCTTCTCCAGCCACTTGGACAGCAGCTCCAGGGTCAGAAGCTTGTCCAGCCTGGCCAGACTCTCAACTAGAAAAGGCAGCAGGAACACAGCGCTGGCCTTTCCTCCCCATAGAGGCACCTCCAGGACCTGCACCATGTTGTTCATGTCTTCATAGTGACGGTACAGACCTGTGGGAACGGACAGACGGAGGATGGAGGAAGAGGATGAAGAGAAACTGAAGTGTAGTAGTGGGCAGTTTTAACTAGATAACCTCCCTGGATATTTGCACTACCATAATTAGCACTTTAAGCACTTATAAGGCAAAAGTCATTGTGCTGAAACCTCAACCCTGCAGTCACTACAGTGGATAATAGTGATTTGTGACAAACAGACTGAGTCCCAGCGTTTCACTTAAGAACTGTGGCAGACCTCACTGACCTAATGCCACTGTCTCTTCAGTTTTTACACTTATTGTGCAAAGCTATCAGGTAACTTCTGTGGCACAATGCTGCAGAGATGACATCCTGGGAGTTAGCATTGTGCAGCTCCATCTACCAGAAGACCTCTTCCATGGGATGAAATGTCCTGATGAAGGGTTGTGAATAGCGATGCATGATACATTTATTTTTTTGACACCAATAACTGACAAGAACCGATATTTTTTTTCAATCACTGATGTTAAAAAAGAAGTTTATTGGGTGTATTTATGAACATCTAGGGGTAAGATGGGGTTAATATGTAGTGAGCAAAGACATATGTAACTAATTTAACTGACATCACTTGCATTTAAATCTGACTTTGCAACTGCTATTTTTCCCCATTTTCCCTAGAAATGAATTGAACTATTTTGACAAGTGGTCAAATCTGACTTTTCAATCAACTAAACAAGAATTCAGCTGAGTTATGTCAAATCAGACATAAAAACAAACGGTAACGGGCTGTTACGCTTAATAAATGCAGATGTTTGATGTACTGGGTTATTTTTTTTTTTCTTTTTGCTGCCTAAGACAGAAATAAAGAGAGCTGATGTTTTACATAATGATTAAAAATATGCACTGATATAAGTCATATCAGAAATACACTATATTGCCAAAAGTATTCACTCACCCATCCAAATAATGGAAATCAGGTGTTCCAATCACTTCTATGGCCACAGGTGTATAAAATCAAGCACCTAGGCATGCAGACTGTTTCTACAAACATTTGTGAAAGAATGGCTCGCTCTCAGGAGCTCAGTGAATTCCAGCGTGGTACTGTGATAGGATGCCACCTGTGCAACAAGTCCAGTGGTGAAATCCTAAATATTCCACAGTCAACTGTCAGTGGTATTATAACAAAGTGGCATTTTTTGCAGATTTGGCAATCTGATGGACCAGTCTGGGTTTGGCGGTTACCAGGAAAACGGTACTTGTCTGACTGCATTGTGCCAAGTGTAAAGTTTGGTGGAGGGGGTTTATGGTGTGGGCTTGTTTTTCAGGACAAGGCTTGGCCCCTTAGTTCCGGTCAAAGGAACTCTGAATGCTTCAGCATACCAAGAGATTTTGGACAACTCCATGCTCCCAACTTTGTGGGAACAGTTTGGGGATGGCCCCTTCCTGTTCCAACATGACTGTGCACCAGTGCACAAAGCAAGGTCCATAAAGACATGGATGAGAGAGTTTGGTGTGGATCAACTTGACTGGCCTGCACAGAGTCCTGACCTCAACCCCACAGAAAACCTTTGGGATGAATTAGAGCGGAGACTGAGAGCCAGGCCTTCTCATCCAACATCAGTGTGTGACCTCACAGATGTGTTTCTGGAAGAATGGTCAAAAATTCCCATAAACACACTCCTGAACCTTGTGGAAAGCCTTCCCAGAAAAGTTGAAGCTGTTATAGCTGCAAAGGGTGGACAGACGTCATGTTAAACCCTATGGATTAAGAATGGGATGTCACTTAAGTTCATATGTGAGTCGAGGCAGGTGAGCGAATACTTTTGGAAATATAGTGTAGGTTGAAATTGTTCAGTACACTGTGGTCTGTGGCTAAACTTCTTTTCCTAATGTGGATCAGACTGAATGAAACCACATCATCAGAGCAGGCAGGGATACGTCTATGAAAGCAGCGGTGGATCAGGAGACTGCCAGACTGATTTTGTCATTATTAGTGTTGTGCCTTTTGGCTCGGGTGAACTAGCTGCAGTTTTCAAAGCCTGCTGAATCAGCAGTCTGCCTGGTATTGGCCTTTGGCTTGGTCCTAATGCCTGTGGCTAATGCTAGTGGCTACTACCGCTTCCTTTCAACGTCGTTAGGATGATGACTTTTAAGTGACTTATAGGATCTGTTGTGTTAAAACTCGAGGACTTTTTCCACTCTTCGGGATCTTTGTGGGACAAATGTGACAGTCACTGTTGTGTTATTTTCCCCATAAATACTGAATAACTCCACCAGTACTGCGCTGAGGCTGATTCTTCTCCTTCTCTGGTGCTTAACAGCGGGTCTTGTACTGTAGCGCCACCTACTGTCCCAGACAGTTTAGTCTCATAAGAAAGAGAACAAAGGCCTTTATTATCAGTGGATTTATCGGTCCATAATTATCATGCATCCCTGGTTCTGAAGTCTCATCCATGACAGCAGCAGCTCTCACTGTTCCTGTGCATGGGCTCTGTGGATCTCTCCTGCTGAACAGTCTCCACTTAAGTTTCTCTCTCTCTTTTATTCCGCTGAGTCTACATCTGTGGATGAATATGAGTGCTCCAGTTCACAAAAGTATCCCCTCTTATCCAACATAAATGACACGCCATCGTCACTCCAGTCAAAACTGCTCATTGGTTTAGCTCAGTTGCTTCCTTATTCCTCTGCCGAAGCCTGCAGACCCAAACAGCTGATCAGATACGCCGAGGCGGAAGAGCACGTAGCCGAAGCTCGCATGAAATAGTGCGAAAGACAGCGGCTTTCTGAGTGGAAATCAAACATGACAAAAATGAAAGTTTCTAGTTTCTTTAAGCAATTTAAAGGGGAAACACAGTGAAATCTCTGGAGGCTAATGGCACTTCTATCACCAACAACCTCATACAACCTTACTTAAAAAAATCCCAAATATCCCTTTAAGGGGAGAAAATGCATGCAAATGCCTGGTCCCTTTCCATTTTGCATTCCCTCCATATGAAACCTTTTTAACACAGAGGAAAAAAGCCATGATGTACAGTTTTGGTCACATTGCCCACCTCTACTGAGGAGGAGAGCAGAATTAAAATGTTTGGCTTTAGTTGTCTCCTAAGTTTGTTCAGACAAGCCCTTCAGGGTTGAATTAAATCCACTGCAACATTATGTGATTGCAGACTGAGACAGGATTAATGAATCATCAAAATAACCTCAGTCATGAATTGGGAAAGACATTAAAATATAATACAAAGCAAAATACAAGCCATCCTTCGTGCATCTTTTAGTGCTGTTAAAGCAGAAGCCTACTCTGCTCTGCTGTTGTTTTAAGACCGTGCATAAAATATGAAAAGCATCTTAAATAAGTCATAAGGAGCACAATGATAAATAGTAGGGAAGCAGATTGCACCCTACAGATGTTCCAGACATTTTAGGACTATATTGCTTTTTGCTGCACTTATTTTTCTGGATGGAGTACAACAGCGACAGACTGTGTGTTTTACCTGCTCTGTGCATCATCATCACTCTGGTGTATTTCTTCCCCAGGAAAGTACGAAGATCCGTGCTCTCCTCGCTGAACTCTCTCTCCCACAGCCCTGAACAAACAGCCAAACAAACATGGAGGACAGGATCACGATGAAGTCTCTGAGCTGGATATGGATAAGCTATTGAATGATTAATGGAGGTGGAAAGGTGAGCATCAGGTTAAACAATGCCATGTTCATAAATACAGATAGCCCTCATACACTGTGACGCCTGCTGACACTGCTCCGATTCATCAATATCTACCGCCTGACGCTGTTTCCAAAGCTGCTGAGGGGAGAGAGAGGCAGTTTTAAGGTTCTTAAGGCCACAGCATCCCATTCACCGCTGACAACATCTTACTCGGCCGTGCTAACCCCCTGACAGCTGTCAATTTAGGAGGGTCTAAGAGGAGTGGAATTACTGTTGTAATAACCTCACAACACTTCTACAAAGCCTCCCGGCCCATTCAATAGAGCAGGGGACGCTGGATGGAGCCAGGAGGTGGAGGGATTATGACTTTCTCTTTGTGGATGACACCTGAGGGCAGATAAGGGCAAAAAGGGGAATGATTTTTATATTGATAAATCATTTCCAGACATCATCACATTCATCACACAATTATAAGGTGAAAGAAAGCAAAAATCGCTTGACACTATGGACAAGTCGGGTGACAAATTGGTTTACTCTATCATCGAATAGCCTGATTGAAAAGGTGTAGAGCAGTGATACTCAACACGTGGCTCTGGAGCCACATGTGGCCCTTTTGTGATGATTTGTGGCTCTCTTATGTCTAAATTTAAAATATTATTCCCCCAGAAAACCTTAAAAAGGGAAACTTTGACCTCAGAAATTATCCACTGTAAGTCACATTAATCAGTTTGTTCCCCCACACTGAGACAGTAGGCTTTAATTGTCAAACTTAATTGTCAACATCTAGTTTTTGTCTGTGTATTTCCATCGCCCTTGTTTGCAAGTTTTTGCTACTTTTATTCAATTTTTACTGCTTTTAGCCCATTTTTGCTACTTTTTTTTGACACTTTTATCCTGCTTTTTGTTAATTTTTGTCCCTTTGTTCACCTTTTTGTTTCACTTTTTGCTCATTTAAGCTGCTTTTTGCAATTTCCACTTATTTCCCAATGTCGCCCTTTGATGCTTTTTGCCCATTTTCCTAGCTTTTTGCCACCTTTTTACCCATTTTAGTCACTTTTCACTCATTTCTGCTACGATTTTGCCACTTTTGGGCCATTTTCGCCGACTGTAACTCATTTTTTCACACATCTCACCCATTTTTGTCACTTTCTGCCCTTTTCTGCCACCTTTTTCTCCCCATTGTTGCCACTTTTTTTCCAGTGTTTTCTGCTTTAAGCCCACTTTTGCTTCTTCTTTTGGTCACTTTTCACCCATTTTTTAAAACTTTAATCCTTTTTGCAATTTTTGCCACTTTATGCCTTTTTGCCACTTTTTGCCCATTTAAGCTGCCTTTTACAGTTAAATGTCACTTAATCCCCGTTTTTCACCTTTTTTCTGATTTTAATCCATTTTAGTCATGTTTCACTCATTTTTTTACCATGTTTTTGCCACTTTTGGTCAATTTCTGCCACCTGCAACTCAGTTTTTTGCCACTTCTCAACCATTTTTGCTACTATCTGCCCTTTTTTGCCACCTTTTCTCTCCATTTTTGCCCCTTTTCTCCCAGTGCTTGCCTCTTTATGCCTACTTTTGCCACTTCTCGCCCATTTAAGCTGCTTTTTACAATTGTCAGTTATGTCAATTTTCCCACATTTTTGTTCTGATTTTTGCCCATTTTTGCTACCTTTACTTTTTCTTTTTTTTTTTTTTTTGGTCACTTCCCACCCATTTTTGCCATTTTCTGCCCATGTTTGCCACTTTCTTCCAGTGTTTGCCACTTTTGGACCAATTTTTGCTACCTTTATCTTATTTTCATTTCCACCTTTAGCCATTTAGATTGTGGCTCTTGCAAAGGTATTTTTCAACAGTTTGGCTCTTTGGTTGAGCAGTAACACTGGTGTAGAGCGAGGTGTAGAGACATCATCCATAGCTTAATAGTCTTGAAAATGTCACAAAACTAAAACTGAAAATATGGCTGATTTCTGAAGTATTTTAAATTGTTTATTTTAACCAAAACACAGCCCAACACAACAGTGAAATTTCAGTCTATATGAATAAAAGCAGAGTAAAGCTACAGTTGTTTTTGATATTTAATGGGGTTTCACAAGATCTCCAGCAGAGGCCCGTGAGATGCATTGAATAAATGTCATTTTGTATCCTCTATTGAAAACTGCTAAAGAAAAAAATCACAGTAACTGAGTAGGATCTAAAAAAATTATTTAAAGCATTTTTCAAAGTGCTGTTACACAGAACAAGAGTTTTTAAACACAGCTTTTCCAAACATGCTAATTTATTTTGGATGCTAACATTATTTTACTTTGCACAGAGAAACACGATTATTAGCCTCCCTGGTGCTAACAGTCAGCCGTCTCCTTTGTGCTGATAACAGCCTGCAGTTGTTTGTTGTAGTTTTAGTTTCTAACTCGTCTCCTGAAGAATCCCAGACCAGTCTTCTTTGGCAAATCCCTCCAGATCCTCTAGCTCTGATGGTCTTCTGGCATGGACCTTGGTCTTCAGTTGACTCCACAGATTTTTGATGGGATTCAGTCAGGGCTTTGGAGCAGGCCAGTCACTCAGGTTCACTTTGGTTTTCTGGAGGTATTTCTTCACCAGGAACAACGTTGTTTTGGGTCGTTGGAAGACAAAGCAACAGCATTTCCTTCTCTCCTCATGATTCCTTCCACCTTTACCAGATTCCCAGTTCCAGAAGCATCCCCGCAGCCTAAGCAGTGTTGCCAACTTAGCGACTTTATAGCTATATTTAGTGAGTTTTCAGACCCCCTAGCGACCCTTCTTCAAAAAAGCAACTGGCGACAGATCTAGCAACATTTTCTGTTGTTATTGGAGACTGGAGATGGAGGAGATGTTCACCCCTCCACGTCCAGACTGCAATTTAACCGCGCCGTGAAGCCACCTTGACAGTTTTTTAAAAGTCTCTTTTTGGTCGATTTGGATTGCTAATGTAGTTTTTATATATATAAAATAAATGTCGAGAATGTTATGGTTAAGAATGGTCATGTTCTACTGTGACCTCTTGTAGGCCTTTAAGTGGACCGTGAGGTTTAAAACTAAACCAAACTTAAGAAAACTAAACTTAAAGAAAAAAATAGAATAATAAATAAATAGAAATAAACAAAATTTGCAGTGACTCTGCCAGAGTATCTCTTTTAAGTCATTTTTATAAAGTCAAGCCATGATAAAGTCCTTCACTAGAGTCTAGTCAGCTGTTCTGGGGTCTTCAGACACATCTCTCACTAGTTTTCTGTCTAGGGTCTTTGAAATCTTTCTCTTCCTCCCTCTGCCAGGCTCTGTCCTGTCTCCATGATCCTTCTCACCCCAGTCCATGACACTGTGATAGCTCTGTAGACCCTTCTCCTGCTTCGTGAGCATCAACAACTCTCTTTCTAAAGTCTAAAGTCTACACTGATTTATTTTTCCATGGTACTTCCTGTGTGTGACAGCTCAAACCCTTACTAAAGTTTTTGTACTGTGTGTAAACATGGAGATGTCCCTCAGTTTTAACTGGATTTAACTGCTTTGAGCATGAACGTTAAAGCACATTAGTGCAAAACAGTGGTCTGTGCCATGGCCCGACAAAAAGGTCTGCTCTAAAGGGGGCTAATAATTCTGTTTTATGTAAAATAATTTGTTTCTGAAAGCTGAAATTTCCATAGAACAGCTAATAATTTTGTCCTGTAAGTTTGCAATGAAAGCAACCAGATAGGTGTCTAAAGGTAAGCACAGGCACACAAAGACACCATCTGTGCTTTATTAAGGTTATTATGATCACTCAGTGCTACAGCCTTTATATGACTGTATTCTGCTTCTGCTCTTACAATAAATGATCATATAATTAAACACTGTGGTTTTTAGGCTCATGTTTTCTTTTGTTTTGTTGCCAGTTTTAGGAAAGGCCTATCATTGAGGGTGCACAGATGTGTACCATTATGTTTTAATTGTCTCCAGGGCCAGAGGGGTCCCCGGTCTCTGCTACCTGGAGGGTTTGGGTTGAAACGTTGGGAGCTCTGCTCTACACAGCCTCCTCTGTTCCTGTACGACCTCCTCCATGTTTTCTTAGAATTTTGACTTCTGCGGTATCTTACTCCAAATGGATAAGACAGTTTGAGTTTTAGCTCCTGAGGTATCATACCATTATTGTGTCTAAAAGATGAGGATTAAGGAGATTATCTTGCTTATTTCTACTGAGGAGCAATAATCCACCTGTAAGATAATATTTCAGCAGAGCTGCTGCATGACTGGTTCTGGGAAATAATCACATATTTCTGTTAATTTACTCAGGATCATTAAGAGAGATGATTCCACTTCAGAATTTGTTGTTGCATTGCAAAAAGGGATTATTTTCTTCAATTTTCAACATCCAAACCCATCTGCACCCCAGGAGAAAAACTCAATATTTACTGTGTTAATTTTAAAGTCAGCTTTAGATTGCAATGCCTTTATTTATCATCATGTTTTGGTCATTTCATAGTTTCAGCTGACAAAATTAACATGAACATTTGCAAACATAATGTAATTACAATTTTTTCCCCAGCATTAAAATTGTGATGTATTATGTGATTATTAATAGGTTCCTCATCCTATGTAATTTTTCAAAAAATTCAAGCAATATATCTAAACCTATTGAGGTAGCATGGCGCCGGCGCGTACTGACGCAGCAGCCCAGCGCTCCATCACTTGCAGCAAAAGGAAGTCCTACACTCATACCAGAACTGGCAGTCTGAGCATAAGAGACTGCTGCTTTGACTACTGCAAAGGAAGCATGCCCACGGAGTTGGAATCTTTCCTAATAGAAATTATCTGGAGAACGGGGCGCTCTGAGACTGGAATGAGGAGGACGCAGAGGCAGCACAACACCTACAGCCAGGTGGGGAGGAGGCAGAGACGGTGTTGTGCGAGAAGGCGGAAGTTGGGCAAACGAACCGGGCTGCAGGTTAGGCTAAGAGCCGCCCCACACAAACCTTCTTTCTCACAAATGCCTGCACCCTCACCAACAAGATGGACGACACAACACTGCCGCTTTCTAACCACCAGCTGGACAACTCTCTCTTGATGGTAACAGAGGCATGGCTGCAAGAAAACATTCTGGATCTAACCGTGGAGGTAGTAGGCCGAACCATATACATAGCGGACCGGACACCTGGCTCCGGCATGACTAGAGGGGGTTGTTGGCTCTACCCTCTTCCCGCTTAAAGACATCTACCAGAGTCGTCTCCACCAGTGGGCCTCCAGGATTCTGATGGACCCCTCGCACCCTGGACGCTCTCTGTTCAGCATTACCATCACAAACCTGCTGTACCAAAATTATGTATTTTTACTATGCAATGACATCCATCCATCCATCCATCCATCCATCCATCCATTCATCCATTCATCCATCCACCCATCCACCCATCCAACCATCCATCTATCCATATATGCTACAAAGGACGAGGCTGGGGTGGAGGGGGTGAAGCTTTACAAGCAGAAACAGTGTAGTGCATCAGCATTAATGCAAACAGGGATTAATGAGAAGTATGTCATATTTAAACGGTCCGCTGTACTGAGAGAAAGAGCTGTGATTGGCTGTAGAAGCTGGTAGGCAATAATTGGTATCAGCCGACGATCAGCTGATCAAGGCTGGGTATATGACTCCTGTGAATTAACACCATTGATATTAGACAGAATGAGCTATGGCAGAACAGTTATAAAACATCTAATTGCAACTATTTTTGCTCATTTGGTAAATTTTTTAGCAGTTGCTTTATTGAAGAGGACTATCATTTAATGTCACTTGTTTTGATTAAGAAAAACATACAAAAAACACAAAAAAGTAGGACTTTTGTAAACCATTCTAAAAAAAGACACTGAAATGTTTGAATAATATGCATACACTCTCTGCTGCTGCTGCAAAAAATGAATATATTAAACTGATATTTCAACACATTTCAAGTTGAAGAAATATTGCAACTGCGATTTGTAAATTGCAGCAGGCCACAGTGGGATTTAATCTAATTTGTGATTAATTGCCCAGCCCTATTGCTAACCAGTGTTAAGGTAACATAGCACAGAGTAATGCTTCCATGTCACCAGATTGCATTTGTCTGTAAAAGCTCATTACTGCTGCTAGCTTTGGTTTTCACATAAGTTCAACTATCTGCATAAAGGGAGGACAGAAAATCTGATCAGCAGTCCTGCTTATGCTCACCTAGGCAGCACTCATCTTCATGTTGGCACACGCCCAACAACAGCAGAGTCATTCAAACAGACTTTGTTCAAATGTGGAAGAAATGCACCCAATTTTGAATCTGTTATGAGAGATTTTCCAGCCCAGAAACAACTGCACTGCTGTGAACTTCACATCAACTCTTTGAAAGCACCTGCAGAACTAATGCAAAGCTGCAGCTCTGCTTTAGAGACCCTGACACTCAGAACAGGACATGATGCCAACAACAACCAGGCAGCTTAGGGTTGATTTTTAACAACAGGTATCCTTCCTGTATTAAAGAGCAGGGCTTGTGTAAAACTGCCTTATTAGGATAGGATGTGTGCAGATGTGGGCATATGTAAGGTTTTATTTATACCAGTGTTACTCAACCCTACTCAAGCAAAGAGCCAAACTGTTGAAAAGTACCTTTGCAAGAGCCACGATCTAAGTGGTGAAAACGGCTTGAAGTAGCATTAACAATAAGTTAAATGTGGCAAATATGGTCCAAACATGACAAAAACATAACAAAAAATGAGAGAAAAGTGACTAAAAGTGGGCAAAAAGCAGTCAAGAGTGGCAAAATAGGGCAAAAAAGAGGACACACGTGGTATTTAACGGCAAAAGGTAGCTTAAATGGGTGAAAAATGGTTAAAAAGGGTAAAAAAAAATGGGATAGAAGTGGCTAAAAGAAGTTGCAAAAATGGGTAAAAATGAGAAAGAAGTGGTATTTAATGGCAAAAGGTACCTTAAATGAGCAAAAAGGGGTGAAAAAGGGTAAAAATGGGATAGAAGTGGCTAAAAGAAGTTGCAACGATGGGCAAGAATGATAAAACAAGTAGTATTTGATGGCAAAAGGTACCTTAAATTAGCAAAAAGTGGTGAAAAAAAATGTGAAAAGGGTCAAAAATGTTCCAAAAGTGGCAAAGTGGGCTAAAAAAATGAGTGAAAAGTGACTCTTATGGGCAAAAAGCAGTCAAAGGTAGCAAAAATGGCAAAAAAAAAAAAAAAAAGGAAACAAGTGGTATTAAATGGTAAAAGGTCTAAATGAGCAAAAAGTGGTGAAAAAATTGTGAAAAGGGCAAAAATTGGGAAAAAATAGAAAAAGGTGGTATTTAATGGCAAAGGTATCTTAATTGGGTGAAAAGTGGCAAACAAATTGTGAAAAGGAGCAAAAATGGGACAATTAAGTTTGACAATTAAAGCCTTCTGTAAAAGTCTGGGAAACAACCTGATTTATGTGAATAATTTCTGAGGTCAAAGGTTTTTTTTTTAAGGTTTTCTGGGGGAATAATGTTTCAAATTAAGACACAAAAGAGCCACATGTAGTCCAAGGCCACACGTTGAGTATCACTGCTTCATCCTCTGAATCAGCCTTGTTATGTTACAGAGTAATGCTGAAGTAATGTAAGTTTCACTTTTGGCATTAGTAGTTATGAAAAGTAGTCTTTAAAAAAGGAACCAGTACAGTGTGTCAGTCAGACTCTGCACATGTGCAGCGATCCACATGGAGCCCATCACTCCCTTTCAGGTCAGTCCTTGCAGCTTCACAGCATGAGCCCCAAATGCCATTCAGCTCCAGACGTATGCCAGTCTATTTTCAGCTATGCTCCAAATCACATAGAGCAGATCCACCACAACAGAAACAAGAATGCATAAGCACCCAATCAGCTTCAAAATATGAGACAGGAACCCCCAATCGTAAGTCAGTCAGGGGCCCTGAGGTAATGATGTCATCGACAAAGAGAAGCTAACCTTGGAGGTGGACATCCTGAGGATTTTATGTGATTTTACCCATCCTAAAGAAAACCATGAACCTTTACATTTCCTAATCCACTCACAAATAGAAGAAGAAAAATCTCTGAACATTACAATCAAAGAGCAAAAAACAATCAGAATGGCATCATAGCCTTTTATTACCATGTTCTAACATTATATTCCCAGTCTGGACAATGCTTCCAACACAGACAATGTGGGATTATGGGTAATTCATTACCTTTTGTACCAGTGCCAACAGCTGAGGATGTTGGGTAGTTATTAGTTCTGCAGGCAAACATTAATCAGAGCAATGACCAAATTAAACATTTGACCTGATGATGGCCTAAAAGGAAATAAATAAAACAGTCATTAAATTTTACTTTAATCTTCATCTTAATTTCCTGGTAATTCATTCACTGGTTGTTATGATGCATCACTCAACACCGCAATCCCCAACCTCACAGCGCTGATAAAGAAAAGCAGCATGAGGGCGCTGAAGTCTTCCGCTGTGTTAATTACAGTTTATGAAGTTCTGTTTCATCTGAAACTTTAATCTGTAGGTAGTACAGCAGGGAAAACTGACCTGATGGTCAGAGTGAGCCCCAGGTTCCTGGTCTACTCTCTTTCTACGGCTATTCTCCCTGAGTGCTCAGTTTGGCCGGGTGACCAGGTCTTGGAAGACTCTTGCTTGTGCCAAACTTCTTCTATTTGAGAATTCTGGAGGCCGCTGTGCTCTTAGGAACCTTCGGAGCAGCAGATGTTGTTGTGCCTTGCAACAACTCTGTCTCTGAGCTCTGCAGGAGGTTGCTTTAACCTCATGGGTGGGGTCTCATCTCTGACACTGTATGCACCATCAGCTGTGAGGCCTCCTATAGAAGGGTGTCCCTCTCTTAATCATGTCCAATCAGTTTAATTTACCAAAGGTGGACTCCAGCCACAGTCTAGAACCATCGCAGCACAGATCAAGAGAAACAGAAGACTCCTGACACATTTTTAAAAAAGGTCTGAAAACTAATGTCAATGTGAGATTTCAGTTTTCAGTTCTTCAATTATTTTTAATTGTTTTTAAATTGTCTTATCACTTCATCACTATGGGGAACTGAGTGTACTGTAGATTATTTAGACCAGTGTTACTCGACCCTGCTCAACCAAAGAGCCAAACTGTTGAAAAATACCTTTGCAAGAGCCACAGTCTAAGTGGCGAGAAGTGGCAAAAACAGCTTTAAATAGCAATAAAAATAAGTTATAGGTGGCAAAAGTGGCAAAAATGAGAGAAACGTGATGAATATGGGGGAAAGAGCATAAAAAGGACATAACTGGTATTTAATGGCAAAAGGTAACTTAAATGGGCAAAAAATGGAGAAAAGGGGCAAAAATGGTCCAAAGGTGGCAAAAAGAAGTTGCTAATTTGGGGAAAAAATAGGAAATAAGTGGTATTCAATGGCAAACTGTAGCTTAAATAGGCAAAAAATGGGATAAAAGCGGCAAAAATGTGGAAAAATGAGCAAAAAAGGGCAAAAAAAGAGGAAACAAGTGCTATTTAATGGAAAAAAAGGTATCTTAAATGGGCAAAAAGAGGTGAAAAAGTGCAAAAATGGCATAAAGATGCCAAAAAGAACTAGGTAAAAAAGGGCAAAAAGAGGAAACAAGTGGTATTTAATGGAAAAAAGTAGCTTAACTTGGCAAAAAGTGCAAAAATGGGATAAAGTGGCAAAAAGAAGTTGCAAAATTGGGGAAAAAATAGGAAATAAATGGTATTTAATTGCAAAATGTAGCTTAAATAGGCAAAAAATGGGATAAAGGTGGCAAAAATGGGGAAAAAGTTGCAAAAAGAAGTTGCAAAAATGCACAAATAAAGAGGAAACAAGTGGTATTTAATGGATAAAGGTAGCTTAAATGGGTGAAAAGTGGCAAAAAATGGTGATAAAGGGCAAAAATGGGGTAAATGTGTGACAAATGGAGTAATGGGACTATAAGTTTGACAATTAAAGCCTTCTGTATCCGTCTGGGGAACAACCTGATCAATTTGATTAACTTCTGATGTCAAAGTTCCCTGTTAAGATTTTCTGGGGGAATACTGGTTGAGCCCAGTGGGCGGCCTCTTGTCTGCCGTTAAGCCGATCCAAAGTTGGGTTGAGACCGTGATTTCAATATGGAGGCCGCCATGGATTGGCTTCAGAAGCAGTTTGACTCCGCCTATTGTAATCAGACGACTGACGGCACACGGCCTTCGTCCAATTCTTTCCACATAAAAAAAAGGAGGAGGCTGAGGTGGAGGAGGTGGAGCTGAACACGGTATCAATGAATTCTCAAGACTCATGATTCTCTGGATTTTGGATGTAATTCTAAACTTGAAAACTTGAAAACAGACAAGAGAAACATGAGAGATGTCCTCACATTTTTCCTGGACTTTCTGACGTTTTATGGCATGCAAACTGAACTTGATGTGTAGCACTGATGCTGCCTGTAGCTGCACTACATAAAAAAATGTAATAATTGTGCTCTGACCGATGAAATTGAATCACTAAAGGAGGTCTTCCCGAGTGAACATATGGCACTCTTTGGAGCCCAGCCAACCCCGAGGCACAGCAACACAACCTGAGTTTCCCTCCAGGCAAGCTAGCACAAGTCACAGATATGTTCCTTCAGCTTCAGACTCAGAAACGTGACCTCATGAGCACAGAAACAGCAAGTGTACCTGAAGTGGCAGCAGTGTTCCTGCCATGGAGTCACAACGATGAAAGATTTCTCCTCCGTTGTGTGCGTTAATGTTGAAGGGATCACGCAGGAGTGTGGGGACCTCAGACTGTTGATCTGTGTGTGGTGTTATAGTCCGGTGTATGTATGACAGGGTCTGTGCAGGTTTCCATTACACCGTCTCATTTTAAAGGACACTACTGCAGAGAAAATATCACTGAAGCATTTAAACATATCAACAATGAGGACTGAAACAATTGCAAGTCTAAGAAATCCAATCGCTCACAGATTTCCTGATTCATACTGTATACCTCAGGCAAAAAGCAGAGGAAAATCAATTCCACTGACTCGCTCCCTCTCCTCCCTCATCAACTTTTGATTACAAGAAGTTGTGGTATTTCAGAAGCTATTATTAGAGGTTAAATATGTGGGGACTTGTTGTTCTCTCTTGCCTTTTTCTTCCCTTCTCTCGTCCCCTATGTTTTTGTGTTATCTGGTGTATGATTTTCTCTCTTGTTTTTCCCCCACAATCTTATTTTTCTCCCTCCGTCTCTGGTGTTTGTTTGTCTAAAACAAGAACAAAGCCTGAATTAATTAACTAGTGTGGACCGGAACTCCCAAGGTGGGTCTTTAACATCCCTCTACTGTGTCTGTCAATCTCCCTCAGTCTCAGAGAACCTCCTTCTCTTTACTTTTCCTATTCTAATCTTTACTTTCTCCCGTTTTTCTCCGTCCAGAACTCCACAGCCCTATTTCCATTTTCTTTGTGACATATTTCACAAACATGTCCCTCTGTACCAGAGATATCAGACTCAGTCACAACAGGGCCGGATCCTGGGTCTAGGTCCAACCTGAGAGCCTAACAGGGTCAACATTTGACCAGAACTGTCAACCTCATTTTCACCAGCAATACAATATAAAACACAGAACTGATGATGAATTATTTGGAAATGCAAAAAAGTAAAAATGACAAGTTTAAAGGCTCAAATCTGAGATAAAAATTCAAACTTATTACTTCAAAAAATTAGAAGAAGATAGTAAAAATAGAAAAATAGTTTTTAAAGAGCAAATATATGAGGAGAAAGTTGAAATCAAACATTTGAAAGGTCAAAATATTTATATTTAAAAGTCAAAACGTGACTTGAAATTTGAAACTGTGAGTCTGAAAGGTCAAAATATGGGATTAAAAGTCAAAATTAGGAGTTGAAAATGTCAAAATATGAGCTAGAATTCAAAATGATGACTTCAAAAGTTAAAATATGACAAATTTAAAATTGGGAGTCTAAATGGTCAAAATATTTTATAAAAAGTAAAAATAAGTCATTTAAAATGTCAAAATATGAGAAAAAAATGAAATTATGAGTTTAAAAGTCAAAATATGGAATTTAAACGTCAAAATTAGGAGTTGAAAATGTTAAAATATTGGCTAGAATTCAAAATGATGACTTCAAAAGTTAAATATGACTTAAATTTAAAATTGGTCTAAAAGGTCAAAATATTCTATAAAAAATGAAAATAAATCGTTTAAAATGTCAAAATATGAGAAAAAAATTTTGAAATCATGAGTTTAAATGTCAGAGTATGAGCTAGAATTCAAAATGACTTCAAAAGTTAAAATATGATTTAAATTTAAAATTGGGAGTCTAAAATAGTCAAATGTTTTATAAAAAGTACAAATAAATCATTTAAAATATCAAAATTTGAGAAAACATTTGAAATCATGAGTTTAAAGTCAAAATATCGGATTAAAAGCCAAGGTAAGAAGTTGAAAATGTCAAAATATTACTTAAAATTTAAAATTAAACCCTTTCCACCACTTTTTTTCTGCCTGTTTTTTCCACATCTAAACCAATTCTTGCCACTTTCTGCCTATCGTTGCCTCTGTTGAGTTATTATTACCTCTATCAACCACTTTTTACACCCCATTTTTGCCCATTTAACCACAGTTAACCCGCTTGCCAGTTTGTATCAATTTTCCATCCCTTTTCTCCTAATTTCCACCGATTTCTTGCACTTTAAAGCCATTTTAGCCACATTTAATCCCCTTGTGTGCCTGCTTTTGCCACTTTCACTTATTTTTGGTTATTTTTTGCCACTTTTATCTTATTTTTGCCACATTTATGTTCTTTAAAAATCCAATTTCACCACCTTTCTACCATTTTTTTTCCATTATTAACCAATTTTAGCCATTTTTAGGCCATTTAAATTGCGTTTTAAACAAAAGTTATTTTCATTTAAAGAAGCCTTTTTCCTATAGGAATGAATAAAGACATTTATATAAGAGTGGTTATTATCCAGGTCAAATATAAAATATGGTTTTCACATCTTAACTTCACAATGAACAATGGTTTTGCTGGTCCCCAGTTCGGCTGGGTCCCAGAAACCTCTCCCTTTATCCCTCCTTATGGACAGCCTTGCCTCCACATGACTATTCTTGAATGTTCATGGCTGTTCAGCCACCTTCAGGTACAGCGGGGGTTCCCGGTCTCTGACATCTTTGTTTAGGGGGGTTGCGGGTTGAAAAGGTTGAGAACCACTGCACTAGTGAATGCCACAGCACCCTAAAAGTGAAAGTTACAACCAAGCAAAGTTAGCTCAGAGCAGCGGGCAGCAATCTATCAACTACTTTTAAATTATGAGTCAAACTAAAGGAATCCAATTTTCACTAATCTAATTCGTGTGCTGCAATCTGCTGTATAATCTAATTTGTATATTTCCTCCACAAAATTAATGAAGCGACCAATGAGGGTGGGTTCACAGAAAAACTCATTTTGTAATGAAGTCAAACATCAAACAAAGAAAATTAATTAAATTGCTTATCAAATATATAGTCTGTCAGGGAATGTTATTTTCAAAAGGCCGTCTATCTGTCAGCAACCTGTTTTCACGTCAGCACTGTCGCCTTCTTTGCATGTAATAAAAAGAAAACCTGCAGGAGGAAACAGCAGGAATGGAGGCCGATAGAGGCAGATAAGGGATGTGGGAAGAGGAGGAGACAGGGCTAGATTAGACGCCAGATAAACAATGACAAAAGCACAAAAACAGTGACAAACGCCACAAAAAGAACCACTGAAACAGAAGGCTATATTTAACACATAATCTTTCACACAGACCGCAAACAAAAATTTGATTCTACGTCAGCGACCAAATGTTGGCTGTGCTCTGAGACAGAGATGGAAGATTAAATTCCTGAAAAGTTGTCATGAGAATGGAGAAGAGCGATGTTCATTATGTAAATGCAGTATTTAATGGCATGTTTCCGTCTCCACAGCCCTATTTCCATTATCTTTGTGACATATTTCACAAACATGTCCCTCTGTACCAGAGATGTCAGACTCAGTCACAGCAGGGCCGGATCCTGGGTTCAGGTCCAACCTGAGAGTCTAACAGGGTCAACAACTAACCACAACTGTCAACCTCATTTTCACCAGACAAAAATATGAAAAACAGCACTGATGATAAACTGATGGAAATTAAACAAAAGTAAAAATTACAAGATTAAAGGCTCAAATCTGACATAAAAATTAAGAAATATAATGTTTAAAGAGCAAATATATGAGGAGAAAGTTTAAATAAAACTGTAAAAATATGAGATCTAATTTGAAATAATGAGTTTAAAAGTCAAAACATGACTTCAAGATTTAAATTTTGAGTCTAAAAGGTCAGAATATGATAGAAAAAGTACAAATAATTGATTTAAAATGTCAAAATATGAGAAAAAAAATGAAATCATGAGTTGAAAAGTCAAAATTAGGAATTAAATAGGCAAAATTAAGAGTTGAAAAAATATGAGCTAGAATTCAAAATGATGACTTAAAAAGTTAAAAAATATGACTTAAAATTTAAATTGGGAGTCTAATAGGTCAAAATATGATATAGAAAGTACAAATAATTGATTTAAAATGTCAAAATATGAAAAAAAATTGAAATAATAAGTTTAAAGGTCAAAATATGGAATTAAAAAGCCAAAATTAGGAGTTGAAAATGTTAAAATATGAGCTAGAATTCAAAATGATGGCTTAAAATGTAAAAAAAAATATGACTTAAATTTAAAATTGGGAGTCTAAATGGTCAAAATATGATATTAAAAGTAAAAGTAATTCATTTAAAATGTCAAAATGTGAGGGAAAAAAATGAAATTATGAGTTTAAAAGTCAAAATATGGGATTAAAAACCCAAAATTGGAAGTAGAAAACGTTAAAATATGAGCAGAAATTCAAAATGATGGCTTAAAATGTTAAACATATGACTTAAATGTAAAATTGGAAGTCTAAAGGTCAAAATATGATATTACAAGTAAAAGTAATTAATTTTAAATGTCTAAATAAATAGTTTAAATGTCAAAATAAGGGATTAAAAAGCCAAAGTAAGGAGTTGAAAAGGTCAATATGACTTTAAATGAAAAATTGTGAATGTAAAAGATAAAAATGTGACATATAAAATCCAAATTAAGGGTTGAAAAGGTCAAAGTGTAAAATGAAAAGTCAAATAATAAGTTTGAGATGCAAAATTGAAAATATGAAATAAAAACACAAATTAATTTCTTTCCCCCTATTCTTGACTTTTATGAAATTTTTCTTACTCTTTAATTTTTCAGATTTTTATGGTTTATTAAGGATATTTCCACAATTTAAATAAATGCATTTAAAATACTTGACTGTGCCCGATCAGGAGCGAGTTTCAGATAGAGATTATGTGGATATGTTTTTGGGATGCAACTGTTACTAACAGATGGGGACTAGCTGACTGCATCTGAAATGAAACGTTGACTAGTTTCCACCACTGCAGACCGGCACAAAGAACAGACCCGGGCCAAGCTGTGCCGCCGAAGACTTGGAGCGCTCCAAGCACAGATGTTAGGCGTGACACCAAGGGAGAGAGTCTGGACACTTGTTACTTAATTATTTAAGATGACACATCACCCCCAATGAAAGATGAATAAGCTCTCAGTGATGAACCCCAGAATCATCCTTTATCTGCTGGGTCCACCAGCTGGAGTCCAAACGCATGCACACACACCCAAACAGGCTGACATGCACGCTGGCGCTGGAGGACAAACTGGCATGTAGGCTCTCACTGCTGTGTTAACGTTGAACATTGTAAGCTTGGAAGACTTCTCAGGCAATGCAGCACACAATCCCAGAACTGAGGCGTTGCATAATTACAAATGACTCCACAATTACAGAGCACTGCAATCTATTTCAGCATTATTCAGTCCAGCCTGGCATCTATACCACACATCTCTGTCCAAGCAGCTATACCACAACATAATCACTATAATGGATTCGGCGTGTTTGTCTATTTTTATGAATATTCTTTTACATTTTCAATCAGCGTCACATTTTTAAATATTTGTGACCACAGGGGTCGGACAGACATGACACATTATGGTCTGTAAATACATCTCAGCATTCCTTTTCTATTAACTCTGCAGTTTTCATGCAGTGCAGATAATTCTCTGTGGAGAACAGAAACAGTGTCATTTCTTCAGCACTATAGGCTCCCCTGCTGTTATTTACAGTTCCCTAAGCCAGTGGTTCTCATCATGGGGGTCGGGACCCCCTTGGTGGTCGTGAGACACCAAGAGGGGTCACCATATGCCTACTAGTATTTTTTAGATGATTTCAAATGGAGTATTTTACCAATTTTCATGAAAATACATGCATAAAATTGGTTATATGTAAACTCAAATATCTGGTGAGATTTATGCTGAAACCAAAGTAATCTTTCAAAATCTGTAAAGTAACCTTATCACCACTTTTCTGCACATTTTTTTATTTGACAGTTTAAACCAGTGGTTTTCAGCTGGCCTAGCCTCAGGTAGAGATGGGTACCTTTTACATTTGAACCAGTACAGTACTGGTTCCCAGTACCAGTACACAACAGTACCCATTTTCACTACTTTTGTGTGTGAATAATATGCAATAATAGATGTTATATAACCTCAAACCTTCAGAATTTCACATATTTCTCAATATCCAAACCCTATTAAATACATCAAAACAATTTTGATAACAGTGTGATATCACAAGTTTTTTTACAAATTACTCCAACAAGGAAAACCTAAACTACTCTAACTACCCAGTGTTTTTTCTTTATATTGCACAAATGGAAACCCAGCCCACTACCTCTTATTCCTCTGATTTCCCCTCTTAGAAAAATGTGTGTTGGGGTCCATGGAGGGAGAATAAGTTTAAAACAAATGAACAATAATTATGGTGTCAAAATAACTAAATAAATAAAAGGTATAAAATTTACCAGTTAAAGTTTTACAAATGAAAGTAAACTAACCACTTCTACAATGAACTACATGTACCTCACATCTTCTTTCCTCATGCAGTTCTTTTTCCAACAAAACTAAGACGTCATCTTTCCCTGGTTAGAGCAGAGTCTGCTCCTCACTCATCAATCAGTCATGCAGCCGTCCACACAGAAGAATAACCCCATTTAAACCACTTTTAATCTAACTTCAACACTTTTGTTTTACCAAATTCTACCACTTTTACATTTATAACTTTGACTTTTATCACATATTTTCTCCTTTTACATTCATAAGTTAGATTTATCTCATATTTTGTCCTTTTACATTTATAATTTATACTTTTTATCATATTTTTGTCAATTTACAATTAAAATTTATATTTTTATCTCATATTTTTCCTTTTACATTTACAATTTAGAGTTTTTATCACATATTTTTGTCATTTACATTTAAAATTTATATTTTTTATCTCATTTTTTGTCAATTTACATTTAAAATGTATACTTTTTATCTCATATTTGGTCCTTTTACATTTATAATTTTGACTTTTTATCATATTTTTGTCGATGTACATTTTAAATTTATATTTTTTATCTCATATTTTTTCCTTTTACATTTACAATTTAGAGTTTTTATCACATATTTTTGTCAATTTACATTTAAAATATATGTTTTTTACCTCATATTTTGTCCTTTTACATTTGCAATTTAGATTTTTTTATCATATTTTTGTCGATTGACATTTAAAATTTATATTTTTTATCTCATATTTTGTCCTTAACATGTATAATTTAGACTTTTTATCATATTTTTTCGACGATTTACATTTATAATTTACACTTTTTATCTCATATTTTGTCCTTTTACATTTAGTATTAAGATTTTTTCTCACATATTTTATCCAATTGCATTTAAAATTTAGACTTGTATCACGTTTTGGCCCTTTACATATATAATTTAGTCTTTTTATCACATATTTTGGCCTTTTACACTTCTAATTTACATTTTTTTAATCTCATATTTTGGCCTTTTACATTTAATATTTGACTTTTCATCTCAAATTTTGTCCTTTTACTTTTACAGTTTTGTCTTTTCATCACATATTTTGGCCTTTTACATTTATTTTTTGACTAGTTATCTCATATTTTGACCTGTTAGGTACAAAATTTTAAATTTGAGGAAATGTTTTTTGCCTTTAAAACATGATTGTGACTTCCAATTTTATCTATTTGCATTTTAAACATATTATTTTAACATCTAATTCCGTGTTTTGACCTTTTGAACTAGTAAGTTCAGTTAAATTTATTACTGGGGATAAGGGGGACAGTTTTATTTAATGTGGACCCTGTTAGTCCCTCAGGTTAGATCTAAACTCAGAGTCTGGCCCCTGCTGTGACCGAGTTTGACACCCCTGCTATATACTATGACATAAATGAATAAAAAAAGGTTGTTGTTGCTTTGATGAGAGCCGTCATTATTTAGGGGAAAGTATGGATATCACAGAGTAATTTTATAATGACTCCTTGGGCCCCCAGTTCAGCTGGGCCCCAGAAAGCTCGCCCCTTTATCCCCTCATGGGCCGCCCTGTCTCCACATGACTATTTTAGCATGTTCATGGCTGTTCAGCCACCTTCAGGTACAGTGGGGGTCCCGGTCTCTGGCACCTTTATTTTGGGGGTCTCGGGCTGAAAAGGTTGCAGTACATGCACACAGTGCTTGGAGCAGAAACAGCCAATCAGATCTAGAATTTGCTGACATAATACTAAATAAAAACCACTGATTAAAAAGCAGCCTTAGAAACATCTGAGAGGGGTCTGTATTGATTTTGGCTACAGCTTCACCATACCGGCCTCCATCTCTGTCATCTGCAACTTTTTAATCCTTAGTAGCAAAAATCTATGTTAGTGGGCTTGAGCTACTTTATTTGTGCTTGTGTATGCATATTTTACTCACCTTTAAAGTGAAGTGCATTGGCCAGTATTAGTGCTCCAGCCTTGGCCCCAGTTTCTGCAGCCAAAGAGGCTCCTTCCAGTCCTCCTAGTCCAGTCTTAGCCCAGCTGTGGAGCTGCTTCAGGTCAGCCTTGGAGTCTCCCGTTCCCAGCGTCTGGTGCTGTAATCTGTACACAGCCTGGCTGTCCTTCACAAACTTCTGGCTAAGTTCAGGAGCTTGCTTAGAGAACAGTGCTAGGGACATGTGCAGGAGGAAACTGGTCCCATTAGACTCAGAGAGGCTCTTCAGCGCTCCAGACAGGACCTCACCAGTGTTGGCTCCAGTCTTGTCACTGGATGGGGTCTCCAGCAGGCTTTTGAGCTGGCTGGCCGTGGTGCCTCCTGACCCTTCACCAAGCGCGCCTAGCGAGGATGCTACAAGCAGAGGCGAGAAGAGGGTGTTCACTGGGCTGGAGTCGGAGCGGAGGGCCTGGTACAGGCGCAGACCCAGGGCCCAGCTTGGGTCACCCAGAGGGGCAGGGGGGCGTGATGGAGGGCTGGCACTGGGGCTCTTCTTGGATGGATCTGCAGCGCTGGCCAGCACCAGGAGAGCTGGCAGAGAAATGAGGATACAGAGAGACAGCCTGGGCAGCATGGCAGCTGTGGGCACAAAGAGAGAGAGGCAAACGGTTCTGCTTGTATGACAATGGGAGCTTCCACTTTTATCATAATGCAAGAAAATACAGCTCTATTCAACGCACACATTTCTGTACAGATATCAAACAGAGTAATAGCTGCTCATGCTGTTATTGCACTGCTCATATTTGAGATAAAGCAATATAAACACAGCCTTAGGGTTCTCTCTGCTGTAAAATTCCTACTTGTGCAAACAGCAGCCTCTGCTCATACAGTGCCACAGCAGTAAACCTGATTTTGTAAATTCCTCCCCACTTGACAACATTGTTATTATCTCCCCCGCTGCGCCAGAACCCGAGTGTGACAATTAACTTCGACGAAGTTTGAGACGAAAGCTGTGCAGCCTGGAGCAGAGGAGATCCCCATTCAGCCCCCCTGTCCCGTCAGAGCGGGGCAGCGGTGACGTGAAACATCTGGAGTCTAGAGCAGGCTTATCCGGACACCTCTCAGAGAAAAGGACAGCAGGAAAGTCGCGTTTATGTTCAGAATTACCGTAAATGTGTTCACGTTTCTCCCTCTCCTCCTCCGCTGCTGTCCGGTTAGCTTAGAGCTCCTGAAGTGAGGAAGTGAGCCTCAGACGTGGCAGCTCCAGAGGAAGTTTACCCTCAGCTCTCAGCTTTTCCAGAAACTTCCACACTTAGAGTGGCAGCGAGCACTTCCAGTCACACTGTGGAGATTAACGCCACTGCTGGGGAATTAACCGCGTAAAATCACTCAAAAATACGAGGAAACTGGAACCGTTAGTCCCAGCTCAGATTGGCTAATACCCAAAAAACATTTGGTTTTGCTAGGCTATGCTACAACAAGACGCTTTAGTCCAGTTTTATTGGAGCTACAACCCAGGAATGAAAGCCCACAGCTACATAACTAAAACTGTAGCATGCTTTAAAGCAGGGCTCAGACTCAGGCACAGCAGGGGCCGGATTCTGGGTCTAGGTCTAATCTTAGAGCCTAACAGGGTCAACATTTAACCAGGACTGTCAACCTCATTTTCACCAGTGATGAAATATGAAAATATAAGAACAAACACAGCACTGATGATGAATCATGTAGAAATTCAAAACAGTAAAAATGAGAAGTTTAAAGGCTCAAATCTGAGATAAAAATCCAACTTATTAGTTCAAAAGATCAGAACACAATAATAAAAATAGAAAAAGCAAATATATGAGGAGAAGGTTGAAATCAAATGTTTGAAAGGTCCAAATATGAGATCAAATTTGACACTATCAGTTCAAAAGTCAAAATATAACTGAAAATATTGAATTCTGAGGTTAAAATAGCCTATGTCATTAAAAAGCCAAAACTGGGAGTGAAGAAATGTCAAACTATGGGCTAGAATTCAAAAAGATGACTTAAAAAGTTAAAAAAAAAATATGACAGATTAAAAACTGGGAGTCTGAAAGGTCAAAATATGAAATAAAAAGTAAAAATTATTATTCCAAAATGTCAAAATATAAGAAAAAAAAACTTGCAATTATGAGTTAAAATGTCAAAATATGGGATTAAAAAGCCAAAATTAGGTGTAAAAAAAGTGTTAAAATATGAGCTAGAATTAAAAATGATGACTTAAAACGTAAAAAAAAAAATGGCTTGAATTTAAAATTGGTCTAAAAGGTCAAAATTTGAAGTTAAAAGTAAAAATAATTATTCCAAAATGTAAAAACATGAGAAAAAAGTGAAATCATGAGTTTAAAAGTCATAATATGGGATTAAAAAGCCACAATTACAAGTTGAAAATGTCAAATATGAGCAAGAATTCAAAAAGATGACTTAAAAAGTAAAAAAAAAAAAAAATACCTAAATTTAAATATGGAAGTCTAAAAAGGGTCAAAATGTGATATAAAAAGTAAAAATAATTCACTTAAAATGTCAAAATATGAGATATAATTACAAATCATGAGTTAAAAGGTCTAAATATGGGATTAAAAAGCCAAAATTAGGAGATGAAAAGGTCAAAATATGACTTAAATTTAAAATTGTGTAAAAGATAAAAATGTGATATATAAAGTCCAAATTATGAGTTGAAAAGGTCAAAGTATGAAATGAAAAGTCAAAATCATAAGTTTGAGATGCAAAACTGAAAATATGAAATAAAAACGCAAATTTTTTTCTTTCCCGACATTCTTGACTTTTTATGAATTGTTTCTTACTCTTCACTTTTTCAGATTTTTATGGTTTAACAAGGATATTTAAAATAAGGTGAAGTTTACATTTTTATACAGGAGGAACTCTGCAGACCTCATACTGGTGGACCAGTAATAATACTAACATGATGTGATCCTGTGGGCCGGATATTATCATTACACAGGCCGGATTTGGCCCCCGGGCCTTGAGTTTGACGCCCCTGGTTTAGAGGAAACATTAAGCTTTGCTGGGCTGTGCTACAACAAGCGGCTTTAATCCAGATTTATTGGAGTTACAGCCTGTTTGTCTATAAAAGTGTAGCATGCTTTAAAGTAAAACCTACCACAGGGGAAAATCCCCCACAGGGTCGCCCTAAAGTCAACTGTAGCAGCTGGTTTCTGCAGGCATAGCACGTTTATGCTCCACAAAGCCATAATTTAATATTACAAAGTAGGGAAGGACCATCCTGGCAGGGACAGGGCGCATGTAATGTTGAGCTTGTTTTAGAATTTGAAGGAAAAAAAAATCCACCAGTTGCAGCAAATGAGGCGTTCCTGCATGCATTCACAGGCAATCTTCGCTTGGATAATAAAGCCTCTTATTCTTGGCTCAGTGGGACTTGCAGTTCCCAAAACCATTCAAGCGGGGTCGCTAATGGTCTTCTCATCGCCTCAGCTCAGTGACCCCGTGAGGAGGCTGCAGCATGGGAGCCAGGGCCTCCCGAACTTGACACCCTGCCCTCCCTTTGGATGGGAGACAGACCACAGAGAGAGCAGAGAGATGAGGTTTGATCCAGGCACATCTCCCACTGGAGGTTTTCTTTTTAGTCTGAATTAGTTTTAGAACTCACTGCATTTTGGTTGGTAATTAGGGGACAGGAAATATCACAGACCCCTTTTGAAATTCTTGATTTTTTTAAAGGAGCAGTTAATGAAAGGAAATTTGTAGGAGACTCCCACAAAGCCCTGTTTCACCTTACTTTGCAGTGGCTGTAGTCTACTGTCAAGGAAAAGTAGGGCACACCATACAAGCCTGCATTATGTCTGACCCTTCCAAATGTCCTCATTCTGTATTCGCCTCATTTCTTGTGTTTCTTTTTTTTTGTACCTGCCTTGTTCTTACAGTAGAAAACGGAGCGGGGAGATGACTTGAAACAAAAATGTCTCCAGGGCGGGGATTATTACCCAAATTAAAGGATGGAGAATGGCCATACAGGGTACTAATCAATAAATGTAGAGATAGACTAAGGAGGCTAGAGAGGGATCAGAGAGGGATATGGAGGAAGATAACTGCTGAAGACCACCAATGCTCAGCAATCAGGCCGAACATGACAGCTTGTAGACCCAACCAATTATTTACCCCAGCCAAATCAATAGAGCTCTCTGCGAAAGATAACCATCAGCAGCACTATCTGGAACACATTCACAGCAGAAAGCACAAACACACTCTGCTCGCTGCCACTTTCACTCTCTGTCTCTTTGAGGAAACACACACATTTCCCTCGCAGACACTTAGTTATCAGGCTTCCTTGGAAATAAGACACAAATCATCTAATTATTGGACATCTACACCGACAAGAGAAACATTAAAACAGCATATGTCAACCACAGGGACACTTAAAAGAAGCACACACTCCTCGGTTAATGATGTTGGAAGGCTGTGTGTTACATGTTGGTGGAGATGAGCTGATGTGTGTGCAACCGCCGAGGTCTTAACCCTCACCAGAGGAGTCACCGCCCCCTCCTGGGACCCCCCAGAACCACATCACAGCCGGTCTCATCAGTAATGAGCAGCGACACACATTGCAGTGCAGGTGATTCATATAAAGCACTGGGTGCGCTGCAGTCAAACGAGTCCCTGGGGGGACTGCTGGGGAATCTGAAAAGTGGCTAAGTCAGCGGATTGTGCATCAGGGATTTATAAAGGGATGCACTTTAACCACGATGCACCTCCACATCTCACCTTTTACCCTGCACCCACATGAGCCCACCTGCACCCCAACTCAGGCCCAAGCCTGGAGTCTGGATCAAGTTATCCAGCTCCAGATGTGATGGTCTTGGGCACCTCATTCATGCAGTTGTTAGCCGTTGTTCTCAGCTGCTGTCAAGGTTAAACGCCGCTGGCTCAAGTGCTTACAACAGAATCAACACCTCACAATGAAAGCTGTTGTGACCACTGCCAAAGGCGGAGAGCGACATCCACTCACCCATGCTCTATTCTTGCTCCCATTTCCTCTTGCTCTCTCTTCAGCACACTTTCGAAGTTTCTCACATATTGTTGCATTTATTTTCATTTCCAGTCACTTCCTCTGGCTCTTTCCAGGACCACCAGATTGAAATATTTCACCTGGGACATGCTGCTTGTTTTGACTCCTTTCACTCAATAGCTTCCTGTTTGAATTACTTTTCTTTTCCATGCATCGCTCCGCTTCTCTTGGTAGGTTTTAAAGGGATATTTCAGGGTTTTTAAGTTGGGTCACATGCAGTGGGACTAGCCTGCTGTAATTTCAGCATTTCCCCTTTAAAGACAGGTGCAGCTTCTCCACATAATCACATTCTAGGGATAAATGGGCAAAGAGACAGTGTTGGCTCCAATGTGCTTTACACCAGTGGTTCTCAACGAGGGGGTCGCAAGACACTGATAGGGAGTCACCAGATGCCTTAAAAAAAACTGAGAATATTTTTTAAATTTTTTCAAATTGTGTATCAATTTTCATGAAAATATATGCATGAACGCAGTGTTTAGTTAGTCGACTAAAGCCCCGTTAAAAATGTTCATCAACAGCCTTTTTTCCATGACAGACTCGACTAAGATAGATCTGTGATGACTAAAACTGACTAAAAGTAAGTCCAGATTTCGTCAACATGACTAAAACTAGACTAAAATGAAATGTAGTTTTTGTCAGACATTTGAACTCCATTTTATTTCTCCACTGTGGGTAAATCTGTAAAAAAAAGAAACGATGTAAAAAGCAGGGACCCCAGGTTTGGCAGGATGCATGGAGCACACTACCATGGTTTAGAAGCAGATTTATGCAAGAAAATAAATGTTGGACTAAAAGTAAAGACTAAAATGTGGCGACTTTTTTGCACAATTTGTGCAGATCTTGCCTCTTGCTGTCCATTTTTGCCACCTTTTAATCCTATTTTACCCCCTTTTCTGCCCATTTCTTAAAATGTACTCAATTTTTGTGACTTCTAAACCCTTTCCACTAATTTTCTGCCTGTTTCGACTCAGTGTGCAAGTGATGAGGTTTTTCATATCAGGGATAAGTTTATAGTTGTTGTTTTGTTCCTTGAATGACTGATTATCTGACAGCTACAGTCAGTGAAATATGTGTACTGTATGAAAACAGTGAGTCAGCTGTTGAAGTGGAAAACTGAGTTGAAATAACTCGTTTTTTAACCCACACACCAGTTAGACTGTTTCATGAATCAATTGCATCGGGTACATTCACATTCACTGGGCAACTTTCCAGAAAATTCTAGAAAGGTGATTGGATGAATGTTCTGTCCGTCACATGATTATAGGCCAATTAGAGCAATCAGACTAAATGAGGTGGTAGGACAAGCAGCTCCAGTCGTAACCTGAGCTCAGCAGAAAGGCGCTGTTATGGGTTATGAAGGGTGGAGCTTGCTGGTGGATAAAACTCATGCTGAGGCAGGTCAGGGAAGAGCGAAAGCATCTTTTCCATCATGAAAAGCACATGGAGAAAAGAAGTCCAGTTCTGCTAAAACTGCTGCTACGTTATAGCTACATCTGAGCTAACTGTACACCATGGTCATCAAGTACATTTACCCAAGGGCCAGATTTAGTCTTGACAGAGACACTGGGGGCCAGACTTTCAAATAAACCCAAATTTGATAAATATATTGGCCTATACATGTCATTGTATAAGTGTTTGTTTTATCTTTCAAAACAGAAAATGTTTAGGCATTACAGTGAACTCTATCCTTATTATCTGTAATGCATCAGGCCACACAGAGACAGACCAGCTCATAGAGCTGCCAGGACCCCTGAAAATCCCAGAAAACCGGCCCACAATAACTGTGATTTAGCACCAATATTAACTCATTTAGTCACTTTTAACCCCTTTTCACCACTTCATTCAGCCATTTCTGCAATATGTTTTGCCACTCTTATCTCATTTTTTGTGTAATTTTTGCAACTTTCAACCCCTTTATTTATCACTTTCCTGCCAGCTATCGCCCTCGTGTCCCATTCTTTATCCCCTTTTCACTACTTTTCCTGCATGTTTCATCCCCTTTGTGCCACTCTATTATCCATTTTTGTCACTTTTTACCCCTTTTCGTTATTTTTTTTGCACCATTTTTGGCACTTTCAACCCATTATTTGATATTTTCTGCCCCTTTTTCCTCTTTCACCATTTTTGCCACATTTTAACCTCTTTTCACCACTTTTCCTGCCAATGTTTGTCCCTTTATGCCACTCCACAAACCATTTTCTGCCACTCTCTAATCTCTTTCCAACACTTCATCTGACCATTTTTGCAACATTTCTGTCAATCTTAAAACATTTTTTAAATATACAGTGCTTAACAAATGTATTAGACCACCTGTTATATTTGTCTCAGAGACCATCTAGCATCATGAAGTGCTTTAATGAGGACTCTTTCATTTTCACTGAGCTCTCCACGTTTTAACATTTTGAACAGGAATGAGGGATTTGAAACTTAAATCACCCAAATTTGAGCCGGCTCACTGGGCTTCTCTGAGAAGTCAGAAATGAATTAAGCATAACATTCAACCACTAAAACTCATTTTTCTGTTCAGGAATGCAAGTAAATAACTATAATTTGACATATTAATCAAGAAATATTAATGTGCTTTACTATTTTTCCAGTTCTTTTGTAAATCAGTCAATTTAAAAATTCATGGATAACAATAATAATTATATTTTAGCATTAAAAATATCATTTGGGTTTAAGATCTACATGTTGGTGTATTAACCATTGCAGAAACATAAAAAATGATTTTGGTAATTACCAATGCTGTTAATTTAGGGCAGCTGTGGCATAAACCTTACTTTGGTTAGGGTTAGGGTGGTCTAATAAATTTGTTAAGCACTGTATATTCAAAATAATTACAGATTTTTGCTGACAAGTGAATTTTAGTAAAACCAGATCAAATGTTGAGTCATTCTAAATCTATTTCCATGTTAAGTGTTTTTGGGGGTGGATTTAACAGCTGTAGACATGTAAGGCCAAATGATACTCTTAAAACCACAACGTCTTCCTTTCTGGGGGCCGAACAGGAAGCTTAGGGGGGGTCTAATATGGCCCTCGGGCCACCAGTTGATGATCAGTGTGCTACACTGACAGCCGCCATCACTATCGGCTTCCAGTACAACTAAGGCCTCGTTTCTATGACAACTTTTTGATTCGTTTTCCGTTTTCGTTTCCAAAAAGTTCCACGTTCAGACGGCAACACTTTCAAAACGATCTCTGATCACACGAGACAGCGGGAAACACCTAAAACGATGTAGTACACATGCCAGGCCAGTAGATGGTGGTGTGATTTTCGAGCCTGAACTAGATTCTGACTCGATCCTGGAGTACGGGTTGAGTCAGAATCTGGTGCAGGCATGAACTACATCCAAGTGATAGTGAGGTAAAACAACACTTTGTTGGAGTAGTGCAGTTAAATTCAGAAGAGTGAGGAGCATGAACAGTACACTGGTGTAGGCCATCTTTGTTTTGGGCTTCCTATCCGCACATGCGTTATAAGCCAACTCACGCATGGATATTTACTGCAGCGTCAGTGCACATGTCCGTTTTCAAAAAGTACTGGTTTCCCTGTTAGACGGAGACGGGGGTGTTTTGAAAAACTTCCACCCTGGAGCCCGTTTCTGAAAAGTTCAATTTTCAGGCACCAAAACGCGGTTGCCGTGTAAACGGACAGCCAAAACGCTACAAAACTTTCGCGGTTTCACTTGAAAACGTTGCAGTGTAAACGGGGCATAAAACCCGCCTCATTCTCCTCAACTGGTGCTGATTGGTCAGGTCTGTTCTCAGATCTGTCACAGACTGAAGCTTCGCTAAGATGCATCTATGGTGACAGGTATGGAATCTGCATCCATCTGCTTTGCTAGCTTAACCAGCTTTAGTTCAGTTTGTTGTTGATGTCTCAGTCAAGTCCGCATGCCCAAGAAGCTGATCAGGAGATGACGATACGTTGTGGCGGAAGAACACGTAGCCAATGCTGCATTGCAACAAAGTAGTGCCAAACACAGAGGCTTTATTTTTTTTATTTTTACCTAAAACTGGCTGAATCACCAGGAGAAACTGCACCTGTCTGCTTTGCTGTACAGCCTAACCAGAACTACCAGCACCGGGGGAAGCGCTCCCTCAGGTGACTGAAGGCTTGTGTCACTTGCATTGCCAAGTCCCTGATACGACCCAGCCTCAAACATACAGAAATATCTCCACAGCTCCTATAGGGCTGCACACACATATCTGCTCCTTCCCTCTCTCTCCTAGAGGAGAGGTTACTTTTCTAAGTTAGTACATAAAGCAGACAGAACAGCCGTACTATGAAACCTAAAACTCAAACTTTTCTTATGAATATGTTAAAATCCACTCCCACTGTGCTCTTTTTATTCCTCGCTTTCCGCCACCTTCTCCCACCTCCTCTTACTCACTGTCAGCCCATTTCCTCTTTGCTTCTCACCTCCTCTCATTCCTAACCCTGACTCCAACTCTTTCTCCCATCTCCCCTCTGCTCCCTCTCCTTCTCCAGCACCGTCTAATTCACTCCCCATCCCTCTGTGTCTCTCAGAGTTTGGACTGCGTACAGAACAAACAGCATGTAACATGTGAGCCTCCGTTCTCCTCAGTTCTGGTCTGCCTGTCTGTCATCAGCTCCACTACCAGAGAGCTAGTTCAGACCCCGTCTGGACAGGCACAGAGAGTCCTGGTGGTTTACATCAAGCTCCCTTGTGTTCCTTTCAAATTAGGGCTCTTACTTAATGTCTGGCCAAGCTGCTTAACTGCTCCCATGATTTCCACTGAAGCAAAACGCTGAGTCCAGCTTCATCCTGGCTGGAAATCTTGGCCCAAACCATGACCGTGAACAAAAACACAGATATAAAAGCTTAATACAATAAGGTAGGTCACTCTGACTTTTACTTTTGCACTTGTTAGCATTAGCTTAGCATTTTTTACTCTTAACTGTACTCAATCTAATGAGTAACAGAAGAAACAAACACTGAGAGAGGGAAACAAAGATCAAAATTGAAATCATGAGTTTAAAAGTCAAATATGACTTAAAATTTGAAAATGTGTGTCTGGTAGGTCAGAGTAAGGGATTAAAAAGCTAAAATTAGGAGCTGAAAATGTCAAAATATGAGCTAGAATTTAAAATAATGACTTAAAAATTTAAAAAATATGACTTAAATTTAAAATTGGGAGACTAATGGGTCAAAATATGATATAAAAATAAAAAATAAAAATCTAAAATGTCAATATATGAGAAAAAAAGTAAAATCATACATTTAGAAGTCAAAATATGGATTCAAAAGTCAAAGTAAGGAGCTTTAAAGGTCAAAATATGACTTAAATTTAAAACTGGGAGTCTAAAATGTCAGAATAAAATATGAAAAGTAAAAATAATTAATTTAAAATGTCAAAATATGAGAAGAAAATTTGAAATTATGAGTTTGAAAGTCAATATATGGCATTCAAAAGCAAAAAATTAGGAGCTGAAAATGTCAAAATATGAGCTAGAATTCAAAATGATGTCTTAAAAAGTTAAAAATATGACTTAAATTTAAAATTGGATGTCTAAAATGTCAAAATATGATGTAAATAATAAGAATAATTAATCTTAAATGTCAATATATTAGATCAAATTTGAAATCATGAGTTTAAAAGTCAAAATATGACTTAAGATTTTAAATTGTAAGTCTGATAGGTCAAAATATGGGAATAAAAAGCCAAAATTAGGAGTGGAAAATGTCGAAATATGAGCTAGAATTCAAAATGATGACTTAAAAGTTAAAAAATCCAACTTAAATTTAAAATTTGGAGTCTAAAAGTTCAAAATATGATATAAAAAGTAAAAATAATTGATTCAAAAATTTCAAAATACAAGAAAAAATTGAAATAATGAGTTTAAAAGTCAAAATATGGGATTAAAGAGCTAAAGTAAGGAGTTGAAAATGTCAAAATACGACGTAAAATTTAAAATTGTGAATGCAAAAGATAAAAATGTGATCTATCCACCTTATACCCAGTCCCCATGATTCTTTGCGTGAAATATGGGCGCAACTTCCGGTCCCTTCTATCTAAATAGGACTTTGAATCGAATACGAGATGTGAAACAATTTTTAGAGCAATCTGGACATTAAAATGTGTAACTTTGGACTGCTTCACCTCAATCGGGACAATAATATTATTTTTCTGCCCTCAGCTAAAGATTACAAAGTGACGACATTAGCTCAGATAACCTAGACGATCATATTTAGCTAATTAGCTTCATATCAGTACAGTCGTAAACGATCACGTTTTGTTAAATGAGTTATAACATTTCTAGTTTGTGGGGCTGCTGAAATCTTTATTCCACCAAATAATCCCTCTGAAAATGTGTGAATTAACTGAAGTTACCTGAAGTTGTCAGCTCTTCAGTTTGGTAAATGTCAAGTTTTGAATTAATGATGAATTAATATTGACAGAAAATGCATTTAAACAGTGAACAGCATGTTTAAAACACTGTTGTTAAAGACATAGCTATATTTCACATAATCAGTACCACAACCAAAGCAACAGGTACTGAACATTACAGAAAATATTATTTAAACATTCAGCTCATGTAACTTTACTGAGGTAACAAAAATGAAGCAGTATTTACTGCAGCAATATTTATATCAGAACAACCACTGTTGACGCTAAATCGCTGTAGCAAGCCTTTGGAAGAACCGTGTTTTGCTATTATTGCTGCTGTATGGGAAGTTCCAACCACATTTACAGCAGTAGACCCCCCAGGAATAATGTAGTGTCCACCTTATTTACTTATTCACAGCTTACAAAACGAACAATGTGAACATGTGATTTCAAAAACTTCAATATTTACACATTCACAGTGAATTTCTATCAAACAACTGTCATTCGTAGTTAGCATTTATCGTTAGCTGCTGTATTAAATTACATGTAATTATGTACTTACGCCTTATGGAGGTTTGGCCCATAGTGAGTTTGACACCAACAACACAATCAGCAGAAAGAGCTGAACAGAAACTTACGGTCTGCCTTACTAAGGATCTAAAAAGACACGTTTGGATGGGGATTGGGGAATGGGAGAAGAGTGCGGTCCCAAACTGTGGAGTTTTTCTCCCTGATTTGAATCTAGGGCAGAACTTTAGAAGTCAATGGGAGGTATGGCTGGACAGATGGAAAGAGGGGAGTATGTGTGTTTAATCGATGAGGGGGCTGTGGCAGAAAGGTGAGGAGGATCAGTGGCAGTGGGGGTCAGGGTGAACATGTCGAACAGTGCCAGAATCACAGACACATCTGCTGTTCATCACCAGTGTTTCCAATAAAGTTTCCTCCAGCTCTGTGAAAGTGTACCCAGTCACCAGGACATGACAAAGTAGATGTCTGATTTTCTCTGTGTGAGAAGATATCTGTTCTCTCGCCCTTTTTTTGTGGAGGCATTTGGACAAATTACCCAAACTTTGAGTCAAATGCACACAAGTACAAAGGCAAAGGTACACATCTCTACGGGCGCACATCCACACAGGGAAGGAAGGCAAATAAGTGGCTTTTAATGTGCGCAGTGACTCAGGCAGGAAAGCAAATGCCAAGCACCCACAAGAGTACACAGCTGCTCCAAGCAAGTGTTGACAACTATCTTTATAGGAATTAAATATTGCTCTTCTCACCATCCCAAGTAACCGCCTAACACCTGTGACTCAGATCACTCAGGCTCAGACGCCATGACATTAAATCAACATGTTCGCCTTTTGACGCATCACATATATAATGTGCCACACACACACACACACCTCAGGCTGTCAGAAATACGGACACACACCTTCAGAAGACGGAACGGCTGACACCCCACACCCACCCACTCACGCTCACACACAAGTTCTATCCTCTGGCTGTGAGTTTGCCAGCAGCCAGCTGGTACTGTCATGTCTGATAGGCTGGAACAGAGACAGAGACGGAGAGGAGGCCGGGAGAGGGGAGAAGGAGGAGGAAGGGAGGCAAGCTGGGAAAACGTCTACAGCAGAATGCATTAGTAAGACTGGGAAAACTGTATCAAACCCTGGCAAGTCATTACACTGTCTCATTCAGATCCAGGGTGGGGGGCGGGGGGTGGGGGTTTCCCTCTGTCTCTTATAGTAGTCCTCTAAGCTATAAGACATGTGTCTGAGCACCTCCTTTTCTTATTTTTATTTAAAATAAATGTGTGATTTTTACGGTAGTGGTATATTTCTATAGTAACAGATAGAACATATAAAATGTGAGTTGGTTATTGGGACAGTTAAAGGTACATCCAAAGAAAATGGATAATGTTGAATACTTGAAAATTCAAAATGTAAGCCCAAGAAAATTATTGGTGAACACACCAGTATTTTTACTTGTATCACTTATATTTTTGGCTGACCGCAGAGCTCAGCCCTACATATGGCTCTGTCCGTATACTCACTGACTGACTGAGTGACTGAGTGAGTGACCATACTTCCAAAGCCCTAACATTACAGCGTTGCCTTTGCTTAGACCGAATGCTATCACTAATGTCTGCCTCCACTGTGTTAACTACAGCCATACATACAGAGTTGCTCTATGGGTGGGGTTTAGTGGGACTGAAAGCCCTCTAATGGCTGCCTCCACTGCTCTAAATACTCAAGCCCTTTTCAAACCGCCGTGCGGCAACTTACCGCCTCCGGTCATTTTAATGAGGGACAGGAAGCGATTTTAACCGCAGCGGTAGGACCCAGAAGCGGTTGCCACCCATGTGAACGCGCACAGATTTTGCCCTGCCACTCGGAGTTCAGTGTGTTGAACTTTCTGGCGGCAGCTGCCTGGCAGCAGCCAATCATATCAAAGGAGGTAGAGAACCCGGAAATAGCAGGCTTCGCGGGTCAAAGCAAACAATTGAGGAGCTCATAATGTTAGTGTCAGAATATCCTGAGCTCTACAACATGGCTCTACTATCATCCAAAGACAACCAGAAGAAAAACTGTGGAAACATATTTTCTAGGGGGAATTATTTTGATGATGAACTGTATTTTTCCCTCCCTTTTAAAGTACATTATACATGTTAATATACAGGGATTGTGAGGTACTCTACGTGTTTTTGGGGAGGGGGGGTTGTGATGGACTGGTGGGCGGGCTCTGCTGTGCCGTTCATTGAAGCACCTTTTACATCATTGCCACCTTGTACTGCGGCGGCAGCAGCCACCTTTAAAGAACGCTCTGCATTTCGGGGGACTCCTCCAGCAGGGAGGCGGTTTTCAGGGTAGTTACCACGCGGCGATGTGTAACCGACTTAAGTCACAGCAGCACTTTGTCAAAACAGGACATTTCTTTATTAAAATCAGCGAAGACAGCAACACTAAAAGCTATCTGTAACAGAAAGGGTGTTTTTGCTCTTCTGCCAAACCGCTTCAGCGTGAGTGTGTGATAGTTAAAGGGGGAAAGGGTGGCTTGTTGTACTTGTTGTGCCAGCCAAACGTTAGCATGGCCTTAGCCAGGCCAACACATTTCTTCATCAAAATTAGTGCTGAGAGCAACATGGAAAGCTTTCTGTGACAGAAAACGAGGTTGTTGTTCTTCTGCCGCCCCCCGACATGACTATGTGATAGTTACAGGGAAAGGGTTAGTTGTATACAGCTAATCAGTTGTTGTGTCCCAGCTAACGACTCTAGCAGGCCTGCTAGACATTAGCTGGGACTGAGCTGCAGCAGCGCTTTTGTCTGAACCAGACAATGTGTCTAAATCCAAACAAGCGCAGAGAGAAACACAGAAAACTTTCTGTGACAGAAAAAATGTTCTCGCTCTACTCCCGGTCTGTTTTGGCATGGCTTTCCGATCATTGTGGTGGGCTTGTCCCATATTGTCTGCTGTTAGCTGTTAGCTTGGATGTCGCTGTAGGACCGCTGTCCTTGTTAAATCCAGAACACAGAGCCACACCCACAGCTTTTCTTGTGCAGGGAATATATGTCATGATTTGAGACTCCTGCACAAACTTCAGTTTTTGATTTTTCCATCATGCTCTCCTCACCTCGTCTGCTTTCATGCTGCAGTGACACACAAACGCGACGCTCACACACACACCCACACTGAAACGTACGCTAACATGTTGGTAGTGTAGACCTCAGGCTTCTATCTGTTGAGGGCAAAAGTTTCAGAATACTGGAGGATAAACAGCAGAACTTTCTCCTCTTAAAGCTCCTCTCTGACCACGGAGGATCAGCCCGTCAGCGCTGTGTGTGTGCGCGCTCCAGCTGTGTGTGTGTGTCGCCCGCATGTGCCAGGGGTGTGCGCTATGTTATAAAAATATTTGGTAAATATTCCTTAATACCATATGTTTACTGGGAACAAATAAATGTTAAAATCTCTGCATTTACATTGTTAAGAGAATTTTACGTTTAGCGACATGTCTTTATTTGCAGAGAATATAATAAATGTGCTATTTATTGATAACTAACAGATAATAAAAACAACAGGAACACTAAAGTAGAAATTCATCTTAATTTTACACATATAAAGACCCTTACACACCTGTCTGAGGAGAATTAGGAATGTTCATGACACCTGCTGCAGTTTTTATTTTATTTTAGAATAAACAGTTCATTAATAGTTAGTGATTTAATTTTAGTATAAACTTACTATCATCAAAGATTAAAGACTAGCTGATACAAACAGCTGATCGCTGTCAGGGATTTTGGAGCAGCCAATCAGATTTCAGGACGCCTTGGTTGACCCGGCCACAGTAGTGGAACATGAGTGAGACTTGTGCTGCCGTCTATTACTGTTATTCTTTTTCTTCATCCATCAGGCTGTTAGGAATGAGATATTTTCATTATTTGGTTGTCAGTGTGTTTTATGAATTCGTCATAAAAATGTGATTTCTTCTTGTCAAAATGTTTGTTTACTTCAACTCTCAGCTGCTGAAACCTGCTTTTATGTACGGCATATTTAATTCTATTTTCAGAATTCACATTTGGCCCCCCAGCTGTGGATCGAACACCCCTGATTTAGGACAAATGGCTCTTCAAATTCAGCGTGCTGTGTTTTCCTCCTTCTTAACTGATTTGCTGATGTTTTCCCCTGTACATAATTATTGTCACACCTGTCTGAGAGGGATCCAGTCAGTCGTGTTTTCTGAGATATAGACGAGTATTTCCTGCTATGACAAAAGTACCTGTTAGCTCTCTCCTCATTGTGGCTGCCTATAGAAAAGGAATGTGTGGCACATCATTAAGGCATGGAGAGGAGTCTGAGGGGGATGATTTTTTTAGTCTGATAAAGAGTGAAAAACTCCCACACGCTGCACTGTTTCAGTAATGAAGACAACCAAAATGTAACTGCTCCTCTTGAATGACAAATAAAACTCAACAAAACTTTCTGTCTGGAATGACGGCAGCCCTGTGAGGCTCTGGGGAGCTTAATGCAGAAGTTCTCAGCTATAATGTTCTCTTCATTCTCCAGCTTTATCTGAGCTGACTTGTGTACCAAGACTTCCTGCTGTTCACTGGGAGAGGGAAAGATTTTAACATGTTGCATCAATAGGAACACAAAGGTCATCGTGGTATTCATAATCATCTTCAACGGTTTGAACATCGGTGTAAAAATAATAAGAAATACAGCAGTTAGATGTTGAGTATCATGGATTAGATCACCCTTTATTTTCCCAGCTCATATCTCAGAAAAGCTGAGCCCCCAGCACCCACCTGGAAAAAGTACAGTACACATCAATTTGAATTATTTTCATTGAAAATATTTTACCATAACAGGCCTCCATACAGACGTTCTAGCCAAAAGATCTTTGTAGAAACCATCCATTATTCTGACAGTCTAAAGCAGGGGTTCTCAACCTTTTCAGGCCACGACCCCCAAAATAAAGGTGACAGAGACCGGGGACCCCCACTGGACCTGAAGCCATGCACATTCAAGAATCAAGACAAGGCCGTCCATTAGGAGGGGAAATGGGAGAGCTTTCTGGGGGCCAGCCAGACTGGGGGCCAGTAAAATCATGGTCCATTGTAAAGTTAAGCTGTTTATATTTAATAATTAACCTGAATAATAAACACTCTTATCAAAGAAACACATTTGAGTTTATTTGTGTGGTAAGTAGCCCTCTTAAAAATGTAAATCCGTTTGTTAATAAACAGAATAAAAACACATGAAAAATAGCTAAAATGCTTTAATAATGGCAAAAAATGGTGGAAAAGGAAGTGAAACTGGATTTTAAAAGTAGCAGAAATGGGTTAGAAATGCCAAAAATTAGATAAAAGAGGCCAAAAACATCCAAAAATCACAAAAATTGTTTGAAGTGGCAAAAATGGGCACATTATGTGGTAAAAGAGGATTAAAAAGTGGTTGAAATGGCTTTAAAGTGGCTAAAATAGGAGGAAATTTGGTGAAATGGGATGAAAATTCATATAAACTGGCAAAATAGGGATAGCTGAGGCAGAAACATTCAGAAACCGGCAAAAATGGGCATATTAAACTGTGAAATGTTGCTTAAAAAGTAGTAAAAGGGGTTAACAGTGGCAATAATGTGTCACCAGAGCCAACAATAGGCAGAGACTGGCAAGATTTGATTTAAAAGTGGCAAAAACAGGCAGAAAAAAAGTGGTGGAAAGGGTTTAAAATGGACAGAAATGGGGTTTAAGCTGCAAAAATGTGTTAAATTTGGCAAAATTCATGAGAAAAAGTGATAAAAATGGGTTCACACTGGGCAAAATTGGTGTAAATTGGCAACAGAGTAATTCAAAAATGTTCTTAGTTTTTTGGAGGCATGTTGAGACCCCCTCTCAGTGACTCGCGACCCCCAATGTTGAGAACCACTGGTCTAAAGGGCTGCTCTTGGAAAACATTATAGTGATGTTATATTTCAAGGAAAAACTGAAAATCTCAGTTTAGTAAGTTTTTCATTTACAAGGGAAAAACGACTTTAAAATGTGCATAAACAAAAATGTAGAATTTTTGAGATTATAAAGTTGGAGAGTAAAAAAAATCTATTTTAAAAAATTATAATATTTTAGAGTAAAAATATAAAATATGAACTGGTTATTTGGGACGATTAACGGTACCTTCAAAGAAAATGGCTAATGTTATTAAAGTCCAGAAAAGTCTCAGAAGTTCCAGACTCTCTGAAAATGCTGCTGCAAGGATTCAAGTGGAAAAACAAGCAACAGGAAACGACTTATGGTTAAAAAGTGATTTAACGTTTGACAAACTGTGTCACTTCCTGTCGCGTACGACAGCGCCGTCTGGAAGGCGTTTTAACGATCACGTTCAGAGAAGACTGTCCCACAGCCTCTATCCTTTGCTGCTGCAGTGGCTCCTTTGGTTCTTCTTCACTGCTCTGAAAACGGTAGCTCATGCATGCAGCGCTTTCCCGCAGCAAAGAAGTGATTTGTGGTTTATAGCGCTAACAGTTAGCAAAATATAAAACTAAACCAAACGGTAGAGGATTGGTGCATAAACTCGTGTACTCGCTGATACCAATACCTGCATTTAAACAGAATCAGACACATTTCTGATACTGGTATCGGTTTTGTAACAACCCTTGCTGTGTTTTCTCCTGAGTGTCAGGTTACTGGACAGTGTTTTAGTTTCTCTGCTGCTGTACCTTTGCTCTGGAGCCTATAACACAGTAGATATCAGTACTTACAGGGTTAGATTCAGTACCAACAGACAGGCCATCTCCACACAAATGTTTTAAAAATATGTCCTCTTAACCCTTCCAGAACATCTATCATCTACAGGTGCACACACACAGGTGATCACATCAGTGATCAGTCTTTAGAGTAGACTTCCTCTCCTCAGTCTCATCTCAGAAGGACTTTAACTGCCCAAGGATTATTCACACATCAGTCTATGGTTTGAGCTATAATTGAGGTGCATTCATAACATATATACTCAAATATAATGAAAGGGAACAATAATTTTCATTCTCGCCTCACATCTGAAGTCCCCATGAATGCATCTTGGATATGTTAATCAGGTTTTTCATAACGGAGGAATATCTGGGTCATGAGCTTGTTATTTACACACCTCTACTTAAAAACGCAGCTCTATTAAAATGAGTGACGTATCCTGAATTTAAAGCAGCTGATGCTGTTGAATGTCCTCTGAAAGTTAAAGTTACTTTATAAAACTTGTAGCAGCCTTTTCACTTTAGTAAAACTGCAAATCTGTCCACGGCTGATAGGTTAACCATGTTTTAGAGCACGGGTGTCAAACTCAAGGCCTGGGGGCCAAATCTGGGCCGTGGAACGATAGAATCCGGCCCACCAGATCACATCATATTAGTATTATTACTGGCCACCAGTTTTAGGTCTGCAGATTTCCTCCAGTATAAAAATGTAAACTTCAACTTGATTATTTTAAATATCCTTGTTAAACCATAAAAATCTGAAAAAGTTATGAGCGAGAAAAAATTCATAAAAGCCAAGAATGTGGGGAAAGAAATTCATTTGTGTTTTCATTTCATATTTTCAATTTTGCATCTTAAACTTCTGATTTTGACTTTTCAACTCATGATTGGACTTTATATATCACATTTTTATCTTTTACAATCACAATTTTTAAATTTGAGGTCATATTTTGACATTTTCAACTCCGTACTTTGGCTTTTAACCCGTATTTTGACCTATCAGACTCACAGTTTTTTCTCATATTTTTACATTTTAAATGAATAATTTTTACTTTTTATATCATATTTTGACCTCTTAGACTCCCAGTTTTAAATTTTAGTCAGAATTTTAACTTTTTAAGTCATCATATTGAATTTTACCTCATATTCTGACATTTTTTACTCCTAATTTTGGCTTTTTAATCCCATATTTTGACTTTCAAACTCATTATTTCAATTTTTTTCCTCATATTTTGTGATTTTAAATTAATTATTATTACTTTTTATATCATATTTTGACCTTTTAGACTCCCAATTTTAAATTTGTCATATTTTTATCATTTTAAACCATCATTGTGAATTCTAGCTCATATTTTGACATTTTCAACTCCTAATTTTGGATTTTCAATCCCATATTTTGACTTTTAAACTCATGATTTCAAATTTAATCTCTTATTTTGACCTTTCAAATGTTTGATTTCAAATTTCTCCTCATATATTTATCTATTATTATTTATTATTATTGTATTTATATATTTATCATTTTTATTTATTTTTTTAAATTTCCAATGATTTAGTGCTGTTGTTTTTTCATATTTTATCACTGGTGAAAATGAGGCTGACAGTTGTGGTTTAATGTTGACCCTGGTAGGCTCTCAGGTTGGACCCAGACCCAGGATCCGGCCCCTGCTGTGACTGAGTCTGACAGCCCTGCTTTAGCAGAGCACTGGAGCACAATGCGGTCTGAACAGGATACTGTGAGGTCCTCACAATCAGGCCTGAGAGATTAACCTCAATGAGGAGTAAAGTGGAGCCACCATCACCTGCTTGCATGTTTTATTCACCAGCTCAGCCAGCATTATCATACATATTTATAGTGATAACTGCATTTACATGGACACCTTTGAGCACGTGCACACCCGTCCTCACAAATGCATGCAGAAGTTCAGCCTGTCCCTGAGGGCTGGAGCTGTCATTTTAGTCCTACACAGCGGTAACTGTACACGTGTATTCAAAGGAGCACACACACAGATCCATTGTGCGTGTGCGATTTAGACTGACTGATAGATGATCGCTGCAGGGCAGGTGGGCACTGAGTCATCTGCTAGTGTTGGGAGGTGGATGGATGGAGGGGAAGCGGGTGGAAAATTCAGGGGGCAGGGAGGGGTGGAGGAGATGAAGTCAGGTAGCCTGTCGGTCAGCCTGCCACTCAGCCTCATGGGAAACCGGCTACACCAGCGCTTGAGGGCATATATGCAGAGGCAGGAAACCGAAATAATGTGGGAAACAGAAGCAAGGCAGAGGGGAAGGGTCAATGTGTGGGGACTGTGGTAACTGAGGGTTACAAACTAATGGTGTCACTGCTTTATTCATCAATCTGCAACCTGAAACTGGAGAGGAAGCTATACCTGATGGGAAATCACAGGACACGTCCTTGAACAGGGGGATTCTGGGAAACTGCAGGCAAAAGGAAAAGAAAGTAGATGGCAGAGAAATGATGAGAGGCAGAAAGAGGGAGGAGGATATGGTGTATCACCATGACACTCTAGCAGATCAACAGGTGATGTCATCCTGTTGCCTGAAATGCCGTCATGCTGAGTTTGGGGTGACAGGGTTGAAATGGAGAGGGGGGTCATTATCCCATCATCTCAGCCTCTCTCTCCAGTTCCTATCAAAGCTTCTCTGTCCCCCCCCCTCCTCCCGTCACTCCTCCCCCCTAAGCCGCTCTTCTATTCGCTCCGCCAGGGCTTAAGATGGAGGGATTTTACCCTCTTCTCCCTGGATGTGGGTTCATTTCCAGAACAGAGTGCTATATGCAGAGGCTGCATCTATCAGCACCGAGATATAAGCTGCCAGGAATGTCAGGGGTCAACCTGTGATATTATTCTACTGTTAATGGCCCACCGTGTTATAAGGCCTCTAATATCCCTGGAAATGACTCCTCAGACAGCTGCGCAGAGTGTGTGTGTCTGTGTGTGTGTGTGGGTGTAGGTGTGTGGGTAGGGGGGTGTGTGTGTGTGTGTGTGAGACCACCTTGCAGTGGGTCATGTGACAGCATCTTTCAAATCAGCGGCAGGCTTTGGCTGCACTCACACTGTCCATTAACTTACTCTTAAGACAGGGGTGTCAAACTCAAGGCCCGGGGGCCAAATCTGGGCCATGGAAAAATAATATCCGGTCCACAAGATCGTATCATATTACTATTATTACTGGCCCACCAGTATGAGGTCTGCAGATTTCCTCCAGTATAAAAATGTAAACTTCTACTTGATTATTTTAAATATCCTTGTTAAACCATAAAAATCTAAAAAAAATTAAAGACTAAAAAAAAAATCATTAAAGGTCAAGAATGTGGGAAAAGAAATAAATTTGTTTTCTCAAACTTCAAATTTTGACTTTTCATTTCATTCTTTGACCTTTTAAATTCATAAGTTGGACTTTATATATCACATTTTTATCTTTTACATTCACAATTTTAAATTTACCTGAGATTTTGACATTTTCAAATCCTTAATTTCAATTTTTTCTTATATTTTGACATTTTCAACTATTTTTAAAAACTTTTTATATCATATTTTGACCTTTTAAACTCCCAGTTTTAAATTAAAGTCATATTTGTAACTTTTTAAGTCATTTTGAATTCTAGCTCATATTTTGACATTTTCAACTCCTAATTTTGCCTTTTTACTCCCATATTTTAGCATTTTAACTCATTATTTCAAATTCTTTTCTCATATTTTGACATCTTGAATTAATTATTTTTACTTTTTATATCATATTTTGACCTTTTAGACTCCCAATTTTAAATATAAGACATGTTTTAAACTTTTTTAATCATCATTTTTAATTTTTTCTAATATTTTGACATTTTAAATGATTTTTTAAAAGTTTTTATAACCTTTTTTGATCTTTTAGACACCCAATTTTAAATTTAAGTCGTATTTTAAACTTTTTTAGTCATCATTTTGAATTCTAGCTCTTATTTTCACATTTTTAACTCCTAATTTTACCTTTTCAATCCCATATTTTGCCTATCAGTCTCACAATTTAATTTCATTTTGAGTCATATTTTGACTTTTAAATTCATGATTTCAAATGTGATCTCACATTTTAACCTTTCAAATGTTTGATTTCAACTTCCTCCTCATATATTTTCTCTTTAAAAACATTATTTTTCTGTTTTTAATATTGTTTTCTGATCTTTTGAACTAAAAAGTTGAATTTTTATCTCAGATTTGAGCCTTCAAATGTATCATTTTTAATTTTTTTGAATTTCCAAATGATTTATCATCAGTGCTGTGTTTTTTTCATGTTTTATTAGTGGTGAAAATGAGGTTGACAGTTGTGGTTGAATGTTGACCCTGTTAGACTCTCAGGTTGGACTTAGACCCAGAATCCGGCCCTGAGTTTGACAGCCCTGTCTTAAGAAGAGCAACTGCTAAATTAAAACACATATAATGGTTTTTTATTTGCATGTGTTTTCAGGGAAAATGCAAACATGCAGTATTTTAGTTTGCATTCATCAATATTTGCATTAATTTAAGCCGTGAAGTCAACAGATGCACGCAGAGAAGCTTGTAAACATCTCTTCAGTGAAAGCAGCCACAGGTGCAGCCCTCATGTATTTATTAAAGACACATTTCAGTTTCCAAACTGTTGGATTGTGATGCATGTGAGGCTGACCTGCAGATGCAGCTCACTTCTTCCTACTGGAGTGGGTAATAAAGAATCACTAACATGCAGAGTAAAGGGGTCACTGTCCACCATGCACTCCTGAAGACTCCCATAGAGAAGGTGTGTAAATGCAGAGCAGCGCTCTGCTCTGCTGCTGTGGCTCTGAGACCTATAACACATGAAAACAGGAGCCATGTGGAACGTTTTCATGTGAATTATTCAGCGACACATTAATTTTGGGACATAAAAGAATTAACATGAATAAAAAAAGCACTAGGGTTGGATAAAATGGCAACCAGAGAGGCCTCCATGTTAAATAAATAATACAGCAACAAAATCTGCAGCGAGGAGTAACAGCAGGAGACGAACGCTAAAAATACTCCTGACATTAACTAAAGGAGAGTTCCCTGGTCGTCCTAGTTTGTCTCAGTTTTCTACAGGTATCCTTTCTACAGGGTTTTATTCTGTTACTCTCATAACCACCAGAAACAAAGCCGATCCATCACACACACACGTGAAAACATAACTGAGGGTTTAAAGGGTTGTTCCGGCATTTTTGGAGTTGGATTGTACAAAGCAGGTGTTTCTCTTTTAGTTAAGCTGTATACAGCACAACAGAATAGGGTTGGGCATCGGGGTGAAGTTTTCTGATACCCGTACTAAAACCAGTACCAGTACCAGCACCAGTGTAGTCCTTCACCTTTGGTGTTCTGGTTTGCATCACTATTTAAAAAAAAAAAAAAAAAAAAAGGTACCATACCAAAACAGTACCTGCAGCAATGCTCTTCAGAGGAAAAAACATTTTCAGTAACGCTAAAAAATACTTTAATAATTGCGAAGGCAACTTTAAACTTCAATTGAGCAATCTACAGTATTTAATCTTAAAAATAAAAATCCACCATGAACAAGTTCATACAGTTAATTTATAAAACCTTACCCAACTCAAATGTATTTCTATAAACTGTTTTTTTTTTTTTGTTTGTTTTTTTGCTAACAACTTTTCACCAAATCTTTAAATGACAAATTTTTAAAAAAATATTTTAAAAATGTCCGTCCTGCTACAACTTGCAATTGCCATTTAATGGTTCACTAACAGTCATTGATCAGTGCTATGTATGAAAATCAATGCACTTTAATGACAGGTACATTTGACCTGTTGGCTGTTTTAGGTGTGTAGAGATCCTCTGCAGTGTTAAAACATACCTACTGTCTATTTTCTGGTGTCAGGATTTATTATGAAACTACTCATGCTGGTATTGACTGATCCTATGGTTTTGAACCACATGTACTCTTATGTTGTCCTGGGAATAGTGGGAATAATTTATTTATGTAATGAAAGACAAACATGAAACCAAACCATCATTAATGATCTGCCTTTAAAGAGCTTTATTAACACGAGCTTAGTGTGATGTGTTATGTGTTCTCGCGGACAAACAGAAGCTAAATCTCAGACTTTTATTTTATTCATAATAGAATTAAATGACATAAATGAAGGGGATTTTTTTTTACTTGACAAGTTCCCTTGAGTGTTTTTATTTATTTATTTATTTTAGTGATGAAGGATGGTACAAAACATGTGTGTTGTGTACATTTAAATAAAAAAATGAAATGAAAATAAATAAAATAAACAAGAATAACAAGAATTACAACGTGGGGAGAAACAGCAGTAATATGTGTGAACACTAACGACAGGAGCCAAAAACACGAAGAAGGACAGAACACACGGGAACGTCCAAGTTTGGTGGTTTCAGAGTGTGTGTGTGGGTGTGTGTGTGTGTGTGTGGGTGTGTGTGTACAGTGTTTTATGTGTGTGTAGCTATGTACATGAGGGTAACAGATAAGGAAGAGTTTTAATAGGAATAAACCATTAAATAAAACAAAAGTGGAGGTGTAGGTGTGGTGGATTAAAGGTATAAAGGGACACGTTCCTCTCCATTCCTCTTTAAGATCATCATTTTTATTTATTCATATGCAGACATAACTAATCCTTACTCTTCTCCTCCCCAGCTTCCTCTCCTGCAAAATAAATAAATAAATAAATAAATAAAGAGAAGGAGAGAAAAAAGGATAATAATAACACCAATTAAAAAAAAGATAGTTATAATAATAATGAGAATTTGGAAGATGAGAAAAAAAAAGAACAAAAAATACAAAAAATACAATAAAAAAATGAAGGAGTTAGAAAGAAGGGTCTTATTGTGAATGTTATCATCTAGATCAATCAGAGAATGGTAATATGTGATTTAAGAGTTTTATTCTCAGTGTTAACACTCATTTATTAATCCCAGTCACACACAGACTCAGGCGCCTTCAAAGGTGCGTTCAGCATCACTGAGGTCTGTTTTTCTCTGTTGTTAAACCACTCTGGTGTTGCAGACTCACTGAAATCTGAAGCACTGCCACGTCCAATGAGAGAGTGACATCAAATAAGGGGGCGTGTCCTTCAGTTATAAAGCTGCTCACATGTTCTCTTCTCCCTCCACCCGTCCTCCTCTGGTTCAACCAGCATGAAGAGGCAGCGTTCAGGAGGGCTGAGATCAGGGAACGTCTCCAACCCTTAGGACCACTGACAGCATCACATAATCACAGGATTAGACCAATCACAGTTCAAAACTGAATTTTGAGTTCTCCCAAGTTTAGTGGACTGAGTGAAGTTAGCTCACAAACATGAACTTAACAGCTAAGAAAACCAGTACAGGTGTGGAAAGCTGAGTTAGCCTGCAGACCTGAGGCTCCAGAGAGAACTGGAATGAGACTGACAGTTGTGTAACTCTGTTCTGCATCCATAGAGCCTCAGTCCTAACACACACTCTGGCTCCAATCCAGGTCAGCTCTCTCCCTGCTGATGCAACAATTACAGCAGCTACATGAGATCCATGCCTGATAATGAGAGTAAATACTGGTAGTTAAAACTCTCTTTTCCCTGTTTCATATCCTCATTGTAGCTGTGTTTCAGGTATCAAAGAAAAGAAAACTTCATCTACGTCTCTGTTTTCCAGACTGAAGCTTCAGTCGTACCATCACATGTCTGACATGGAGGCTGCATCTACAGATTTTACTGATTTCTCTCTATTCATTAACCCCATCTTCTACTCTTCTCCTTTTTTACAGAAGTGTCCTCCCAGTCCTGCCAGTTCTCCCTGATAAAAAATGATATCCATGAGGGCAAAAGTCTCTGACTTTTAAACTTGGCATTAGCCTCTAGAAGCCTTTTCTGGCAGGAGCGAGGACAGTCAGAGGCTCATCAACAAAACATCTTCTGTTTTAGCGCGGAGAGAGAAATCTGTGCAGCCAGAGCCGAACCTCCTCTGTGATCACACGATGGTTTAAGACAGGCGTGTCAGACTCAGTCACAACAGGGGCCGGATCCTGGGTCTAGGTCCAACCTGAGAGCCTAACAGGGTCAACATTTAACCACAGCTGTCAACCTCATTTTCACCAGTAATAAACTATAAAAACCAGCACTGATGAGGAATCATTTGGGAATTCCAAAAAAGTAAAAATGACCAGTTTAAGGACTCAAATCTGAGAAAAACATTCCAACTTATAAGTTCAAAAGATGAGAAGACGATATTAAAAATGGAAAAATAATGTTTAAAAAGAGCAAATATATGAGGAGAAAGTTGAGATCAAACATTTGAAAATATGAGATACAACTAGAAATCATGAGTTTAAAAGTCAAAATATGACTTAAAATTTTAAATTGTAAATCTCATAGGTCAAAATATGGGATCAAAAAGCCAAAAATTAGAAGTTGAAAATTTCAAAATATGAGCTAGAATTCAAAATGATGACTTGAAAAGTTAAAAATATGACTTGAATTTAAAATTTGGAGTCTAAAAGATCAAAATATGATATAAAAGGTAAAACTAATTAATCTAAAATGTCAAAATATGAGAAATAATTGAAATCATGAGTTTAAAGGTCAAAATATGGGATTAAAAAGCCAACATTAGGAGTTGAAAGGGTCAAGATATGACTTAAATTTAAAATTGTGAATGTAAAAGATAAAAATGTGATATATAAAGTCCAAATTATAAGTTGAAAAGGTCAAAGTATGAAATGAAAAGTCAAAATCATAAGTTTGAGATGCAAAGCTGAAAATATGAAATAAAACACAACTTAATTTCTTTCCCCACATTCTTGGACTTTTATGAAATGTTTCTTACTCTTCGCTTTTTCAGATTTTTATGGTTTAACAAGGATATTTAAAATAATTAAGTTGAAGTTTACATTTTTATACAGGAGGAAATCTGCAGACCTCATACTGGTGGACCAGTAATAATACAAATATGATCTTGTGGGCCGGATATTATGGTTCCATGGGCCGGATTTGGTCCCCGGCCTTGAGTTTGACACCCCTGGTTTCAGAAGTGTGATCAGGATCTTTCTCAGCTGTCCTCAGCTTGGCTGTTGATGGCTGTCATGATCACTGGTGCAGTGACATGCAATCTGTTTAGTTTTAGCAAACTTGCTAACTAGAGGAGACATTGTTCTGTCAAAGTTCAGGCTCCAGCTGATCTGCTGTCTATCAGGGCCCTGCACATTTCAACATTGTTTAACCCTTAGAGCTCAAAGATTAGTTTTTTTAACCATTGTGTCTCATCTGGACTTTCTGTCTTATAAAGCTTGTAGAACATCAACCCTGTGGTGCACAGTCAAGCTCTAAACTTCCTTTTCTCCAGGACAGCCTGGGCTTTCAGGATATGTGTGCTGCAGCAATGTCAATGGAATTTTAAAAAGTTAAAGACAAAAAAAAAAGCATTAGAAAATTAAAACTGAAAGATTTGTATGCATTAAACACAGTAAACGTTATCGCTCTCCAAACTTTGTGACCAAAGAATTGAAATATTGTCATTCTGGGCCAAAAAAAACAAAAAACAAAAAAACAAATCACATTTTGCAAAAAAAAAAAAAAAAAAAAGAAAAAGGTCCTTGCACTTCTGAGTCATTATTTAAAGTGCAGAGACTCTGAGGGACACGTCACGGCCTCTCTGTGTCTATTTCTCTCTATTCTGAGTCATTCAGGCTCGCTTCTTCAGTCTCTAAGTCTGTGCACATGCGCTGGTTAGCAAAGCATGACATGATGATAGAGCAGCTTCCCTTTGGTTGTCTCAGCCCAGGAGCAATGCATTCTGGGTTACTAACGGAGAATATGGCAGGGGGGTTTACCGATGTAGCTGGCTCAACTGCAGGAATGATCAAAAAATGGATTATAAATGGATACATTTTTGGAGAAATTCAGAGCACACATTGAATGTAAAGAGAAGAAGATACTTAATTTTAAAATCTTTTTTTTTTTTTTTGTTAATCAGCTCTTTTAAGTTAAAGTATTTAAAGAATGTGCAACTTTTTGACTCTAAGCATATATGTGCTAATTCAATCTATAAATATAATGCTTTTCCGGGACAGATGCTTTTTCAACAAGTGCCTTTTTGGTGTCTGCAGTGGTCTGTGAAAATAGAGTGAAAACACACCTTTGTGCTTGCCGCTAACCTCTGAGCCATGTCAAAGTTTGGGGGTCGTTTTCACAGCTCTCCATGGAGGAATGGTGTCTACAGTTCAGTCACATTCAGCCTGGTGTGAGGGGCTGGTTTGAGCCCAAATTTTCCACCCATTCCACCCCTGGTGTAACCTACCTCTCACTGATGACAGCCAGGACCGACCCCAGCCCCAAACAGGACGAGGGATACAGATGATGGGTGTTCTTCAGTGATAAGAGACCCTCCTAACATTCAGACAGCTTGGACTTTATTACAAAGTCATGAAAGGATGCTGTCTGTCTCAGTTTGCTTTCCCCTCGTTCCTACACTCTTGCTCTCTGTCCACTGAAATAGACTGCCAACCTCTGAGTCTGGTCCTGCTGGAGCTTTCTGCCTGTTTAAACAAGGCTTTCACTGTACCTGCTGTCAGGTTCCAACTCATGATGGATTCATGATACATCTTCTTAAATTAGGAGCACCATTCTATGTGGATGACCTCCTGGAAAAAAGAAACTTTTGTCATGATTCTGTTTTTTTCAACCACTTTCTTATACTGTTAAAAAAAACAGCCTAATAAGCTCAATTAGACATGCACAGAAACTAATGAAATAAAAGGCTTTTAATGCTTAGGCCTATAATGGGAAATGGTTGATTTTAGTAATGAACAAGAAAAATGACAAATTTGACTATTTTCCTCAATAATGAAACCATAACATTACAGAATGCATGATTATTTCATGCAATGGCTGTGAGATCAAAAAAATGTGGTTTGAATGGGAGTCAATGGGACGTTTTTGTCCAAAAGTGACTCGAAAGGGTGGTAGATTTTAAATCAGATGCTACACAAAAACTAATAATGCATCAAAGTCAGTATTTTGGCTAATGTTTGATAAACCCAGGACTGATTTAAAAATAAAAAACCCAACTCTCTAACATTAGTTATCTGGAAAATAATTAATGTTTAGTGGGGGTTTTTTTTGTTTTTTTTTTGGAAAAAATATAACCATCCTGTAATCAAACTGGCATTTAAAGGGTTAAAATCCTGAAGATGATTCATTATTTGATTGTTTTGATCAGAACTGTGTAAGAAGTCCACACATATAAAAATCTTTTAATCAATCTGTAATATTTTTTCCCTTCCTGCTGACTTTTTAAACTAGAAATGAAATAAAGAGAATGTGTTTGTGACAGCTTTCTGTTCATAGACCAGCAGACTCTGAGTCCACCTCGCAGGACATCATGGCACGCTCTGATTATAAAGCAACCTTTTTAGAAAATGACACCAATTCTCCTTTTTCTCTGCCCTCAATAACCCTCATCCTGTTGCACTACCTCGCTTGATTCATGGTCGTCAAGGTAACCACCCCATTATAGGCCTAATAGCTGGCACTGAACAATGCATGTCATCATTTTGACAAATTTCTGTATGGCTCACTGCAAAACCCTTGTCATCATAATTACAATTACACGTGTGTACCGCAGCGTGAATATGCACCTGGGCAGCCGGTATATGTATTTTAAATGGTCTGCTCCTGACAGCACAGACAAAGACAGTGAAATTAGCTCCATACTCAAATCTGTCCTCTGCAGCTTTTCTCCGACACCTACTGTTAGCCATTTCTTTTCAGGAGACTTTTCCCTCTAAATTTCTTATTCAAACAGCAGGAAACTCAGACTATGGCACATGAGAAATGTTCTGCACGGTCAGAACTCTATAAGCTTCATGGAAACACACCAGTGAAATTCAAACGGAGCGGCTTCTCCACTGTGGGATCGTTTTCCTACTTTATGGAGAAGGCGAGAGTTATGGGCGTAGACCGAGGGGGAAAGGGTACTGATTCACGGGCCCACAGTTGGGGGGGGCATTTGAGATGCCTGTATGGAAGCCCATTCAGGTCAATTAAAAAAGAAAAAAATGCGAAAGTACAGCAATTCTTGAAAAGAAATTCTAAGTCATCGTTATGAAATAAAAGGTCAGAATTAAAAGATGAAAAAGTCATGATTATGAGATAAAAGTCACAATTATGATATAAAAAGTCACAATTATGATAGAAAAGTCATAATTATGAGGTAAAAGTCATAATCATGATATAAAAAGTCAAAATTATGATAGAAAAGTCACAATTGTGAAATAAAAAGCCATAATTGTGAAATAAAAAGCCATAATTATGATAGAAAGTCATAGTTATGATATTAAAAGTCACAATTTTGATACAAAAAGTCACAATTATGATATAAAAAGCCATAATTATGACAGAAAAGTCATAATCATGACATGAAGTAAAAGTCATATTCATGATATAAAAAGTCACAATGATGATATAAAAAGCCATAATTATGATAGAAAAGTCATAATGATGATATAAAAAGTCATAATTATGAGGCAAAAGTCATAATTATGATATAAAAAGTCATAATTATGAGATAAAAGTCATAATCATACTATAAAAAGTCACAATTATGATATTAAAAGTCACAATTATGATATAAAAAGCCATAATTATGATAAAAAAAGTCATAATTATGAGGTAAAAGCCATAATTATGACATAAAAAGTCATTATTATGATATAAAAAGTCATAATTATGATATAAAAGTCATGATTATGAGATACAAGTCATTTTTATGATAAAAAAGTCAAAATTATGATACAAAAAGTCACAATTATGAAATAAAAAGCCATAATTGTGATAGAAAAAGTCATAATTATGATATTAAAAGTCACAATTTTGATACAAAAAGTCACAATTATGTTATAAAAAGCCATAATTATGATAGAAAAGTCATAATCATGACATGAGGTAAAAGTTGTATTCATGATATAAAAAGTCATAATGATGACATAAAAAGTCATAATTATGAGGCAAAAGTCATAATTATGATATAAAAAGTCACAATTATGATATCAAAAGGCATAATTATGAGGTAAAAGTCATAATCATACTATAAAAAGTCACAATTATGATATTAAAAGTCACAATTATGATATAAAAAGCCATAATTATGATATAAAAAGTCATAATTATGAGGTAAAAGCCATAATTATGATATAAAAAGTCATAATTATGATATAAAAAGTCATTATTATGATATAAAAAGTCATAATTATGATATAAAAGTCATGATTATGAGATACAAGTCATTTTTATGATATAAAAGTCATGATTATGAGATAAAAAGTCATAATTATGATATAAAAAGTCATTATTATGATAGAAAAGTCATTATTATGATATAAAAAGTCATAATTATGATATAAAAAGTCATTATTATGATATAAAAAGTCAGGATAATGAGAAAAATTGTGGTAATCATGATATCAAAAGTCATAATTATAAGATTAAAAGTCATAATCATGATATTGAAACTAATAATTATGACCTAAAAATTCAGAATTAAAGGAAAAAAGTCATAATAATCAGACACAAAGTCAAGATTATGAATTAAAAAGTCAAAATTATGACATCAAAAGTTATAATTGACTTAATGACTGTTTATCTCATAATAATGACTTTGTATCTTTTAATTATGATTTTTTTTATCCATAATTTTAAATTCTTATCTTATAATTATGACTTTGGATTTCTGTTTTTATTTCCTTACTTCCACATTTTTCTCTGTTAGGTGGCAGAAATGGGCTTCCATAGACCTACAATGAGAAGTGTGTTTTTATTTTATCTTTCTTAATAATTAGTGTCATTATTGTATCAATAGTGACTAAATGAATCAGTCAACAGACTGACATTAGTATCAAATAGTGTCAAATATAATTCTGGCAGGCTCTCTCTTAAAAATGTCCATATAGTGGTCCAGCACTACTAAATAATGCAAGTACATTTAATTTAGCTGTAGTATAAAAAATGCTCATAAACTGTGAAATGATGGTTAAAAATAAATCAAAATGCATATATATTTGTAAGAAAGATGCAACATTTGTTGCTTGTCCAGCTAAGAGGAGCCCTGTAATATTCTTTCCAGGGGCCCTGAATCCCTAGCTACACCCCTGACCAGAGCAGTGCAGTAATAAAGTGGAAGGCTGCATTCTTAGCTACGCTGAGGCCTTTTGCATAATGAACAGTATAATTATTTTCTGTTCATGTTCTGTATTGTGTTGGGTGTTAATCCTAACAGATGAGAGCTCAGGTGGACAGAAGGCAGTAAAGAGCGGGGAGGCTGTTGCAGGTTTAGTGCGCCGCGGCCTCAGCTGTAATGAAGCAGGTGGATGCTGTGGAGTCAGAGGAGGGAGCTGTAATCTGTGAAGCCGTCTGCTTTATTACACCACTGTCTTGTCACGAGCGCACCACACACACACACACACACCCCCACACACACACACACACACTGGAGGAAAATACAGCAGCCAGATAGAAAAGGGGAACAAATCTGAATGTGTGAAGTCTAGAACCAGAGGGGGGGGAGATAGGAGGGGGAGGAAGGGGAAGCAATCAGCCGCCTGGTCCTAATCATGTTCCTCTCTCTCTCTCCTTTTCACTGAAACCCGGCTCCCAGCTCCGCATTTGGACGCATTAAGTTGCCAAAATTATTTCATAAGCATCTCGGCCTTCACCACCAGCGAAGGAGGAATGCAAGGGAATGATGTAGAAGGCTCTGATTAGACCTAATTATGAATCCTGATTAAGGCTTTTAATTAGTCGAGCCAGCACTTCAGCTGGAGAGGGCGGCAGAGATGGAGAAGACAGTGGGAGAGAAGGGGGGGTGAAGAAATCGACAGAAAGTGGGAAATGAAGAGCCTGCAGAGAGGACTGAGGTGAGGCTCAGAGAGCAAAGGGTAGAGACTGAATATATTTATATTTAAAACACAAAACAGAGGATAAGAGAAGTACAGACATGAGTATAGATATCCTACTGTTTTATTTGTCTGAAAAATATACAAATATTTCAATCTCAGGCTTTGTTTTTTCAACAAGCAATGGCAATTCTATTTAAACAGAGTGTGACAGCATTTTGTTTCCAAAGTAGACCCGGGATTTAATTTTGCAATGTGATTTTGCAAAGTAAACTCCTGATGTAGATACAGTATATCATGCCATCATTGGTTCCCAACCTGGGGTCCGGGACCCCCCAAGGGGTAAGAAAAGCATGCATAGTCCTTTTAGGGTTTCATCAGGGAAACAATTAAAATCTATGCTGATTTTTGGTGGCAGTGTCTCACTTTCTCTTCTCTTTTGGGTCCTGGGGGGGCTGTAATGGAATTTTATTCTAATCCATATACTTTATTATGGAGCCTCCACTCTTGAAAGGTTTTCTACAAGATTTTAGAGTGTTTCTGGTTGAATTCGTGTCCATTCATTGTGTAGAGCAGTGTTACTCAACCCTGCTCAACCAAAGAGCCAAACTGTTGAAAAATAGCTTTGCAAGAGCCTCAATCTAAGTGGTGAAAAGTAGCAAAAACAGCTTAAAGTAAGTTAAAGGTGGAAAAAATGAGAGACAAGTTACAAAAATGGGCAAAAAGCAGTCAAGAGTGGCAAAAAAGGACAACAAATAGGAAACAAGTGGTATTAAATGGCAAAAAATGGGCAAAAAAGTGTGATACAGGACAAAAATGGGATAAAAGTAAGAAATAAGTGGTATTTAATGGCAAAAGGAAGCTTAAATTGGAGAAAAGTAAGAAAAGATGTTGAAAAAGGGAAACAATTGGATAAAAGTGGCAAAAAGAAGTTGCAAAAATGGGCAAAAAGTAGGATATAAGTGGTATTTAAAGGCAAGAGATAGCTTAAATGGGAAAAAGTAAGAAATAAATGGTATTTAATGTCAACACGTAGCTTAATGGGAAACATGGGGAAAAAGGCAAAAAGAAGTATCAAAAATGGGTAACAAATATGAAACAAGTGGTGTTTGATGGCAAGTGGTAGCTTGAATTGGATAAAAACAAGAAAAATTGGTGAAAAAGGGCAAAAATAGGATAAAAGTGGCAAAAAACTGGGGAAAAAGTGGTAACAAGAAGTGACAAAAATGGGCAAAAATAGGAAAAAAGGTTGTATTTATTGGCAAAGTTAGATTGGGTGAAAAGTGGCATTCACTGATGTTGGACCAGAAGGCCTGGCTCATAATATCCATCCCAGATCATCCCAAAGGTGCTGGATGGGTCGAGGTCAGGGCTCTGTGTTGGACCAGTCAGGTTCTCCCACAGTGAACTCATCAATCATGTCTTTGCCTTGCTTTGTGCTCTGGGCCACAGTCATGCTGGAACAGAAAAGCTAAAGCGTTAGCACCTTTCACACACCATGTGCTTTAGCAGTCGTTGACACTGCTCCGTGATTTTATGGGCTTCTGCTTCATGGCTGAGTTTCTGTTGCTCCTGAACTCTTCCACTTTCTAATAATACCTCTGACAGTTGACTGTGGAATATCCTGCAGGGTTGAAGTTTCACCATCTCTCTTATTGCAAACTTAGCATCCATCACAGAAGATCAGAGCATCTCTGCAGAGCTACAAAATGTCTCTGTGATGCAGTTTAGAGACGCAGTCACTCTGATCATGACAGTGCAGGTTATTTTAATATAACTATCATATCACAACATGGCCTGGCACAGAGTCAAACTCCCACTCTGGAGTATTATTCGAGCTCACTCATGACTGTCTCAGTCAGGCAGCTTGCATGTGAAAGTCATTTTATCATGTGCAGCCCCACAAGAGCTGGACTTCTCATGCTGAGGCACAGAACCAGCAAACTTCCTAATCTACACACCATGGATGAATCTTTGAGAGTGACGGAGCTCAGACAGAAGACAGTACTACCATCTAGTCTTCCACTGGCATTCAATGAACCTTTCTTTTATTCAAACTTGACTTCAGTGTTGACAAAAGAGAGAAACAACACTGCTTTGTGTGAATGAATAAAAACGAATGCTTCTTTCTGAGAGATGCAGATGTCATGAAAGATCCGGGCAATATGGTGTCTGTTCCTCAGTGAAGAATAGACGCCGTATTGTTTTTAATCCCTGCAGACTCAATCATGGTGCAACACCATATATAAACTCCTCCAATAGTTTTAAAACACTGGCTGAAGCATGTGACAGATCTGTGGACAGCAGACAGACTTTCAAAATTGCAAGACAGCTGACCAAAGTTTGTAACATGCCAGAAATCCATCTGAACATTTATCATTTATGAGATTAGTCAGGCTTCATTAGCAACCTTCGAGCTGCATCACAAACAAGCAGCAATCTGGTAGAAACTCAGCCCAACTTTGGAATTACTAATTCAGAGCTAAAACTTGTCTGAAGCGTCACAACGCCTGCCAAACTTTAGTCAGCTTTAAGTGAAGCTGGGATTCTCAAATTTACTGGAGATTGAAGAAAAATGTTTTTTGGAAACTTGTTTTTCTAATATTAAATATTTAAAGAAGAAAAACTGGAGTTTTTTAAGTGTATTTTTATCATTTTAATTTTACTGGATGAATCTCAGCAGGGTTTTTGATTCCTGTACAGCAGAGGGTCAAGAGAAAGTCTGTGACAGTGACTGTCAGTGATTAGATTCAGAACTGACTGATTTTCATAAAGAGGTGATTATTTCAATGCTGTGCACTGAGGAGCTCTAAAATATTATTTGGCATTAAAAAGTTTAGTAAAATGTGTTTAAGATAATGCACTTCTTTTCGAGCATATTTGAAGCTTTCACAATAATAGAGATAGAAGAATTATGTAATTTAAAAACTATGTTGTCTATGGGTTTAAGCAGGAAACTCATCATAAATCTAAAGTATCAGCACACTTAGAAAATGTGGGTTCTAAGGGTTGTACTGATTTATATCAAATTCAAATACTTGAAAAAAAATGGCAACCAAGCATGTACAAATGTAAAGATACAGTCATGGACGAGAGTATTGACACCCCCAGAGTTTTTCCAGAAAATACACCATTTCCCCCAGAAATTATTGCAATTACAAATGTTTTGGGTATAGACATGTTTATTTCCTTTATGTGCATTGAAACAACACAAAACACAAAACTCAAAAAATGGGCCTTACAGAATGATTGTCACCCTTTTAAACTGTGGGTAAATAATTTTAATTCAAGCATGCGATGCTCGTTTAAACTCACCTGTGGCAGTAAAAGGTGCTGGCAATCTAGAAATCACACCTGAAGCCAGTTAGAATGAATAAAAGTTGAGTCAACCTTTGTGTTGTGTGCCTGTGTGTGTCACACATGTTGTTGTGTTTCAAATACATGGGCTAGACGTGGCAATCGAAGAGGACGGGTGGATCTGGCACCGTGTAGTTCCTAGAGCGGATGGAAATAAAGTAACGTTGGTTCAGCACGTCGATCAAAGGTTTGTAGATGTAAAGCAGAAAGCCTTCTACAATAAGGACGTGAGTCTCCTCCTTCTTAGTGTCAGACTTTGGGACGATCTCAGTGTCCAGGATGTTATAAACACCATGAGATTTCTCAAACTTCATCGGGTTCTCCAACCATCATAGGCGGTTTTACCATTAGACAAAGGTAGGCAGTTGCCTGGGGCCTTGTCAATAAGGGGGGCCTCAAGAATTTGCCTAGGTTTGTTTTTCTACAATTATAGCTCACTTGCGTTTTTGCCACTCCCCAGGTCAAAGAAAAGTATTCATAGTTTAACATTTAGAGCACGGAGGAACATCATAAAAAGACACACAGCAGAGCCCATAGCTGCACAACTGCAGCATCAACTCTGCTCTCTCAGTGAGTCTTGTCCTGTCCACACCTCTGATTGCTTTCTTGCACAAGGGCCTTAACAAATGTCAAATAAAGAGGTTTTTGCCCTGTAAAACCAAACTTCCTCCCCTGAGTGTGAATAAAACAGCTGCTCTCAGGATAACACTACTGTGTCTGAGTAATAGTCCCACAGCCACAAACGCGGACATCGTACCTCGCTTTGGTGAGCGACTCAGTTCAATCTCCAGCCTGATTTAATCCCACATTATAATAAATCTGTAATGCCAAACTAATATCGACTAATTCTATTTACATATAGTTTAATTTTATGTCAACAAGAAGTGAAATTATGGTCTTGATCTCTTAAGTTTAGACAGGACATGGTTTATAAATCCTGTGGCATATTTAACTCCAGCTCTCATTAAATGGTAGAAATTCTTCTTTTTACGGTTTAATGACTTAATAACTGAACATTCAATCCTAATCTGGACACAGGCTGTCCTATGACATGAAAGGTCGGCATGTTTGATCTTGGCGCAGCACTAAAATGCATCCAAAATACACACGGAGATGCGCCTGTTCATCCCGCGTGCAGGGATGTCGGAGGGATTCAGATAGAGTGGACATGAAGAAGAACGACTCTAGGGGCTCAGACACGCGTTAAAAGTCAAGTTTTCACTTGGCAGGTGAGAGTATGCAGCTATATAAGAAGTAACAGTGTGATAAATCTCACAGGGTTCTCGTCTCTGTCTCTCTTTCGCTCCGTTCTCCCACTCGCCTCCTCTCTGGACTCTGTGCACTGATCCCAGGTAAAGTCAAATAATCTCAGGGTCAGATCAGATGTTGTGGACGACAAGTTGCTGTTTTAAATCCAGAAACAGTCATGTTGAATGTTTATTTACAGTGAATATTCCAGTCTTGTAAATTCATCATCAGAGGGTCATAAAAACGTTAAAATCTGCAGTGATATTGGGGGGGGGCCTCACATTAATCTTTGCCTGGGCCACCAAGTCACTACAGCCGCGCTTGCCAACCACGCATAGATCGTACTCATCATGGCACAAAATCCCATTCATATCTATTCACACAGGACTGGCTGCACCACTGAGCATTACTTTGGGTTCAGTATCTTTGACAAATGAACTACAGGAGATGAGAATCAGACACCAACCCCCTAACTGAGAGACGACTCCACCATTGAGCCACAGCTAGTCCTGCTATTAAGCTTGTCAAGGTGCATGGATAACAGAAGCTTTGAATCAGATAGCGTTCAGCATATGACCACTGTGTTAGTTCAGACCGCCTTTGTCAGAGTGTGCACTCTGAACAGCAAATGCAATCTTAATTCAACATGTCTGACTGCTGAAAGCTGCTAATTAGCAAAGAGTGCAAAGCACAAATGAGCAGTGATGAAGTCTGAGAAGAGTCAGAAGGTCGTTGAAGTCAGAGAACCATGCATGTCTGCACACATTTGTGCCCATCATTGTCAGAGATCACTTTTTCTAAATGAAGCTTTAACCTGCTGGCATGGATAGGTGAACTGGAATCAACAAAGTCTTTAGGATTAATCCTCTACTGAAGTTTGCAGCACAAAATGACATGTCAAGCTGCTCCATAGCTGCTGACACGTGTCAGTTAAGATCAAAATGATGGACGGACTGACGGCCAACTGTACGGATGTCAGCATCTCCAAGCTGCTACTGCATATATCCTTCCACAGCGTTTTTTTTTTTTTTTTGATCCTCAGTCTCTCTCTCTCTCCCTCTTCCCTCCCTCTGCCAGCCTTTTTTTGTTCCCTTCCCTCCCTCTGTCGAGGTCTGTCACCGCTGCCTCCATCTGCGGAGAGCAGTGATCATCGTTAATGACAGGCGGGCTTTAATTAGCCCACAGTAAACAATTACCACAACAGCAAAAAACATTTCAAATGCAAATCACATCCTGGGATGATAAGGTGCTGCTACACTATCAATGCATGCATTCTCCTGTAATTAGGAATACCTTCCAGGTTACTGCTGGGACTGTGAATGTGTGTTGTCTTAATAAATCCATTTAAAACTGTTTTCCTTTCCACTTTGCTGGCCTTTTGTGTAGTTCTCTCATTAATGCTCATAGGATTGTTATTTGGGTAATAGATGTCTGCAAGTAAAGCCATAGAGAGGACAATCGAATGGAACTGAATGGGTCTCAGATGAATAGGGAAACAGGAAACACAAAAATAGCTCTCCTCTGTTTGCCTACCTCTCTTTACTTGACCTCCTTCTAACACTTCCTGTTATTATTTTCATTGTGCGGTGATGAATCTGTATTGTGCTAACTAGACGTGACAGTTAATGACAGAGAGTGCAGAAATGAAATGTGGCAGACTGCCAAGAATAGCATACGATGATACAAGTCACATTTTATGTGAAAAAACATCTAGCCTTGAAATACAATTACATTGTTTAGAACAGGGCAACGAAGCCCAGGCGGAAGGAATTAAGTCGTATTAGTGCATCTGTCAGTTATGGGACGTCAAACCCAGGAGGACATCTTCTCTCTGTTGGTGATTGGGTATGGTGAGCCTCTCCATATGCGGCGCATTCCCCAGATCCCTCAGTCACGGATGAGATGCTGGACTTCAGCACCCAAACAGCAGAACATGATGTCTGCCTCACAAATTAGTGACAGACAAATGGCAGCGATCCTTGAACGCACTGACTTTATGTTAATTGTTGTAGAGTTAGTGATGGCTGTTGGCTAAAACTCTCTTAACCCACCGGGACCCACACCAAGTTCTCCTAATAGAAAAATGATGGGGGCATAACACTAACTATAGATTTTCATTTGTATTTATACAGCATGAGTATAAATCAATTAGATTTAACATCTAATGTCATTTTTTAGTGTTTTTTCCAACAGTGAATGGGCCTTCCCCAGTCATGATTTGTTGATGGCATCAATGCATATGTGCTGGATTCATAGAATGTAAGCTTTTAAACCCTTCTCTACTACTATTCCTTTTTCTACTTTAAGCCCATGTTTTCTACTTTTAACTCATTTTTGCAACTTTTAAAACCCAAATTTCCAACTTCATCTGCTCATTTTTGCAACTTTTGCCACTTTATACCCACTTCTGCTGGTGGTTTTTAACCGCTTTCCAAATTTTTTGACCCATTTTTACCCCTGTTTTTACCAGTGTATCTGGCCATCTTAACCCATTTATGCCAATGGTTGCCATTTGTTACCCATCTATCTATCTATCTATCTATCTATCTATCTATCTATCTATCTATCTATCTATAAATATACACTATATTGCCAAAAGTATTCACTCACCCATCCAAATAACTGAAATCAGGTGTTTCAGTCACTTCCATGTCCACAGGTGTATAAAATCTACAAATCTACAAACATTTGTGAAAGAATGGCTCGCTCTCAGGAGCTCAGTGAATTCCAGCATGGTACTGTGATAGGATGCTACCTGTGCAACAAGGCCAGTGGTGAAATTTCCTCACTCCTAAATATTCCACAGTCAACTGTCAGTGGTATTATAACAAAGTGGAAGCCATTGGGAACAACAGCAACTCAGCCACCAAGTGGTAGGTCACGTAAAATGACGGAGCGGGGTCAGTGGATGCTGAGGAGCATAGTGAGCAGAGGTGGCCAACTTTCTGCAGAGTAAACGGCTACAGACCTCCAAACTTCATGTGGCCTTCAGATTAGCTCAAGAACAGTGGTAGAGAGCTTCATGGAATGGGTTTCCATGGCGAGCAGCTGCATCCAAGCCATACATCACCAAGTGCAATGCAAAGCGTGGGATGCAGTGGTGTAAAGCACGCCGCCACTGGACTCTAGAGCAGTGGAGACGCCTTCTCTGGAGTGAAGAATCACACTTCTCCATCTGGCAATCTGATGGATGAGTCTGGGTTTGGCGGTTGCCAGGAGAATGGTACTTGTCTGACTGCATTGTGCCAAGTGTAAAGTTTGGTGGAGGGGGATTATGGTGTGGACTTGTTTTTCAGGAGCTGGGCTTGGCCCCTTAGTTCCAGTCAAAGGAACTCTGAATGCTTCAGCATACCAAGAGATTCTGGACAACTCCATGCTCCCAACTTTGTGGGAACAGTTTGGGGATGGCCCCTTCCTGTTCCAACATGACTGTGCACCAGTGCACTGAGAGCCAGGCCTTCTCGTCCAACATCAGTGTGTGACCTCACAAATGTGCTTCTGGATGAATGGTCAAAAATTCCCGTAAACACACTCCTAAACCTTGTGGAAAGCCTTCCCAGAAGAGTTGAAGCTGTTATAGCTGCACAGGGTGGACCAACGTCATATTAAACCCTATGGATTAAGAATGGGATGTCACTTAAGTTCATATGTGAGTCAAGGCAGGTGAGTGAATACTTTTGGCAATATACTGGGTATGTATATACACCCAGTTTGGCTTGGCCCAATAAAGTTCCTTTATCCGCCCTTAAGGGCCAGTCACATGACCACACCAGAATGTTCAGTGTGTTTCACTCAGAGACGTCATGAATTAACATTCAAAGGTCATGTGACACCTGTGTTATGGTAGTTAAAGGCCATTTGCACTTAAATGATCAAAGCTGCAGCACAGATTCAGACCACAAGCTGCATTTCTCACTCCAGGCTTTCTTTGTACAGGGCCTTTAGTAAGTGGCATGAAGTGAAAATGGTTCTGCTGACAAAATAAATAATTTGTCATCTTCAGCCTGCGATACTGTACGCTTTACAGCAAGTAAATTGAAAATGCCTCCCGGCTGTGGAAACACCAGATGATATAGCTGTTACAGAGCAGACAGCAGTAGAAATGTCATTTCCAGCAAACACTGCTGCACCTATCTGGGTCAATCACTAATAAATGTGTCACCTTGTTTTCACCTGTAATTGTAGTATCTCTTTGGGGGCAGACGCTGGGATATAAAGCAGCGTTAGCCAGCATGTAACACAAGTATCTGGCCCAGAGATGAATCGTTTTCCACACAGAGTCCAGCCTTTATTGATAAGAATGTGCATGCTGTCACGTTTGCTCAACACCATGCGTGACTCTTCATTTGAAACTGCAGACTTTTTCATGACTTCATAGGTTTCAACATCCCTCTCTTAGCTTCAATAACAGCTATGTGACTAAATATCTTTTGTTAATCTTATTCCAACATGTGCAGATCATTACACACTGTCACTCTCCCAAATAAAACTGTGTTTTCTGGACGGATAACCATGCATGTGACCCACTTTTGCATGCTTATTCATATTAATTTGCCATAAAGCATTGTAGTATAGTGATGCATATGGCTGTGTAAAATCATCTTTGCCAGTGCCAGAGTAGGAATGAGTCTGGTTTCCGTCCAAACAAGATTAAAAAGGAAATGTCGATGTAAATTGATAAATAATGTTGGAAATGGGGGTTAGGCTTGTGCATATGCAAACACTTTAACAATCACTCAGATGCATGGATCCACAGCCAAGACTAGATTTTCCATATGCAGATGGTGAGTAATAAATCTTGCATTAATAGCGTTGTGTTTTAAACATCTAGCCCCGAGAAATACAGCAGAGTGCTGCATCATTTCAAACCCGAAATCTTGCTGTCTATTTTCTATAAAAGGTGTATCACATTATGTCCAAGCCAAAGCTGCATCTCTCTCTCCATCTGGGTCCCTCAGCCTCCAAATGGATTCTGCATTGTCAAAATTACCACCTTGATTTCAGCCCATATTGACTCCGTCCCTTTCTGGGCTAAAATCACACTGCCTTTCTCTCTCCCCTCCTTTTATTCCATGTTTTTTCGTGGTATCTCCATTTTGGCCCTATTCTTCCATTCTATTCCCGCCTCTCTCTCTTCCTTTCTCTCTTTCTCCATTCTCTGGAGTAATTGCATTGATAGTGAACAGTGCTGCTAATTAATTATGCAACAGCCGAAAATTGAGGTGAGAGCGAGGGATGAGAGGAGGAGAGATGAGGTTTGTGCCAAACGGTCTACAGTAGAGAGAGAGGAGAGAGAGAGAAGCACTTTGAGAAAAAAAAGCCAGATGGGAAGCAGAACAAAGGAAAAGCACAAGAAAATGAGGAAAGGAGGAAGATGAGAGGCGAAGAACGTAACAACTGAGAGGTTATGTTTGTAACGAGGATCTGTCACAATGTGAAGATCAACAGCGCGGAGGCAAATCAGGGCTCTCCTACGGAGGAAGATCAGAAGGATGGATGCAAACACTGGTGGAAGAGTCAGAGGGAAATTTCAGCACAGATGTGTTTCACATACTTCACATACAGCAGGGAAACCTCATGAGAGAACCACTCCTGATGGGCTGAGGGTCAGGTTAACAGTGGTGCTTCATATTAAGATATATTCCAGAGAGGAGCCTGAGATGAGATTGTCTTCTAAAGAATATTTTCATATTCTATGTTGGCTAGATAAGAGGGTTCCAGCAGCAAGTGGTGGTTTAACTATCTAAGCTCCTAATTAATTTACAAACCTGCAGCAGCAGGGATAGAGTTTTATATTAAATAACTGTTTAACCTGCCACCACTCTAGTAAGGAAATATTTTTATGCCTCATGGTGGCGATGGCTGACGCCCAAGGAATTAGGCTCTCTGGTTTTCTGTCCCTCCTTAGGAAGTCCAGGCCTGTCTTATGAACCTGATATCTCATGAACACCTGATGGGATGTTCCTCACACTGTCCAATCAGACTCCAGGATAAACAGGTTAGTTGTTGGAAGTGACCAAGGTCACCTGGCCTCATGTTCATCCGTTACTTGTGAGTCTGATATCTAAAGATGGCATCACAGCTTTTCTTCAAACTTTGCACAAACATCCACTGTGACTCCAGGATGAAGCCTCGAGATTTTGGAGGTGAAACATCAAGGTCATTGGGCCCAATTCGCTATGCTTTGAGATTGTTCTTTTTTAATTTTGAACTTATGTAATATGGACAAAAGTATTAGACTGGGGGCTTTAATGATGTTGTATTCAAGAACATGTACGTTAGTATGGAGTTTTCCCACCTTTAGCACCTTCTGGGAAGTTTTACACCAAACTGTCGAAAAATACCTTTGCAAGAGACATAATCCAAGTGGTGAAACGTGGTAAAAACAGATGGAAGTAGCAATAAAAATAAGTTAAAGGTGGCAAAATGCACCAAAGGTGTCAAAAAAAATGAGAGAAAAGTGACTAGAATGGGCAAAAAAGCAGTCAAGAGTGGCAAAAAAGGGCAAAAATTAGGAAAGAAGTGGTATATCATGGCAACCAGTAGCTTAAATGGGCAAAAATGGTAGAAAAGGGTTAAAATTGGATAAAAGTGGCAAAAAGTTGCAAAAAGAAGTTGCAATAATGGGCAAAAAAAGAGGAAACAAGTGGTATTTAATGGCAAAAATGGTAGCTTAAATGAGCCAAAAATGGGTTAAAAGCAACAAAAATCTGAAAAAAAAGTAGCAAAAAGAAGTAGTAAAATGGGGAAACAAAGGAAACAAGTGGTATTTAATGGAAAAATGTAAAGCTTAAATGGGTGAAAAGTGGCAAAAAAGGGATGAAAGTGGCAACAATGGGGTAAATGTGGGAAAATATGATAAATGGGACAATTAAGTTTGACAATTAAAGCCTTCTGTATAAGTCTGGGAAAAAACCTGATCAATGTGATTAATTTCCGAGGTCAAAGTTCCTTTTAAAGGTTTTCTGGGGGAATAATATTTTAAATGAAGACATAAAAGAGCCACAAATCATCACAACTGAGCCACGCGTTATCACTGGTGTAGAGCATTCATGAGGTCAGGCACCGACTGCCAAACAGAGAAAAGTCACTCTGCAAACACGTTTCCACTGCTCCACAGCCCAGTGTCAGTGTGCTTCACCACTCCATGCAATGCTTGGCATCGGGCTGGTGATGTGAGGCCTTCATGCAGCTGCTTGCCATGAAAACTCATCCATGAAGCTCCTGCTGCATGGTTTTTGTGCTTACATTAATGCCGGTGAACGTTCAGGACTCCTCAGCTATGGAATCAGCAGATTAAATCAGCACATCCAGTTTCCCCATGAGAAAAGTTTGAAGGCTTACTGTGGGTTTTATAATCCCAGAGGCCTGATCAGACTTGTATGCTAGGGGGCCAAACTAAAGAAATGTGGCCTACTTCAGGAATGGTTCGAATGCCTGAGTTAACATCATACAGACACATTCACCTGGAGTAAAAAACAAACAGAACATCAGCCAACAACTGCTGACTAACAATAAAAACAAGAGGAACTATGGTCTGATACAGTTAATGAGCGCCCGTGTTAACTGATGGCTACAGCCCTAGAGTGTGTCTGGGTTTATTACGAATACTAAAATTAGGGCTGAATGATTGGAAAAATTATCGAATAGTGATTTTTTTTTTCCCCCCTGATGCAATAATGATTTGATATGTGATTATTTCTTAAAACACAAGCAATGAATTGTTCAAAACAGCTGCTGCTGCTGCAAAAAAAGAAAAAAGTTTTGAACTCCTATTTGACAGAAATTTCAGGTTAGAGAAATATTGCACCTTCTGTGATTTGAAAACTGCAGCAGGCCTTACTGTGATTTAATCTCATTTTTCATTAATTGCCCAGCCCTAATTAAAAACTTAAAAAGCCCTTTTGTTGTTTTTTTTCCATTAAACTTGTTTATTCAGATTACATAACACAACAGAACATGTGCAGTTTCTTAACAATGGTGTAACCATGACAACCACCGACACCGTTAGCTGAAAGGTCATCAGTTAACACTGTCACTTGTTCAAACGTAACACCTGCACAGTGTTGTCAACAGAAGACCGTGTTGAAACAATAACAAGTGTGACTCACGATCTGCAAGACAACAACTCTATGGGTTCTTGCAGACGAACGCCATCATACGTCATCACGTACATGTAAAGTAGGAAGTGATATGAAAGGCAGCGTTCTGGATTATATTACAGTATTCAGTTTTTGATGTGTGAGCTTTTCACATCATTTCTGCAGAAGAAGGAAGGGTATGTCTGGAAGGAAACAGTACTCTGGGACACAGTGAATGTGTGATATGTTAGTGTTACTCCTCTGGTTTCATGTAATTTGGCTTCAATTCTACCCACTCTTAAAAATAGATGTGCAAATGGGAGCATAGATGCTCCCACAGGTTTTAAAGGGTTAACCCTCTGATACCAGTGTGGTAGTATACAACAAGAAAACATGTCTGATTCAAAGTTGAATAACTTCTTGACCATCAATCATATCCACTTACTTGTTTTTCCATTGAAGCTCTAAAAGATGCTATCCACACCTTTGTAGCTCCTACAGAACATTTTCTAGTGAGCCTGGAATTTAGGTGACTTTCAGGGGTACTGGACGCCTTTTTGTCAACATATAATCAAATTTTCAATGGTTTCTGCAGCTAGCGGCTTAGCCTACAATCATATTGTCCGTTAATATCCCAGAATGCATTGTGGCTGGTCTGTGACAACCAATGGCAGGCTGTTCTGTCATCACATCCTGCTTTGCCCACCTGCACATGTGCAAACACTTAGAAACTGGAGAAGAGAGCCTGAATGACCCAGAATAGAGAGAACGAGACACAGAGAGGCTGGGACGTGTATCTCAGAGTCTCTGCAGACAGGAACTGCTATTATAATAACGACTCAGATTTCTAAAAGCACAAGGAATCTTTTAGTAAAAATGTGAATATTTTGAGGACATTTGTCATAGAATGAATATTTTTTATTCTTTGGTCTCGAAGAGATGGGAGACCAAATTTGTGCAAAAAAGAAAAAAAAACCTTTAGTCGTGAATGTTTACTGTGTTTAATACATACAAATCTTTGAGTTTTCATTAGGTATTTGATTAGGTATTTCTTTTGTCTTTTTAAATTTTCTTTTTTATTTAGATGGTGTTTAATAATAGGTCAGGGCTCAGAGGGTTAATAAGACAAGTAGAAAAAGAAGAAAGTGCCACCAAAGCACATCCCATGTGGTATTTCATGATAGCAGTACCAGACAGATCAAAGCATGCAGCAACTTTAGCACCAGAACTCAGCTAGGAAATAAAGAGGCACTTGTGTACAGCACTGAGTGCAGTCCTTTAGTGTTTAACCCTTTGAAAGAATGCCTTTTACACATAAGCTTTAAAAAGTACGCCCCCCTGGTGCCTGCTCTCAGACTTCAGGCTGAGACTGACAGTAGACATAGCTGTTATTTGTTTGGCAGCTTCTTCATGCTGATTGACATGGCAGGATAGCATGCTATGCCTGGAACACTCTACAAGATAATCTTGCAGATTTTTGTCCTGATTCCCCTTTCAGACCAACGTCAGCATTGGCTTGATTATCAGATAGTTCTAAAGATTATCCTGACAGGTTTCCCTGTGGTGTGCTAAGATCGATCTGTCCCTCTCAGATCTGCTCAGAAGATGATCTGGCCTCTCTGACACGAGACTGTAAACCAGTGTTACTCAACCTTACTCAACCAAAGAGCCAAATTAATGAAAAATACCTTAGCAAGAGCCACAATCTAAGTGGTGAAAAGTGGAAATAACAGCTTGAAGTAGCAATAATAATAAGTTAAAGGTGGCAGAAATGGTGAAAATGGGCGAAAATGGGGAGGAAAAGGGTCAGAAAGTAGCAAAAATGGGTGAGAAATGACAAAAAGAGTTGCAAGTAACAAAAAATGGTCCAAAAGTGGCAAAAAACATGGAAAAAAAATGAGTAAAAAGTGACTAAAATAGAGAAAAAGCACTCCAGCGTGGCAAAAATGGGCAAACAGCTAGGAAACAAGTGGTATTGAATGGCAAAAAGGAAGCTTAAATGGGTGAAAAGTGGTAAAACAATGGTCAAAAAGGGCAAAAATGGGATAAAAGTGGCAAATATGGGAAAGACATGGCAAAATGAAGTGGCAAAAATGGGCAAAAAGGGACATTAAATGGCAAAAGGTAGCTTAAATGAGTGAAAAGTGGTGTAAAATGGTTAAAAAAAAGGCAAAAATGGGATAAAAGAGGCAAACATGGGAAATGGGGGCAAAAAGAAGTTGCAAAAATGGGCAAAATGGGGCATTTAAGGGCAAAACGTAGCTTAATTGAGTGAAAAGTGTTGAAAAAGAATAGTGAAAAGGGTGAAAAATGGGGAAAAAAGTGGCAAAAAAGAAGTGGCTAAAATGGGCAAAAACTAGGAAAAAAAAGTGGTATTTAATGGCAAAAGGTTGTGTGAAAAGGGGCAAAAATGAGATAAAAGTGGCAAAGTTTGAAAAAGTGGCAAAAATAATAATAAAAAAAAAAAACCTGGCAAAAATGTGCAAAAAGTAGGAAAAAAGTGATATTTAATGGCAAAAGGTTGCTTAAATGGATGAAAAGTGGCAAAAAAATTGTGACAATGGGCAAAACAGTTTCTCTCTTTTTAAGGTTTTCTGGGGGAATAATATTTCAAATAAAGACATAAAAGAGCCACAAATAATGACAAAAGAGCCACACGTTGAGTATCACTGCTGTAAACCGTTAAATGTTCAGTATTTATGATAGAGGTCATGTTGTGTTGTGGACATCTGTGCAAGCATGAGCAGGATTGTTACCTGGAATGGAACAAGAGCCAATCAGGGAGCAAGCTTACCGAAGGAGGAAGCACAGCAAACACAGCCATGGCAATGAAAGTAAATGTGAAGCATAAATTTAGATGTTTGTCAGAAATGGAGGACCAACTGTTGGTTTGTGACAACAGCATGGTAATAAATACATGTACAGTTCAACATAGCACAATCAACCTGACTGGGGAGGGAGAGGGACTGAAGATGTTAAACTCAGTGAAGCAGGTCACTAACAGCATGCTAGCTTATTTGACCATGGTTGATGCGGAGTTTTGGGTTGTGTTGGTCATCTCATAAAATGGTTAAATCTGTCATTATTTGCCACCAGATGTTGGAGCTCTCAAATCAGAGCTAAACAGGTTAAGATGATGAAACTCTGAGTGTGTTCCAGGTTTTAGTTGTACATACTGTAAAGTTTAAAGGTCATATCTTATGCAAAACAAACTTTTTCAGGTTTTAGTAGCAAAAATATGTCCACAATTCCCCCAAGAATCAGCCCCCCCTCTCTTTCTCCACCTTTTAGAAAACGTGTGCTGAAACAAGCCACTCTCAGATTTCCCCTCATGATGTCATGTGGGGGGTTAGCCCCGCCCCCAGGTTTGGTTTGCCCCCCCCATGCTTGGAAGAAAGTTCTGCTCTCCTCTTCAGATCTGAGAGGAAGATAGGGAGAGCCACATCCATTAAGCCACAACCATTTCCGAGAAGGGGCGGAGCCAGGGGCGGAGTCAGACAGCGCATTAACACTTATAGCCACAGACCCAGAAACAGCTAGTTCTGAGCAGGGCTGAAACAGAGGGGTTTTTAGACATGCAAACATCCAATACTTGAGTGTTTTTTCAGCAAAAACTTCACAGGCATGGTTTTGGGGCCTCTGAGACCAAGATAAACTTGTGTTAAAGGGAGGAAATATGTCCCCTTTAATATACTGTGACTTTGTATTTTATAATAAAGAATAAATGTTGGAAAATGCACAAACACTCCAGATAAACCTGCTCTATTTGCTGGAGCACTGAATGCTTCCACCACACTGAAACCACATGGGATAGTTAGATCTCTTTCAAATATCAGTGCAAACCTCAGGTGTTTAATATAAGGCTATGGCTTTTTAAAAACATTATATTAACTTTAAATTTTGACCGAAGAAAGATTGAAATCCAAAAGTAATTATCTTTCTTACTTTTGCGAGGCATGTAATGCCCTTCAGACTGCCTATAATCATGGATTTATGGACTCCTCAGTGGGCCGTTCCTGCATACAGAGAGCTTGATTCATCTTACACAAGCATTTTAATATCACACAGTTTGCACAGGTTTAGCTTTAAAAAAAAACCTGAAAATGTCACAGAAAATGTTAAACTTTACTGTAGTAAAGAGGAGAGTCAGCCCTGGTTTACCTGAGACTTACAGCAGAAAGCACATCAACAACTGTGGAGATCTGTATGTGTGTTTGGCTCTCTGAACCTTCCACATAACTGAATACTTTAAATTCACTTATAATACTCCCCATTTAGTCTATTTGGCAGCTGTAAGTCAGGAACATTAAGGATTTATTGCATCTTTCAGATGTTTATCCGTCCATGCTGATGAAGGCTTATGCCTGCTGTTTATTCTCATGTTTATTTGTCTCTGCATGTCGGCCCGTGTTTGTGACTGACTGACTGAAGACAGAGAGAGTGATGTGCAGGCCTGTGCCAATCACTGTTAGCTGGAGTGGATGTGTTTGTTAGTGCGTGTCTTTCTCCATCACAGGAAGTCCATCCACATTAGATCTTATGGCAGGATTAAGTGGCACTGCTGCAGGTACGTGGCGGCCAGGAGTGGTTATATCTTCATTTACTGTTGGCAGCTGGTGATTTGTTCCTGTGCACATCTCCCAGGTCTGTGAGTGTGTGTCTGTATGCATGCATACACACCAAGTCAGGAGGAAACGGGGAGTGAAGAGATTTCAGCTCGGGCTGATCAACTGAGTGTATATCCTATAGCGGGGTAGGTGTGTGAGTGTGTGTGTGTGGTTGAGTGTGTGTTAGAGAGATACAGAGAATAGATAGAGTGATAGATGCTAAATGGAAGGGGAAGGCTAATCTCTATTGATGAGACAGGAAAGATCACAGGTGAAGGTTGCTGATCAGCAGAATGCAGATGAAACCAGATCAGCTGAGCTGATCGGGTAGAGTGTTGAATAAAATGTGGGAATGGTAGTTAAACAATCATAGCCCAAACACAGTTTGAACTACTTTATTTTCTATAAATTTTTTCCTCCAAATTTCTGGACATAGAACAACAGCATGTTTAGTTTTAAGCCATATTTGGCTCAAAACATGCTGCCTGCCTGAGAGCATGGCTGGGGCCACACTTTAGTCCAGCCCTAACAGACGTATAACCTGATCCCACTGTAAACCTGACCCTTTGTGACCCTGTTATTTCTATCTGCTTATTTACACAGACTGTACTGGACCAAACCAAGAAAAAACTGTTAAAAGTTTATTTTTGTGTCAGTATGAAAGTTATTTAAACAAACAAACAAAATTAAATATGCTGCTCATTTCACCCAGGGGTGTAGCTAGGGATTTAGAATATTACACAGGGCTCCCTTTAGCCGGCTAGAGAATCATTTTTACAAATATATATGCATCTTGATGTATTGTTTAAACACTATTTATGAGATTTTCTTTTTTACCATAGTTAAATTAAATGTACTTGCATTATTTAGAAGTGCTGGACCACACTATTTGGACATTTTTAAGAGAGGGCCCACAGAATTGTATTTGACTCTATTTGAGACTAATTTCAGTCTGTTGAGCGATTCATTTAGTCACTTTAGATACAATAATGACACTAATTATGAAGAACAATTAAATAAAAACACACTTTTCACTGTAGGATATGGAAGCCCATTTCTGCCACTTAAAAAAGGAAAATGTGGAAGTAATGAAATAAAAAAAAGAAATTCAAAGTCAAAGTTACAAGATTAAAATTAAAAATTATGAGATAAAAATAATAGTCAAAAGATTAAAAGTTGAACTGATGACATAAGAAGTTATTTAGTCAATTATAACTTTTTTATCTCACAATCATGACTTTTTATATCATCGTCATGACTTTTTATATCAAAATCATGACTTTTTATATCAAAATCATGACTTTTTATCTCATAATCATGGATTTTTATATCAAAATCATGACTTTTTATATCACAATCATGACTTTTTATATCATCGTCATGACATTTTATATCACAATCATGACCTTTTATATCACATTCATGACTTTTTATCTCATAATCATGACTTTTTATCTCATAATTTAAACTTTTTTCCCCATAATTATGACTTTTTATATCATAATTATGCCGTTGTATGTCATAATCATGACTTTTTATCTCATAATCATGACTTTTTATCTCATAATTCTGACTTTTTATCTCATAATCATGACTTTTCATCTCATAATTCTGATTTTCTTGCTCATAATCATGACTTTTTATATTATAATTCTGACTTTTAATCTCATAATCATGACTTTTTAATCTCATAATTCATACTTTCTATCTCATAATCATGACTTTTTATCTCATAATTCTGACTTTTCATCTTGTAATTATGACTTTTTTAAATCTCATAATCATGACTTTTTATCTCATTATCATGACTTTTCATCTCATAATCATGACTTTTTTAAATCTCATAATCATGACTTTTAATCTCATAATCATGACTTTTTATATCATAATTATGACTTTTAATACATAAATCTTACTTCTTATGTCATAATCATGACTTTTTATCTCGTAATCATGACTTTTTTGATGTAATAATTATGACCTTTTATTTAATAACTATGGCTTAGAATTTTTTGTCAAGATTTGCTGTTCTTTCACATTTATTTTTATTTATTTATTTTTTTAATTTTAACCCAAATGGGCTTCCATACAGTCATCTCAGGGCCCCTCCCTACTGTGGGCCTGGTGAATCAGTACCCTTTCCCCCAGCTGTGCTACGCCCATGCCTAGGGTCATAGTCTTTTGGATTCACTGAGAGATGAAGTAAGAGAGCAGCTCTACAGAGAGGTGCTGGAGTACAGAGATCATGATTGTAGGTTTAAAAAACTAAAATGATTCCTAATAGATAAAATCTTTAAATCTTGCACTGTTTTTCAGTGAAGGAAAGGAGAAAGGAGGATTACCACTTCTCTTTCTGTGCCAGTTATTTTGTAAATATAATGAGCTCTATTACAGGACTGGTTAGACTGGTTAGACTGCTGTATAAATATAAGACTTGTTAAATTAAAATATCATCTAAAAACAGTATGATTGCAAACCCCCATGTCTGCTGTCTGTGTGCATGCATATGCACCTTTGAAAGAGAAACAGGCTCCGGTTGTTCGCAGCCATCTGCCAATTTTACCGCCCTGTGGCAATAACAAAATGACTATACATAAAAATAGGTACAGAGGAATTAAAGTCACTGATGTGGGATATAAATTACACAGTTTGCAGCAGGTGAGCCATCCCACATTAATTTGGACCCAGCCATGTTTATCCATGTATGTCCTTCCTCGTCCAAGCTTGCAGTGCCAACTACCACCAACACCTGCTTTGTTCCAGCTCCTGTCTGAACAAACAAAAACACTTCCATATCTGTATTTGGCTATGCTTGAAATTCTCTATTAAAAAGAACTACGACAGTATGAAGCAACCAGGATCAGGCTGTTATCAGTTTGCCAAGAACTTGTGTTAAAAAGATGCTGCTAATAAGCTGTGTAAACTTCATTTCCAGACTTAAAAGCTGGGCAAACTATGTGTGTTTATCCTCTACTGGAGCCAAACAGCTCTTTGTCTATCTCGCTGCCCCCAGGGCCCTGGCCCATATGACTGCCTGGCCTGTAAGCCTGGTCACACAGGTCAGGACCCTGCCAGCCTCACCGGGATACAAGACTGTGTGTGTGTCAGTGTATGTCCATCTGTTAAAATTGAGAAGCACCGTGTGACAGATTTCCCCTCCGGGACAGAGTGAGTGTTTGTGTCCAGTCACAGAAGAATATGTCTGCATGAGTCTGCTGATGATAATGCATACATTCATCACCAACACACCGCACTGATCCCAAAACCAAGATTTCTGTCACCTACACCCACTTTTAAAAAATAGATCCGCCCCTCCTCCACACCCGCTCCGTGTGTCTGGTACCAGATGGGGTGCCAGGGTCACCTCTGACCCCCCACAGCACTGTGAGTGATGGGACAGCCCAGCCCCGTCACCCCCCTCTATTGTACCCTGATGGGCATCTGACACTGCTCAGACCCATTTATTATAACCCGAGCAGCCTGCACCTGAGCTTCTTAATCAGTCTGCCAATCAGAGTTATTCTATAGACAATACCTTCCTATATGTCTTTGTTGCTGCTAACGCATCAGAGGAGAGTCATCAGTCATTTGTCATGTGACACCTGAGCTTAATAATAATGCTGACAATCAATGCATTAGGAGGTAGAAAACAACTGACCTGTAGTTAAAGGGGCATTTCAACAAATTAAAAATAACATTTCTCACTCTGCAATCTGAATTTTTCTCTGCTTCTCAGTCACACAGAGTTAAAGCAGCTGGCTCATGGCCTCAGGTTTCTGGAGGTTTCTGCCTTTTCTAAAAAAAAAATTTTAAAAAAAGGGAAAAAATAAAACTTTAATGCCAAAGTGAAACAGATTTCTAGAAAGTAATACCAGTTACAAAAATGTAAAGTAGAATAAGTGACTACATAAACATTCATACAGACACCTGTGTCTGGGAGGTCCAGTCACTGGTTAGTATTGGTCAGTATTCCTGGCTACCATTACACCATGAAGAAAAAAGAACCCTTCAAGTAATAGGGAACAGAAACATAGATGTAATCATGCAACCATCTGTCTGCGCATGTCAAGCTGAATCCCTGATAACGGCCTCAGATGACCTGATTGAAGCCACTACGGTTCAGGTCAGACTGCTGCGACCGTCACCAGTGACGTTCTACAACCATCCCGTCTTAAACCATATCTGAACTGGGCTTCAAATTCCTGATTTTACAGTCGTTAAAAATGAAGTTTTCATAATTTCTCGATTCATTTTCAAATAAAATGAAATATTTCAAGCCGTTAAGTCTTTATGATAACAGCATGTAGTTGATGAAAATAAAACAATCCTTAAATATTTGACTGTGACACATCACTACTGTGTTTTAGATACAGAAATGTCAGCTCTGAACAGTACCAGCATTTCTGGGCTCAAAAAATTGGGACTCCTTTTGTGTCATGGAGGAAATCAGTCAGCTCTCCTCTTAACAATATCTCATTCTCATTCTCTGTGTGGATCAGGTCAGCAGAGCTGGCTGGCCAATGAAGCACAGTAATACCATGGTCGGCAAACCAGTCACTAGTAGTGTCGGCACTGTGGGTGGGTGCCAAGTCCAAGTCTGGGTGCCAAGCCAAACTGGGAAAAGAATTCAGCATCCCCATAAAGCTTGTCAGCAGACAGAGGCATGAAGTGCTCTGAAATCTCCTGGTAGACGGCTGTGTTGACTCTGGACTTGGTAAAACACTGTGGCTCAGTGGTCCAACGATCTCCTTTCACAGAAAAAAAGATTTACATTTCATTTCAAAATAAAAGTCCCAGAGTCTGAGGGAGAGAGGAGAGGCACAGGAGCTCATTATTCACATCTCTGATTCATGATAAAAGCATGATAGTAACATGATAATAACATGATTCTAACATGGTAATAACAATGATGATGATAACATGATAATAATATGACAGTAACATGATACTAACATGGTAATAACGATGATGATAACATGATACTAACATGGTAATAACATGGTAATAACGATGATGATAACATGATAACAACATGATACTAACATGGTAATAACGATGATGATAACATGATAACAACATGATACTAACATGGTAATAACAATGATGATAACATGATACTAACATGGTAATGACGATGATGATGATAACATGATAATAATATGACAATAACATGATACTAACATGGTAATAATGATGATGATAACATGATAACAACATGATACTAACATGGTAATAATGATGATGATAACATGATAACAACATGATACTAACATGGTAATAATGATGATGATAACATGATAACAACATGATAATAATGATGATGATAACACAAAAATAACATGGTAATAAATACTATGATCATTACATGATAATAACATGGTAACAATGATGATGTTAATAACATGATAATAGCATAGTAACAATGATAATGACAATCATAATTATAACATGATAATAACATAATAACAATGATGACAATGTTCCAACATGATAATAACATGATACTAACATGGTAATAACGATGATAATAACATGATTCTAACATGGTAATAACAATGATGATGATAACATGATAATAATATGACCATAACATGATACTAACATGATAATAATGATGATGATAACACAGAAATAACATGGTAATAAATACTATGATCATTACATGATAATAACATGGTAACAATGATGATGTTAATAACATGATAATAGCATAGTAACAATGATAATGACAATATAATAATAACATGATAATAACATAATAACAATGATGACGATGTTCCAACATGATAATAACATGATACTAACATGGTAATAACGATGATGTTAATAACATGTTAATAATATGATAATAACATGATAACAATGATGACAATGATAAGAACATGACAATAACATGATAATAACATGATATGAATGATAAAAATAATAACATGATAATAACGTGATACTAACATGATATGAATGATGAAAATAATAACATTATAATAACGTGATACTTACATGGTAATAATGATGATGATAATAACATGATAATAATATGATAATAACATGATAAAAATGATGACAATGATAAGAACATGACAATAACATGATACTAACATGTAATAACGATGATGATAATAACATGATAATAATATGACAATAACATGATATTAGCATTGTAATAACAGTGATGATAACATGATAACAACATAATAACAATGATGATGATAACAAAATGATACTAACATGATTAAAATGATGATGATAACAGCACATTTATGACATGTAAATAACAAATATGATAATTACATGATAATAGCATTGTAATAATGATGATGATATAACATGATAATAACATGGTAAAAATGATGATTTAATAACATGATAATAGCATAGTAACAATGATTATAACAATCATAATAATAAAATGATAATATCATGGTAATAAAGATAATTATAATAACATGATGATAAAATGGTAATAATGATAATATAATAACATGATAATAACATAGTTTCAAAATTAATAATGGCATTGATAATAACATGATCATAACATATTAACAATGATGATAGTAATAACATGATAATAGCATAGTAACAATGATGATAATGATCATGATAATAACATGATAATATCATGGTAATAAAGATTACCACAATGACTGTTGTTGCAATTTTCTCTGTTGCTGGTGAACAAAGAAATATTGAACAATCTGCTGGCCGACAAAAAGGTTTATTCTTGCAAGGTCAATCAACACATACAACGGTCAGTATGCAGCAAAAGATAGAGAGAGAGAGAGAGAGAGAGAGAGAGAGAGAGAGAGAGAGAGAGAAAGGAGAGGGAGAGAGTGCCAGACAGAAGAGTCAGAGACAGAAGAGCCCCTAGAGAAGAGACTAGAACATTTTATGCCTGAGCTATGCCCCCTCCCCAAGTTATGCTTGACACCCCTCTGTCTGGGAAGAATCCACACCCACACAGGGCTTTGTTTCCAGGCGGTCTGGATATCACAATTTAAAAGACAAAAGGACTCCTTTGATTCAGTCAGTGGCTCCAGGTTTAACACTCTGGAAACTGGAATAGTCACCTTTTGTTGCTTTGTATTTACACATGCAGTAAAGTCAACACCTTCCTAGCCCTATCGTGTCCCCATTTCTGTGAGAGGATAGGCTTCATAGAAAGAGAACAGTGAGGGGGTGTCGCTAAAACCCCATTACATGACATGATAATAAAACGGGTACAATGATAATGATATCAACATGATAGTAACATAGTTAAAATAATAATAATGACATTAATAATGGCATGATGATAACATAGTAACAATGAAAATGAATATGATAATAACATGATAATAACATGGTAATAAAAATGATCATAATAATAATGATAATTACATGGTAGCAATGATAATAATAATATGATGATAACATAGTCACAATAAAAAAATGACATTGATAATAACGTGATAATAACAGTAACAATGAAAATTAATATGATAATAACATGGTAATAAAGATTATGCTAATGACATGATAATAAAATGGTAGCAATGGTAACGATAATAACATGATAATAACATAGTTACAATAATGATGATGACATTGAAAATAATGTGATAATAACATAATAACAATGAAAATGAATATGATAATAACATGATAAAAACATGGTCATAAAGATTATCCTAATGACATGATAATAAAATGGTAGCAATGATGATGATAATAACATGGTAATAACAATGATAATAGTGATGATGATAATAACATGGTAATAACAATGATAATAGTGATGATGATAATAACATGGTAATAACAATGATAATAGTGATGATGATAATAACATGGTAACAATGATGATGATAATAACATGGTAACGATGATAATAGTGATATGTTAATTACATGGTAACAATGATGATGATAATAACATGGTAATAACAATGATAATAGTGATGATGATAACAAAATGGTAACAATGATGATGATAATAACATGGTAATAACAATGATAATAGTGACGATGATAATAAAATGTAACAATGATGATGATAATAACATGGTAATAACAATAATTATAGTGATGATGATGATAATAACATGGTAATAACAATGATTATAGTGATGATGATAATAACATGGTAACACTGATGATGATAATAAAATGGTAACAATGATGATGATAATAACATGGTAATAACAATGATAATAGTGACGATGATAATAAAATGTAACAAGGATGATGATAATAACATGGTAATAACAATAACTATAGTGATGATGATGATAATAATATGGTAATAACAATGATAATAGTGATGATGATAACAAAATAGTAACAATGATGATGATAACAACATGGTAATAACAATGATAATAGTGACGATGATAATAAAATATAACAAGGATGATGATAATAACATGGTAATAACAAATATTATAGTGATGATGATAATAACATGGCAATAACAATGATATAGTGATGATGATAATAACATGGTAACACTGATGATGGTAATAAAATGGTAGCAATGATGATGATAATAACATGGTAATAACAATGATAATAGTGATGATGATAATAACATGGTAACAATGATGATGATAATAACATGGTAACAATGATAATAGTGATGATGATAAAAACATGGTAATAACAGTGTTAATAGTGATGATGACAATAACATGGTAGTAACAATAACAATGATGATAATAGCATGGTAATAACAATGATAATAGTGATGATGATAATAACATGGTAACAATGATGATGATAATAACATGGTAACAATGATGATGATAATAACATGATAACAATGATAATAGTGATGATGATAATAACTTGGTAATAACAATGATAATAGTGATGATGACAATAACATGGTAGTAACAATAACAATGATGATAATAGCATGGTAATAACAATGACAATAGTGATGATGATAATAACATGGTAACAATGATGATGATAATAACATGGTAACAATGATAATAATGATGATGATAATAAAATGGTAATAACAATGACAATAGTGATGATGACAATAACATGGTAATAACAATGTTAATAGTGATGATGATAATAACATGATAGTAACAATAACAATGATGATAATAGCATGGTAATAACAATGACAATAGTGATGATGATAATAACATGGTAACAATGATGATGATAATAACATGGTAATAACAATGATAATAGTGACGATCACAATAACATAGTAGTAACAATGATAATAGTGATGATGATAACAACATGGTAACAATGATGATGATAATAACATGGTAGTAACAATAACAATAGTGACGATGGTAATAATATGGTAACAATGATGATGATAATAACATGGTAATAACAATGATGATAGTGAGAATGATAATAAAATGTAACAATGATGATGATAATAACATGGTAACAATGATAATAGTGATGATGATAATAACATGGTAACACTGATGATGATAATAAAATGGTAACGATAACAATGATGATAATAGCATGATTATAACAATGACAATAGTGATGATGATAATAACATGGTAACAATGATGATGATTACATGATAATAACATGGTAACAATGATGCTGATAATAACATGGTAATAACAATGATTATAATGATGATGATAATAACATGGTAATAACAATGATAATAGTGATGATGATAATTACATGGTAGTAACAATGATGATGATAACAACATGGTTATAACAATGATAATAGTGATGATGATAATAACATGGTAACAATGATGATGATGATAATAACATGGTAATAACAATGATTATAATGATGATGATAATAACATGGTAATAACAATGATAATAGTGATGATGATAATTGCATGGTAGTAACAATGATGATGATAACAACATGGTTATAACAATGATAATAGTGATGATGATAATAACATGGTAACAATGATGATGATGATAATAACATGGTAATAACAATGATAATAGTGATGATGATAATAACATGGTAACAATGATGATGATGATAATAACATGGTAACAATGATGATGATGATAATAACATGGTAATAACAATGATAATAGTGATGATGATAATAAGATACAGATCTGGACAACACTTCTCTTCTGATGAAGCTTCTTAAGATCACGTTTGATATGAATTATAACCTAAAAATGTGGTTAATAAAACTGGGTTTAAATAAATACATTTCTGAGTTCTGTTAGCTCTGGGTAGAGTCACCTACAGCTGCTCATCAGCACGTTGCTATTTTTAGCTCAACCTCAGACACATGTTGGTTATGAAATATATCTTAGATTGACACTGATGCTACCTCCTAGTCAGTACATTCACAGATGCCACAGATTCTGTGATGATCTAAAATCATCAGGACTTTGTGGGTCATTGAAAATAAGGGAAATCCTTGATAAGGCTGTTAGTTCATTTATTTTCAGATCAAATGTGAGCCTGGATTATTGCTGACGTTCGTCTGTTTTGTCTCATAGTGAAGTTTGACACAGAGTCTTCATCACTGCGGCGGTGCTCAGACATATGAGACAGACTGGTTAAACTAGAGTGAGGAGGGATGAACATTTAACAGTTAGTTTTAGATGAACCAGTCTGTTTATCCCTGTCTTCTTCTCATAATCAAACCGTCTCTACTGTCACTGACTGCCTCTGTCTGCTCCTCGATAAACTCTCCTGTCTGCACCGCTGCTCTGTTTTTCAGGGTTTGCTCACAAGCCCTGAGCAAAGGATTTGATAGGCCGAGAATGGTCACATGGGACGATCTGTACATCCCATTAAGTCAGGAATACCTTTGCAGTTTAAGCAGACTCTGCAGACAGACATCTGCAATCTGTGAAATCTGTACTTTTTCAAATGAAACACACGGGAATTAGCATGCTAGTCATTTAAAATACCGGACCTATGAAGGGGGGCCGGCCCTCGTTTGCTTTTGTGGATCAGGACCCCAGCCATGACACGGGGCCCAGCCACAGTCTGACTCCCGGTCTTTATTAGAGGAAATACGGTTTATTATGACTCCTGTAAACTCAAACTCTGGCTGATCTATCACCTTAAAGCTGCAGTGTACCTTAAAAATCTGTCTCTATAAACACACAAGCATGATCCAAATATAAACACATTAAAATCAATGGAACACACTCCAGTCAGTGTTAGATGTGTCACTTTCACTCCTCTGCACCTATTAACGAGCGTGGCTTCACATGTCCTCCATGTTTCTGTCTCATGAGCTGCTGCTGCTGCTGCTGCTGGGACGTGAGTTTCTGCTGTTTTTGCAGTGCAGACTGTAAATCAAGGCTTTGAGGAGTTTGTCTCAGAATCTGAGGGAATGCCTCTGTGCTGAGCTCTGAGACAAATTAGCATACATTCAGCTGTGGCTGCTGTAAATCCATTACTGCTCCAAGCACATCTCTTATAAACACCTTCTTCGGATACAAGAGCTTGACTTTTTTCTCTTGTGATCAGTTTTGTTTTTTTCCAAGTGTGGGAAAATTCATCTTATAGTGTTATGTGACGGCTGGAGCATGCTGCAATATCAGTGTAACGGCTGTTTTTCTTTCTGTTTCTCTCTTTTTAAAGGAAAGAGTTAATAAAAAAAATTAGATTTTAAAGGAAGAGATGTTCCCTTAACACAGGGGTGTCAAACTCAGTCACAACAGGGGCCGGATCCTGGGTCTAGGTCCAACCTGAGAGCCTAACAGGGTCAACATTTAACCACACCTGTCAACCTCATTTTCACCGGTAATATGAAAAACAGCACTGATGATGAATCATTTAGAAATTCAAAAAAGGTGAAATGATAAGTTTAAAGGCTCAAATCTGAGATAAAAATTCCAACTTATTAGTTCAAAAGATCAGAACACAATATTAAAATAGAAAATAATGTTTTTAAAGAGAAAATATATGAGGAGAAAGTTGAAATTAAACATTTGAAAGGTCAAAATATGAGGTCAAATTTGAAATCATGAGTTTAAAAGTCAAAATATGACTGAAAATTTTAATTGTGAGTCTGATGGGTCAAAAATATGGGATTAAAAAGCCAAAATGAGGAGTTTAAAATGTCAAAATATGAGCTAGAATTCAAAATGGTGACTTAAAAAGTTAAAAAATATGACTTGAATTTAAAATTGGGACTCTTAAAGGTCAAAATATAATATAAGAAGTAAACATAATTAATCTAAAATGTAAAAATATGAGAAAAAAATTAAACTAAATGGGTTTCAAAGCCAAAAAATGGGATTGAAAAAGCCAAAATTAGGAGTTGAAAATGTCAAAATATGACTTCAAATTTAAAATTGGGAATTTAAAACATACAGATCTGATATATTAAGTCTCAAATTATGACTTGAAAGGTCGAAATATGATATAGGAAGTAAAAATAATTAATTTAAAATGTCAAAATATGAGAAAAAAAAATGAAATCATGAGTTTAAAGTCAAGATATGGGATTAAAAAGCCAACATTAGGAGTTGAAAATGTCAAAATATGACTTCAAATTTAAAATTGTGAATGTAAAAAATAAAATGATATATAAAGTCCAAATTATGAGTTGAAAATCATAAAAAAAATCATAAGTTTGAGATGCCAAGTTGAAAATATTACATAAAAACACAAAATAATTATTTTCCCCCACATTCTTGATTTTTTATGAATTTTTCTTGCTCTTTACTTTTTCAGATTTTTATGGTTTAACACGGATATTTAAAATAATCAAGTTGGAGTTTATATTTTTATACAGGAGGAAATCTGCAGACATCATACTGGTGGACCAGTAATAATACTAATATGATATGATCTTGTGGGCCAGATACTATTGTTCCACAGACCAGGTTTGGTCCCCGGGCCTTGAGTTTGACACCCCTGCCTTAACAGATATACAGTATTTGCCCCCATGTTGACAACCCTTGCTGCCCTCTTGTTGCAATGTTACAGGAAGAAATGAGAAAAAATGGAGCATCATGGGGAGCAGCGGCATCTCGATCATGCCACAGATAATGAAAACATCCTGGAGCTCTTTCCTTTTCAGCCTGATTAATACATTTCTTACCACACAGTGAGCCTCTCATTAGTTTGAGCTGTTGGAAAGAAAAGGTCTGCTTTCATGCAGGATACAAATCAGGTTTGGAATTGGACTGGCAGCACAGGGGAAAATCAAAAATACAAAACATTCAGAAATGCTATTTGCCATCTGCAGTCCTTTGGGGAAATATGCAAAAGCGTAATAAGTGAGGAAAAAACATTTGGGGTTTGAAAGGTCAAATGTTGGCTGTGAACCGCCCCCCCAGGGCTGTGTTTGAAGAGAACGTTTAAAATGAGTACAGTGAACAGCACAGCCAATCACCTCGTATTGTGAAGGTTACACTGCTGAAAAAGGCCACTGTGACCCAGAATGAAGGGCTTTCAGGACCGTGCTACATACAGTAGCTCTGCAGTGAAACCCCTCACACACCTCTGTCCCTGCCATCCAGAAGCTTCTCCAGTCTGACCTTTCTCAGGTTCACTCCTGTGTTGACCTTTAAGATTTTACACCCGTAGCTACTTTGGCGTGCGTGTTTTACTCATTAGAATTAATCAAAATCAAAATGCAAATGTGGCTGTAAAACATTGTTCAGACACAAATACCTTCAGTCACACTCTTACTACTTAGATTAAATCAACGCTGCAGCAATCCTTTCATAATATAATCCTTTAGATTAGAGATTTCACGCCAAAATGCTAATCAGCATCATTCCATCTATTCTCAGCATCTTTCAGACTTCTGTGCCGTGTTACTCACTCCAAAAGAAAACTCAGAACTGCATTGCTGTCTGCTGTTTTTCCCATCTGTGTGATTCTGTGGCTGATCTGGATATCAAATCGATATCTGTCTCATGCTTTTAAACTTTCTCACAGCCCCGCAGGAAATCTGTGGAAGTATATCCAGAAACAGCAGAAACATGGTGGCTAGGAGACTACATATCAGTTTCACTTAGGGGTTCTGAGAGAAGTAACCTGCCGTAACCCGCAAAAAAATCACTTTTTAATTAACATTCAGGAGTCTTAAAACTCAGAGCCATATTTGACGGCTGACAGCTCGCTGTTTACAGCAGCAACAGTTTGAAACAAGTGTAAACTGAGGTAAAGATGACTAAAGTGGAAGAAACTTAAAAGTCACATGATCTACTCCTTTGAGACACATTTATATTGGTCTCAGAGGTCCCCAAAACCATCCATCCATCCATCCATCCATCCATCCATCCATCCACCCGTCCATCAAACAATCCATCCGTGTATCCATCCACCCACCCACCCATCCACCCATCCATCCATCCATCCATCCATCTTCTTCTGCTTATCCAAGCTCTGGTCGCAGGGGCAGCAGCCTAAGCAGGGAAGCCCAGACTTCCCTCTCCCGCGCCACTTCATCCAGCTCTTCCTAGGGGATCCCAAGGCGTTCCCAGGCCAGCCAATAGTAGACAAAGTCTCTCCAGTGTGTCCTGGGTCTTCCCTGGAGCCTCCTTCCATTGGGACATTCCCAGAACACCTCACCAGGGAGGCCTCCGGAAGGCATCCGGACCAGATGCCCGTGCTACCTCATCTGGCTCCTCTCAACGCGGAGAAGCAGCGGCTCTACTCCGAGTCTCTCCCAGATGGCCGAGCTTCTCACCCTATCTCTAAGGGAGGGCCCAGACACCCTGCAGAGGAAAATCATTTCAGCCGCCTGTATCTGTGATCTCGTTCTTTCAGTCACAACCCACAGCTCGTGACCATAGGTGAGGGTAGGAACGTAGATCGACCGGTAAATCGAGAGCTTCGCCTTTCGACTCAGCTCTTTCTTCAGCACACATTTTTCCAAAGGTGGAGAGAAAGAGGGAAGGAGGGAATGGATTGTGAGTTAGACAAACTAAATGCCACGCCATTGATTGAACTTAAACTGGCATTTGTTTTACTCAAATTAATGCGATAACTCAACTCAAGCTTTTATTATCCATATCTCACTTTTTCAAGGCAACTGGCTAACTAGAACATTTTTGTTTGTTTGTTTTTTACCAAACTCTATGTATCAGGGCTTACAGTGCACATGCATGTTGCTATAGAGGCAAAGCCAGGTGCGGAGCACAAAGAGGATTTTCTTGTTTGCCTGGAACAGACCATCAGTCTGTCTCTGCTTTCATCCTGCCCTCTTAAGTTTTACATTGATCATAAAAACTGTTAAACTTAAATTTTGTTTTGTAAGATGGTATTTTTATTAATCTCAGAGAAAATAACTTTTGCATTTAACAGTTGCATTTTAACATTTTGTCAGAGGCGGATATATCACTGGTCCTAACCTGAAACTATCACAGCGATCTTCTCCCTCTGATTTAGTGTTGATAAAATGACCTCTCATATAGAGACAGACTCACACTCACACCTAAGGTCAATTTAAAGACACCATTTAACCTAACAAGCATGGTTTCGGTGGTGGGAGGAAGCCGGAGTCCCTGGAGAGAACTCACACATACACAGGGAGAACATGCAAACTCCACACAGAAAGGCCCTGACCAGGAGGCGAACCAGGAACCTTCTTCGTGTGAGGCACCAGCCCTAACCCCTGCACCACTGTGCAACCCAAGGAATATGGCTAAATTTAGATACTGCTTATCATTAGAACATCAAGATTGGAGAAAATACTGTCAGGTTTGAATGGACATGACGCATCCATCTGCATGTTCTTCACATGAATGCACATGCAGAAAAGCTCGTAAACAAACAGAAACAACAGGTTTCTGCTGCTCAATCTGAAGTTTGTTTTTAATTTATCAGCAGATACATTAAAATTAGGAGGACAGGGTGTGCAGTTTGCACATTTAGAACAAGCTTGGTTGATGTTTGACTGTCTTTCAAAGCATCCTCTGAATACCAGAGACCCACTGCACCTCAGGTTTTAGACTTCAGGCTTTAAGGAGTTAAAGGAACAGCTGATCTCTGCTTTTTGTAATTACTGAAAAGACTCCTCGATTAAAGACAGTGGAGCTGGGTGCTGGAGCTAGATTTGTGCGGTTGGCAAGCACCATCAGAGATTGTTCTGAAACTATTTGAAGAAAAATGAACAAAAGCTCAAAAATCTAGAGAACATCTGGCCATGCTGCTTCCTCTGACAGGATCATCAGACTTCTTTGATTACTCTGATTGTGTTTAAAACCTCTAAACACCTCAGTGTGTGTGCAGAACGATCGGAGGCTCCAGCCTGCTGTGAGCGGTATCACTCTGCAGTCTCAGGCTCCTGAAGTAACCTGACAATCAACAGGATCACACACGCTGACGTATCACGTTTACATATCCAGGGGCGTAGCTAAGGATTTAGAAAGAATATTACACAGGGCTCCCCTTAGCCGGCTAGCCAAGCAACAAATGTTGCATCATTTTTACAAATATATATTCATCTTGATGTATTTTTAACCATAATTTACCAATTCATGAGCATGTCTTTTTTCTTTTCTTTTTTTTTTTTTACTATGGCTAAATTAAATGTACTTGCATTATTTAGTAGTGCTAGACCACACTATCTGGACATTTTTAAGAGAGGGCCCACAGACTCTATTTGATACAAATGTCAGTCTGTTGAGCGATTCATTTAGTCAGGTTTGATACGATAATGACACTAATTATTAAGAACAATTAGATAAAAACACACTTTTCATTGCAGGCATATGGAAGCCCATTTCTGACACTTAAAAAAGAAAAATGTGGAAGTAAGGAAATAAAACAAAGAAATCCAAAGTCGTATATATAAGATTAAAATTAAAAATTATGAGATTAAAAATCATAATTAAAAGATACAAATTTGAAATTATGAGATAAAAAGTCATTTAGTCAATTATAACTTTTTATGTCATAATGTTGACGTCTTAATTCATAATCTCGACTTTGGTCTCATTTTTATTACTTTTCCTCTAATTCTGACTTTTTATCTCATAATTATGACTTTTATATCATAATCAAGACTTTTTTATGTCATAATCATGACTTTTAATCTCATAATTCTGACTTTTTACCTCATAATTCTGACTTGTTATATCATAATCTTGACTTTTTACATCATTATTTCAACTTTTTATATCATAATCATGACTTTTTTTATATCATAATCATGACTTTTTTTTATATCATAATCATGACTTTTTTTATATCATAATCATGACTTTTTTTATATCATAATCATGACTTTTTTTATATCATAATCATGACTTTTTTAATATCATAATCATGACTTTTTTTTAATCTCATAATCATGATTTTTGATA